>NC_082674.1:46091041-46394583 GCF_025265405.1 Mesoplodon densirostris
AGAACAGTATCACCAAAAAAAAGAAACTGGTTGAGGTGAGGAGGTTAAATTATTTTGCTTTTAATCTGATATTGATATTCTAAGATCTGCCTGGTGGACATCACCATCTGCAAGTCCCACACAGCGGTCCCCAAACTTTTGGGCACCGGGGACTGGTTTCGTGGAAGACAGTTTTTCCACGGATGGGAGGGGAGGTGCAGATGGTTTGGGGATGATTCAAGTGCATTACATTTATTGTGCGCTTCTATTATTATTACATTGTAATATTTAATGAAATAATTACACAACTCACCATAATGCAGAATCAGTGGGAGCCCTGAGCTTGTTTTCACTTGCCACTCACGGATAGGGTTTTGATATGAGTCTGCACGCAATTGGTTTATTATGGTCTCTGTGCAGTCAAACCTCTCTGCTAATGATCATCTGTATTTGTAGCCGCTCCCCAGCGCTAGCATCAGCGCCTCAGCTCCACCTCAGACCATCAGGCATTAGATTCTCATAAGGAGCACGGAACCTAGATCCCTGGCATGCGCAGTTCACAGTAGGGTTCAGGCTCCTATGAGAATCTAATGCGGCCGCTGATGTGACAGGAGGCGGAGCTCAGATGGTAATGAGAGCCATGGAGAGTGGGTGTAAATACAGGTGAAGCTTCCGTCGCTCACCCGCTGCTCACCTCCTGCTATGTGGCCGAGTTCCTAACAGGCACTGGTCTGTGGCCTGGGGGTTGGGGACCCCTGCCACAGATGCCTTCAAGTGACCCTAACTGGACCCGATGGCTCTCCCTTATCCTCTCTCCCTTCCACACAGTACTGTGTCCCCTGGCAGTGACCAGAGTCACATCCCCACATCCCCTGGGTCATGTTCTTTCAGCCCTGCCTTGAAGGGTTCCTTCAGACCTTTCCCAGGTCCTATGGGTACTAAGTCAAAAATGTCCCATGTCCTTCAGACCTGGCCCCTTTTCCCTGTACCTAGTACCACTCAGGGAGTGGGGTGCATAGAGAGTGCAGGCTTATACACTGTCTCTAATGTTGTTTGAGCCCTTGCCGTGTGCCAGTACCTTGCTGTGTATATACTTCCCACCAAGTATTTCACACATGCCTCACATCTACAAGGTAGGTACCATTATTGTTCCATTTTACAGATGAGAACACTATAGCTCAGAGGAGTCAACTGATACGTTAGGCCCCAGCCCAAGATCACCAAGCCAGTAAGTGGAGAGGGCTTTGTACTCAGTTGTTAGGGTGGCAGCTCCAGGGGACCTGCTGTTTTCTGAAAGAGGCCTCCTAACTGTTCTTTCTGCCCTCAGACTTTTCCCTTTCCTCTTTGACAGATGCCTTTGCTGCCCACAGAGTTAGCTCTTGAAAATACAACTCTTCATGCCTCACCCCAGCTTTAAGACCCAGGAGGTTCCCACATTCCTGATGGGATCCAAGCTCATGGTTTCAGAACCTCACCCAGGAGCCCCCTTCCTAGCTCATCACCTGAGATTCTCCACTGCAACTCATGTTTCTAACCCCACAGCCACGAATGTTCTCTGAAGCTGCCTGGGACTTTCAGGCCCCTGTGATTTCAAGCTGCTTATGCTTAGAAGCCTCCTCCTCTTCCCTCCCCACACCCCACCCTTCCAAGCCCTTCTCTGTGCAGTCTTCCCTGATGCTTCCCGCCCTCACCGCCCTGTACTCCACCCTCCCCGCACCCCCTCCTCCACACCCTTGTCAGGCTCTACTACCGTTGTTCCCTACTCATCTCTCTCCTCTGCTGCGCTCCGAACTCCCGAGGCCGGAAAATCTATCTGAAACATTTGTATTGGAAAAGGGAAATATATTGCGGGGGGTTTATCATAGAACACAGCACAGGTCAGGAAATACAGCTGAACTTCAGCAAAGACAGGGTGCAGGAGCTGAAAAGCTGCCCTAAGCCAAGATGGTGCCTCTTTCTGCCCAGCAGGGCCTCATGCATGCCTGATGCATTCATCTCTTTTCCTGCAGACTTCTTGAACTTCTTTAGTAGACTGTGGTGCTATCCAGTGCCCAAGTTTTACATCTCCTACCATTGTCCTCAATTCTAAATTCCTGGCGGGAACTATCTGATTGGCCCAGCTTGAGTCAGTTGTCCACCTAGACTGGGGATCACATATTACACACGCAGTTTCTGGGAAACACATGGGGTGAGGAAGAGACTAGAGGTGGGTAGCCACTAGCCACTCGCTCAGTTGAAAGGAGGAGAAGGGCTTTCCAGGTGAGAGATAATTAAAAAAAAGAAAAAGAGTCATAAAAATAGGAAAACTCCTGATACGTGGGCTAAATGGACATGTCAGCCTGACCAAGGGTCACAGGAGATGTGAGAGCAGGGCCTGATTGTGCCAACTTAAGGAGTCTGGACTTTCCCATAGGTAGTGAAAGTCAGTGAATGCTTTTGAGTAAGGAGGTGTTGTGGTATTTTAGAATTAATCTGATGTTTGCAATTCGCAAGCTTTGGAGAGAGAAAAGGCTAGAATCAGGGAACCTAGAGAAAAGGGACCCACATCTTCTTAATCTTGTACCCCTCCCCCCCACAAGCCCCAACCAGCAAAGTGCCCGGTGCCGAAGAGCTGCCAACAATACAGGTGTGTCACGTCGAATTAAGAACAGATCTGATCTGAATCAGTCGCTGCTTTTGTCATGGAAGACAAGACAGGAAGAAGAGAAAGACTGTAAACCTAGAACAGTATCTAGTTGTTGGGGGGAAAAGAATGCAGATGGTGTAGAAACTTTGTAGGGCAAGCACCAGGCAACAGAATGAGCATGGCATTTGCCTCAGTGCTGTGCTCTGCCGGACCCTGCTGCATCTGGGCGAATCAGAGCAGAGCTCTGAGACACCATTCAGCTCACCTTCGAGAGCACCTGCCAAGGTGCAGACGTAAAACTTCTGGGTAACCTTTACCGGTTATCACCTTGGTAGGCTTTGCCTCGCCTGAGTGGCAAGGAAGCAAGTCTTTTTTATTTCGAAAACTCACTGTAATTCTATGTGTTAGCCTGTCCCCCTATTATGTCAAGGAAGTAAAGAAAGGGCTGCACTGTATCCCCAGCTGGTCAAGGAGTGAGTGGTTGGCTGTCTCACCAGCCTCATGGTTCCCGTGACATGCGTGGCTGTCCCCGAAGTGCGGGTTTCTTCCTGTGCTGTTACTTCCTCTAAGGACCCTTTCATCCTTGTGTGGGAATGTAGGAGCTGGCTCTCGACCACGTGTTTGGCTACAGAGGGTTTGACTGTCGCAATAACCTGCATTACCTGAATGACGGTGCTGACATCATCTTCCACGCGGCCGCGGCCGGCATCGTTCAGAACCTGTCCACAGGTAAATGGGTTGGGAGAAACCGGCATCTGAACACAGGCTTTTATTTTAGCCCTTTTATGCACTTTCCCACTGGTTAGATGCTCCAAAGCTTAAGCTCTCTCTTCCCTTTAGAGCCATTCCACTCCATTCCAGACTGGTGCCATTTAGTCCTGGAAGATGCTCAGGCCCACGTTCACAGAGTCAGACCTTCTTTCTCTTGATCCCTCACCCAGCCACGCCTCATCTCAGGCCCTGGAAGGGAGGTGTCGGTGTTTCCGTCAGCTCCACCGAGGCTGAGAGGGATGGAGGGAAGCCAGAAGGAGGGTGTGGGGAGTAGAGAAACCCTTATAGACAGTAACCAAGAACAAAAAAAGGGGAACGTTTCTCATTGATTTTTAAGTCACCAAATTTTTTAGCAACTCAGATTTTCAAGTTTTGTTTGTTTTGAATAGTTAACCACATTCACAATGAGAATGAGAACAATAAACAAAAAACAAAAATACCCAAAATGTCCCTTAACTATAGAATGACTCTTAAATTTTAAAAAAAGTTTAAAAAGAAACACCTCAAGCAAAAAGAATCATTCAGAAACTGATAGACACCCTTATTTTTACCACAAGATTTAAACAAGGTAACATGTTGCCTTTATTTGCTTTATATCTTAAACCTTTTCTTCCCCTCAAATTTTTATGCTCCTTCATAGTTCTTTGTAGTTCATGCATAGATTTTTTTAGACAGTAAAATCACTGGGCACATAATGATTTGGTTTTGGGGGGCGAGGGGGGCCTTGGAATTTTCTATACATTTTTCTCGATTTTCTAGCCGCATGTTACCAGGTTAGTAGCAATGTGCTGTATTCCACGCCATCACTCACCTCTCAGTTCCTGTGCCTTTGGGTGGGTTTACAGTGACCACTTGGGCAGTCAGCAAACTGTTCACTGCAATAGACGATAAAGCTTTTCCTGTCCTTTCTTCCACTTCCTGTGACACATGTTGACTTAGGACTTCAGGGGTGTGAAGCCATCACCTGTGCTATCCAGGCACCCAGGAGATTAGCACTTTGATAGATAAAGATGATTAAAAGGGATTTCCTAAGTATTCTCCTGTTTAGTCTTCCCTTTCCAATGAGTACGTGGTGCCATTTTGCTCAGCAAAGCACTATCTCCAGGTGCCCCCTCCCTGCCCTGCCCAGAGGAAGAGACACTGAGAAGCCGTGGGCCCTGGGCTGCAGGAGGAGGAACCGTTCTGGACTCTGGAAGCCTGTGCACTTGGGCTGTGCTGTGACGCCACCCAGGATGCAGAAGGATTGAAGTGGAACTTGTGTGTTAGATACGGATTAGATAACAGACACCAGCTCTCCTCCCGATCCTGGGACAGAACGCGTCAATGTAAAAAAGGATCTCCCGTCTCCCTAAGGATGATTCCAAAAGTGAGAGTTCGGCACTTTAAGCTCTCGCTTCTACAAGGCCTTTCCAGAGACTCACACAAAGCTTTGGGGTTGCCCCAAGAGCTCTTTCAGGCCCCTGCTCACCCTGCCCCGTCTCTCCTAGGGAGCCAGAGCTTCTACCTGGAGCACACGGATGACATCCTCTGCCTCACGGTGAACCAGCACCCCAAGTACAGAAACGTGGTGGCCACCAGCCAGATAGGTAGGAGGGTCCTGCAGCCGCCGAGGCTCTCCCAGCTGAGCAGAGACGTTGACTTAGCAGCAGTTACTGGGGAGGCAGCGGGCAGGTCATTGGTATCCACCCTTTCTTGATGTCACTCTTGATTTTTTGAGCCCTGAATGTATCTATGTCGCCTGAGTTGACACAACCAGTGATTGGTGACCTGAAGGACCGTTAAGTCAGACCAGAGCCTCATCATCCAAATAAACGGGTGGCCCCCATCCCTGGGGACTTGTGAGAATAATTTTTCAGAGCCCAGGTGTCAAGTGAAGAGCCCCACATCTGAAGCCTGGAGGTTGCGCTTGGCAAGGGTAGATTCCAGTATGTGTGCCTGGCTCTTCTCACCCTAGGAAAATGCCAGTGACAAATGTGAACTGATTCACATTTGTGAAGAGTGGTGGTTGTTTTCTTTTAACTCTGTCATTTCAAAGGCAATTTTTCCAAACATATCTTCCTGCTTGTTTTCATGGAACCCATGCCCATTTTAAAATTTAATTTGGAACTTTCTGATGCTGGTGTTAAGTGCTTCACTCTTAGAAACATGACTTATTTTAGCTATTGTTTTCCCTTGACGCTTCCTCATTGCCATTGCTCATCCAATGCAGGTGATATTACGGAGACCCCAGGTAAGGCTGTTCCATCCGTGAGTAGTTTGAATCTGCACAGCAAAACCATGTCGATGGACCTCGTTTGCTGATTATACCTGGCTGAGTTGCAGATACAAATCATTGACCTCACCACTTTCCTTTGTGTAAACTCCACCTCGAGTGTGTGTGTTGGACATAAACACCCTTAGGTCTCTGCCTCTGAAAGCACAGCAGATGTTTCCCGTTGTCTCTCACCTCCAGCCAGGCCAGGCCATAGGTCTCTTAGCCCCCGTCACTGTAACGCCCCGAATACCTGTCCTAAAGCGGCTTTTAGGTGAGCGTCAGCGTTGCCTCGGCTCCACCATTCCCCAGCCTTAGCTCTTCGTCGTACCTCCCACATTCAGGAGCAACACCTTCCATCCACGTGTGGGACGCCATGACCAAACACACCCTCTCCGTGCTGCGGTGCTTCCACTCGAAGGGGGTGAATTACATCAACTTCAGCGCAACCGGGAAGCTGCTGGTGTCAGTGGGCGTGGACCCCGAGCACACCATCACCGTCTGGCGCTGGCAGGAGGGTAAGGGAAGCGGGCTTTTTGTCCCTCTGGGAGGCTTGTTTGTGGCATGGGCTGGGCTCCAACCTAGATCTGCCTCACTCCACGGCCCACCATAGGCACTGCTGCCGCCTCGGCAGAAACCAGGGCTCTTGGGATCCTAGAGAAGCTGCTCATCAGCTGCCACTGCATCCCTGGACCCCATGGCCTCTGGAGTCCTGAGCTGGTCAGTGAAGGGTCTTCGGGCACTTTGGGAAAGTGGCTCAGTGCTGGCTGGCTCCCTCCTCAGACAGGAGGCAGCAGCCTCCACCATTTCTGTCCTAATCACCTTCCTATCCAAACTTCCTTGTCTGTCTGGTGGAGCCCTGGATCCTGCTGCAGCTTTGTCACCCTGATTGCCTTCTTACAGGAACTGGGATGGGGTTTTATCAGCATAGTCTTAGAAACTCTTTTTATTAACATTTTTGAAATGGGGATTCATCTTATAATTAAGGCTTACATTGAATGTGACAAGATTTCTATCTTGTCCTCCCCCAATATGTGCCCGCACACAGGCTGCTACTAAATTTATGGTCTTCTTTGAATCAAATATATGCAATCTTCCATGTATATTCTCAGGGTGGTAAAAGCGGATCCAGTTAGTTAAGACATTAATGAGGTCTGTCTCCAGCCGGGCTGCCTGTATCTGGGGCATGCTAAGCCAGGCAGGCACAGAGGAAGCACTTCTCCAATCCAGGGCTTCTCGAGTCCCATGATCTCAGAGGGAGATCTGTGCATGATCTCAGGCACAGTACCTGCCCCAGCACAGTACCTGTCCCTGCCTTGCCTCTTGCTCACCTAGGGCCCCTTCTGACTTCCCAAGAGTAGATTGGTGGAGCCAGGACTTTTAAATAAGCATCTTCCCATGGAAGGGCTGTGAGAGGGGACAGTAAATGAGCCCAGTAGGAGGAAAGTTCCAATCCCTACTGAGCCCCCATATGAGGAAAAGGGGTTGGGGACCTGCAGACATTTATGGTGAGACTCACTCATCATATTCCATCCATTTCTCATGTTCTTGTTCATCAGTGTTTTGTGTCCAAATGGCCCCCATAATCTATAGCCTTGGGATGCAGTTTGTTCCTTGTGATGTCAGGTGGACAGCTGATTAAATAGACTCAGCCCCAGATGAAAAATTGAGCATCTTCGGTGACAGACTCATAGCATCTTAGAGCCGGAAGGACTAAAGAAGCCTTTCTGCCCGTTCAGGATCCATCCCATGGAGAAATTCCTCCAAGCGCATTCCTCACGGGCTTCTTTCCATTCTCTGCTTGAATACTGTCAAGGATATGACCCGTGTCACTTCACAAGACAGCCCACCCACTGTTGGAAAGCCCTTTCTTAGGTGAGGGTGTAACTTGCTTCATAAAGCCTTTCTTCTATTGTTCTAACTGTATTCTCTGCAGTAGTCAAGATCAAGTCTGTTCCTAGTTCCTTGGAAGAAAGTTATATCAACACCTATACTTGGTCTCTTTCAGTCCAGGTTCACTCTCCCCACTTCCCTGTCAGTCCCTCTGGGCAATACCTGCTCTGGCCCTGCCCCAGCACAGTACCTGCCCCAGCACAGTATCTGCCCCAGCACAGTACCTGTCCCTGCCTTGTCTCTTGCTCACCTAGGGCCCCTTCTGACTTCCCAAGTGGATTGGTGGAGCCAGGACTTTTAAATAAGCTCCCAGGAAAAAGAGAAGTCTTCCCTTTGGTAATTTTCTCCCATTATCTTTGTTGGAACCAGCATGTGTCTGTATGGAAGGGTTCTAAGTCAGTGATAATGTCTCATAGCCTGACACCAACCAGCAGCTCCTCTGAGCTGATTATTTGTGGTTTTTGCCTTCACTTCAAGTCCTGCTTACAGATAAATAATGTGGTTTTGAGGGAGGTTTATATCCATTCTTTGTTATCATTGGAGAGCATATTATTCATTTCTCATTTGTCTTTAACAAATTATCTTGTGGAACCCTTGGGTGTGTGTGTGTGTCTGTGTGTGTGTGAAACAAAATTAAATGGAATTAAAAAATGAGCTTAATATATAAAATGCATGTTGTCAGGTCCTAGATACTTGTATGAAATTTGTTCTGAGCAACCTGGAAGCCAGTGCAAAGAGGGAGACAGGCATCTTCACAATTAGAAGTGTCCATGAGATTAAAACAAGGCAAAAGCAAACAGTGGATTAGAAGAAATGTGCATGTTATTTATTTTGTATTTTCCCCATGATTGCTGAAATTAATCCTCTTTCTATCTCTTTATTGGCCACCTACATTGCTTCTTCTGCAGTTCAAATCCTTTTCCTACTGTGGGTGGGAGGGTTGTCTTTTGCTTATGCTTTGTAGCTCTTTACTGATTGTCTTTTAAAGCACTGCATATGTTTTCTTCCAGTCTGTTGTTTGTTTTTTAAATTAGTTTATAGTATCCTTGGGGACCATGGTTTTTAAAAACTCTGAGCCCTAGGTAGTGAGGAATCTGTTCCAGTAAGTTAGGCATTCCATCTGCAGGGAGAGAATTACTGCCCCGAGAGGTAACCTGAGGATCTCCCTAGCCATTCCTGGGAAGGGAGTCCAGGAGGGAGTGTCTGAGGCCTGGCTACAGGCCCAGCCATGTTAAGAACCCACCACTACTCTAATAGCCATTTAAAAGTAAATAAATACAAGTGATGAGGAAGAGGGGAAGAAAAAAAATATGTGAGTAAATAATATAGGGAGATTGATTAAGAGGAAGTTGGAATTAAGACATTAAGAATAAGAAGAAAATGGAAAGAAAAGAAGTTTAAAATTAACATTAAAAACTCAAGGGAGGACCTTCAAGATGGCAGAGGAGTAAGACATGGAGATCACGTTCCTCCCCACAAATAGATGAGAAATACATCTACATGTGGAACAACTCCTACAGAACACATACTGAACGCTGGCAGAAGACCTCAGACCTCCCAAAAGGCAAGAAACTCCCCACGTACCTGGGTAGGGCAAAAGAAAAAAGAATAAACAGAGACAAAAGAATAGGGCCGAGACCTGCACCAGTGGGAGGGAGCTGTGAAGGAAGAAACGCTTCCACACACTAGGAAGCCCCTTCGCGGGTGGAGACGGAGCGGCGGCGGAGAAGCGTTGGAGCCACGGAGGAGAGCACAGCAACAGGGGTGTGGAGGGCAAAGCGGAAAGACTCCCGCACAGAGGATTGGTGCCGACCAGCACTCACCAGCCCGAGAGGCTTGTCTGCTCACCTGCCAGGGCGGGCGGGGGCGAGGAGCTGAGGCTTGGGCTTCGGTCGGATCCCAGGGAGAGGGCTGGGGTTGGCGGCGTGAACACAGCCTGAAAGGGGCTAGTGCGCCACGGCTAGCCGGGAGGGAGTCCGGGAAAAAGTCTGGAGCTGCTGAAGAGGCAAGAGACCATTGTTTTGTGGTGCACGAGGAGAGGGGATTCAGAGCACCGCCTAAACGAGCTCCAGAGACAGGCACGAGCCGCGACTATCAGCGCGGACCCCAGAGACGGGCATGAGACGCTAAGGCGGCTGCTGCAGCCACCAAGAAGCCTGTTTGCAAGCACAGGTCACTATCCACACCTCCACTCCCGGGAGCTTGTGCAACCCACCACTGCCAGGGTCCCATGATCCAGGGACAACTTCCCCAGGAGAACACACGGCGCGCCTCAGGCTGTAGCAACGTCAAGCTGGCCTCTGCTGCCCCAGGCTCACCCTGAATCCGTACCCTTCCCTCCCCACCCCACCCCCCACCCCCCCACCCCCCCGCCTGAGTGAGCCAGAGCCCCCTAATCAGCTATTACTTTAACCCTGTCCTGTCTGAGCAATGAACAGATGCCCTCAGGCAACCTACACGCAGAGGTGGGGCCAAATCCAAAGCTGAAGCCCAGGAGCTATGCGAACAAAGAAGAGAAAGGGAAATCTCTCCCGGCAGCCTCAGGAGCAGCAGATTAAATCTCCACAATCAACTTGATGTACCCTGCATCTGTGGAATACCTGAATAGACAATGAATCATCCCAAATATGAGGTGGTGGACTTTGGGAGCAACTGTAGACTTGAGGTTTGCTTTCTGCATATAATTTGTTTCTGGTTTTATGTTTATGTTAGTTTAGTATTTAGAGCTTACTATCATTGATAGATTTGTTTATTGGCTTGCTTGCTCTCTTCTTCTTTTTATTACTTTTTTGTTTTAATAATTTTTTAATTTTAATAATGATTTTATTTTATTTTACTTTTTTCTTTCTTTCTTTCTTTCTTCCTTTCTTTCTCCCTTTTCTTCTGAGCCGTGTGGCTGACAGGGTCTTGATGCTCTGGCTGGGTGTCAGGCCTGAGCCTCAGTAGTGGGAGAGCTGAGTTCAGGACATTGCTCCACCTCCCAGCTCCACATAATATCAATCGGCAAGAGCTCTCCCAGAGATCTCCGTCTCAACACTAAGACCCAGCTCCACGCAACAACCAGCAAGCTCCAGTGATGGACACCCCATGCCAAACAACTAGCAAGACAGGAACACAACCCCACCCATTAGCAGAGAGACTGACTAAAATCATAATAAGTTCACAGACACGCCAAAACACACCACCAGACTCGGTCCTACCCACCAGAAAGATAAGATCCAGCCTCATCCGCCAGAACACAGGCACCAGTCCCCTCTACCAGGAAGCCTACACAACCCACTGAACCAACCTTACCCACTGGGGACAGACACCAAAAACAACAGGAACTAAGAACTTGCAGCCTGCAAAAAGGAGACCCCAAACACAGTAAGTTAAGCAAAATGAGAAGACAGAGAAATACGCAGCAGATGAAGGAGCAAGGTAAAAGCCTACCAGACCGGACTTCCCTGGTGGCGCAGTGGTTGAGAGTCCGCCAGCCAAAGCAGGGGACACGGGTTCGTGCCCCGGTCTGGGAAGTTGCCACATGCCACGGAGCGGCTGGGCCTGTGAGCCGTGGCTGCTGAGCCTGCGCATCCGGGGCCTGTGCTCCGCAATGGGAGAAGCCACAACAGTGAGAGGCCGGCGTACCGCAAAAAAAAAAAAAAAAAAAAAAAAAAAAAAAACCTACCAGACCAAACAAATGAAGAGGAAATAGGCAGTCTACCTGAAAAAGAATTCAGAGTAATGATAGTGAAGATATCCAAAATCTTGGAAATGGAATGGAGAAAATACAAGAAACGTTTAACAAGGACTTAGAAGAACTAAAGAGCAAGCAAACAATGATGAAAAACACAATAAATGAAATTTAAAATTCTCTAGAAGGAATCAATAGCAGAATAACAGACACAAGAATGGATAAGTGACCTGGAATATAAAATACTGGAAATAACTACTGCAGAGCAGAATAAAGAAAAAAGAATAAAAAGAATTGAGGACAGTCTCAGAGACCTCTGGGACAACATTATATGCACCAACATTTGAATTATAGGGGTCCCAGAAGAAGAAGAGAAAAAAAAGGGACTGAGAAAATATTTGAAGAGATTCTAGTTGAAAACTTCCCTAATATGGGAAAGGAAATAGTAAATCAAGTCCAGGAAGCACAGAGAGTCCCATACAGGATAAATCCAAGGAGAAACACGCCAAGACACATATTAATCAAACTGTCAAAAATTAAATATAAAAAAAATATTAAAAACAGCAAGGGAAAAGCAACAGATAACATACAAAGGAATCCCCATAAGGTTAACAGCTGATCTTTCAGCAGAAACTCTGCAAGCCAGAAGGGAATGTCAGGACATATTTAAAGTGATGAAAGGGAAAAACCTACAACCAAGATTACTCTACCCAGCAAGGATCTCATTCAGATTCGACAGAGAATTAAAACCTTTACAGACAAGCAAAAACTAAGAGAATTCAGCACCACCAAACCAGCTTTACAACAAATGCTAAAGGAACTTCTCTAGGCAGGAAACACAAGAAAAAGAAAAGACGTACCATAACAAACCCAAAACAATTAAGAAAATGGTAATAGGAACATACGTATTCATAATTACCTTAAATGTAAATGGATTAAATGCTCCAACCAGAAGACATAGACTGGCTGAATGGATACAAAAACAAGACCCATATATATGCTGTCTACAAGAGACCCACTTCAGACCTAGGGACACATACAGACTGAAAGTGAGGGGATGGAAAAAGATATTCCATGCAAATGCAAGTCAATGAAAGATGGAGTAGCAATACTCTTATCAGACAAAATAGACTTTAAAATAAAGACTACTACCAGAGACAAAGAAGGACATCATGTAATGATCAAGGGATCAATCCAAGAAGAAGATATAAAATTTTTAATATTTATGCACCCGATGTAGAAGCACCTCAATACATAAGGCAAATCCTAGCAGCCATAAAAGAGGAAATCGACAGTAACACAATTATAGTAGGGAAATTTAACACCCCACTTTCACCAATGGACAGGTCAACCAAAATGAAAATAAATAAGGAAACACAAGCTTTAAATGACACATTAAACAAGATGGACTTCATTGATATTTATAGGATATGCCATCCAAAAACAACAGAAAACACTTTCTTCTCAAGTTCTTATGGAACATTCTCCAGGATAGATCATATCTTGGGTCACAGATGAAGCCTTGGTGAATTTAAGAAATTTGAAATCATATCAAGTATCTTTTCTGACTATAAAACTATGAGACCAGATATCAATTACAGGAAAAAAACTATAAAAAAAAAACACATGGAGGCTATACAATACACTACTAAATAACCAAGAGATCACTGAAGAAATCAACAAGGAGATCAAAAAATACCTAGAAACAAATGACAATGAAAACACGACAACCCAAAACCTATGGGATGCAGCAAAATCAGTTCTAAGAGGGAAGTTTATAGCAATACAATCCTACCACAAGAAACAAGAAACATCTCAAATAAACAACCTAACCTTACACCTAAAGCAATTAGAGAAAGAAGAACAAAAAAAACCCCAAAGTTAGCAGAAGGAAAGAAATCATAAAGATCAGATCAGAAATAAGTGAAAAAGAAATGAAGGAAACAATAACAAAGATCAAAAAACTAAAAGCTGGTTTTTTGAGAAGATAAACAAAATTGATAAACCATTAGCCAGACTCATCAAGAAAAAAAGGGAGAAGACTCAAATCAATAGAATTAGAAATGAAAAAGGAGAAGTAACAACTGGCACTGAAGAAATACAAAAGATCATGAGAGATTACTACAAGCAACTCTATGCCAATAAAATGGACAACCTGGAAGAAATGGACAAATTGTTAGAAAAACACAATCTGCCAAGACTGAATCAGGAAGAAATAGAAAATATGAACAGACCAATCACAAGCACTGAAATTGAAACTGTGATTAAAAATCTTCCAACAAACAAAAGCCCAGGACCAGATGGCTTCACAGGCGAATTCTATCAAACATTTAGAGAAGAGCTAACACCCATCCTTCTCAAACTCTTCCAAAATATAGCAGAGGGAGGAATAGTCCCAAACACATTCTACAAGGCCATAATAATCACCATGATACCAAACCAGACAAAGCTGTTAAAAAGAAAGAAAACTACAGGCCAATACCACTGATGAACATAGATGCAAAAATCTTCAACAAAATACTAGCAAACAGAATGCAGCAGCACACTAAAAGGATCATACACCATGATCAAGTGGGGTTTATCCCAGGAATGCAAGGTTTCTTCAATATAGGCAAATCCATATATGTGATACACCATATTGACAAATTGACGGGGAAAAACCATATGATCATCTCAGTAGATGCAGGAAGAGCTTTCAACAAAATTCAACACCCATTTATGATAAAAACTCTCCAGAAAGTACGCATA
Source organism: Mesoplodon densirostris (assembly GCF_025265405.1). Classification (NCBI taxonomy): domain Eukaryota; kingdom Metazoa; phylum Chordata; class Mammalia; order Artiodactyla; family Ziphiidae; genus Mesoplodon; species Mesoplodon densirostris. The sequence continues at coordinate 46,104,983 of NC_082674.1, forward strand.
GAGAGAACTTAACATAATAAAGGCTATATATGACAAACCCACAGCCAACATAATTCTCAATGGTGAAAAACTGAAACCATTTCCACTAAGATCAGGAAGAAGACAAGGTTGCCCACTCTCACCACTGTTATTCAACATAGTTTTGGAAGTTTTAGCCACAGGAATCAGAGAGGAAAAAGAAATAAAAGGAATCCAAATCGGAAAAGAAGGAGTAAAGCTGTCACGGTTTGCAGATGACATGATACTATACACAGAGAATCCTAAAGATGCTACCAGAAAACTACTAGAGTTAATCAATGAATTTGGCAAAGTAGCAGGATACAAAATCAATGCACAGAAATCTCTTGCATTCCTATACACTAATGATGAAATATCTGAAAGAGAAATGAAGGAAACACTCCCATTTACCATTGCAACAAAAAAGAATAAAATACCTAGGAATAAACCTACCTAAGGAGACAAAAGACCTGTATGCTGAAAACTATAAAACACTGATGAAGGAAATTAAAGATAATACAAACAGATGGAGAGATATACCATGTTCTTGGATTGGAAGAATCAATACTGTGAAAATGACTATACTACCCAAAGCAATCTACAGATTCATTGCAATCCCTATCAAGCTACCAATGGCATTTTTCACAGAACTAGAACAAAAAATTTCACAATTTGTATGGAAACACAAAAGACTTCAAATAGCTAAAGCAATCTTGAGAAAGAAAAACGGAGCTAGAGGAATCAGGCTCCCTGACTTCAGACTATACTACAAAGCTGCAGTAATCAAGACAGTATAGTACTGGCACAAAAAACAGAAATATAGATCAATGGAACAGGATAGAAAGCCCAGAGATAAACCCACACACATATGGTCACCTTATTTTTGATAAAGGAGGCAAGAATATACAATGGAGAAAAGACAGCCTCTTCAATAAGTGGTCCTGGGAAAACTGGACAGCTACATGTAAAAGAATGAAATTAACACAGTCCCTAACGCCATACACAAAAATAAACTCAAAATGGATTACAGACCTAAATGTAAGGCCAGACACCATAAAACTCTTAGAGGAAAACATAGGCAGAACGCTCTATGATATAAATCACAAGATCCTTTTTGACCCACCTTCTAGAGAAATGGAAATAAAAACCAAAATAAACAAATGGGACCTAATGAAACTTAAAAGCTTTTGCACAGCAGAGGAAACCATAAACAAGATGAAAAGACAACCCTCAGAATGGGAGAAAATATTTGCAAATGAAGCAACTGACAGAGGATTAATCCTCAAAATTTACAAGCAGCTCATGCAGCTCAATATCAAAAAAACAAACAACCCAATCCAAAAATGGGCAGAAGACCTAAATAGACATTTCTCCAAAGAAGATATACAAATGGCCAACAAACACATGAAAGGATGCTCAACATCATTAATCATTAGAGAAATGCAAATCAAAACTACAATGAGGTATCACCTCACACCAGTAAGAATGGCCATCATCAAAAAAATGTACAAACAATAAATGCTGGAGAGGGTGTGGAGAAAAGGGAACCCTCTTGTACTGTTGGTGGGAATGTAAATTGATACAGCCACTATTGAAAACAGTATGGAGGTTCCTTAAAAAACTAAAAATAGAACTACCATGCGACCCAGGAGTCCCACTACTGGGCATATACCCTGAGAAAACCATAATTCAAAAGGAGTCATGTACCACAATGTTCATTGCAGCACTGTATACAATAGCCAGGACATGGAAGCAACCTAAGTGTCCATCGACAGATGAATGGATAAAGAAGATTTGGCACATGTATACAGTGGAATATTACTCAACCATAAAAAGAAACGAAATTGAGTTATTTGTAGTGAGGTGGCTGGATCTGAGTGTGTCATACAGAGTGAAGTAAGTCAGAAAGAGAAAAACAGATATTGTATGCTAACACATATATATGGAATCTAAAAAAAAAAACACATGGTTCTGAAGAACCTAAGGGCAAGACCGGAGTAAAGACTCATATGTAGAGAATGGACTTGAGGACCTGGAGAGAGGGAAGGGTAAGGTGGGAAGAAGTGAGAGGGTGGCATGGACTTACCTATTTTACATTTGGTAGTGTATATAGCTAGTGGGAAGCAGCTGCATAGCACAGGGAGATCAGCTCGGTGCTTTGAGACAACCTAGAGGGGTGGGATAGGGAGGTTGGGAGGGAGATGCAAGAGGGAGGAGATATGGGGATATATATATACATATAGCTGATTCACTTTGTTATACAGCAGAAACTAACACAATAATGTAAAGCAATTATACTCCAATATAGATGTTAAAAAAAATTAAAAATTCAAGGACTGGAAAATAATGATGAGACAAAAATAGATGGGATAAGACTAGAAGCTCAGAGATTTTAAAAGGAGGTAAAAGAGCAATAAAAATAACTAACTGTAGTTACTGCTTACAGAACCCTCACTGCACCAAGCCTGTTCTAAGGGCTTCCCTTTTATCAATTCTTTTAATTGTCACAACACCTTATAAAGTGGGAACTATTATTATCCCCCAATTTACAGATGAGGAAACTGAGGCACAGAGAGGTTAAAATAATTTTTCCAAAACTGTTGTGCAGATAAATGGCGGGGCTGAGATCTCATTAAGGCAAAGGTTAAATAAAACTCAGGACAGAAATCAAAAACAAATAAATGAGGGAAAGAACTAGTAATATAAAAGGTAAGCATTTGAAACCTAAAAACCATGAAAGAAAAAGGGATTTGGGGAACTTTTTAAAGAAATTAAAAGCAGAGGAATTTGGGAGAAAAACAACAACAGTCTGAAAGAATGTGTCTCCATTGGTGCTGTAGGGAGGCTGCGGCTTCCTTTGGGGTGAATCCTGTTGGAGGTGGCAAGGCAGGGGATGCCCTTAAGCTGTTTTGCCCTTTTCTCGTATCTGGAAACTTCTGTCTCCTGGGCCATCCTTTCCTCCTCTGTTCCCAGATGCCTGGATGTGGCTTGTGGCTCGTGGGGACGGGGTAGAGTTAGGTTGGGGGTTTTGTTAGCAGCACCTGCTGCTCTGGAAATTTCCCAGACAAGGTCTCTTTCCCACCCAGGGAGTAGTATCTGAAGGTGGGAGGAGGCGGCTGAAGAAGGAACCAGAAGTGTGCCCTGGGCCTTGCTGGGACAGAGAGCCCTCTGTCCTGGGCTGCAGCTCCCCTGCCTGGCCTGGGAGCGTAGGACCCACCTCACCAGACTCTTTCACCCACGCAGGTGCCAAGGTTGCTAGCCGAGGGGGCCACCTGGAGCGCATATTCGTGGTGGAGTTTCGCCCTGACTCAGACACGCAGTTTGTGTCTGTCGGAGTCAAGCACATGAAGTTCTGGACCCTGGCAGGCAGTGCCCTGCTTTATAAGAAAGGGGTCATCGGGTCCATGGAGGCTGCCAAGATGCAGACGATGCTCTCCGTGGCCTTCGGTGCTGTGAGTTTCAGCAGAAGCTTCCTGACGGGACCCTGAACCCCTGGGCATGGGCATGGGGGGCAGGTATATCCTAGAAGCTGTGAACAGCAAGGAAGCCATTTCCACAGATCTCCTTTACTGGATTATTTGCAACCACTATTTTGTTTCCTTAGCACAGATGGGTGAGTTGACTGTATTTTCCCCCTCAAAATGTTAATCAGAAAAAAGCAGGACCCCGACCCAGGGCTGGAGTTTCATTATTCCAGAGCCAGATTGACTTGCAGGCCTGTCCGACTAGGCTAGATGGCCACAGAGGCTGAGGGACATTTCCACCACTGGACAGCATCCCTTTCCCCCAAGTCCTCTTGTGCCATAAATCCCCTGACACTCTTACACAGGCTGTGGGCTGCCCTCAGCCAACACAGGCTCCCCCTGGGGAAATTTTGGAACACAGCCAACTCTTGGTCCTCCAGGTGTGGGTTTACCCTCCTTGTAGATGAGGCCAGCAAAGTCTCCTCAAAGACTGGGGTCCCGCCCTTCCCTGCAGTCACCTGAGGCTGCTCACAGAATGGAAGTGCATTAAAAAGCGGAGCTGTGGGCCTCCCTGGTGGCGCAAGTGGTTGAGAGTCCGCCTGCCGATGCAGGGGATACGGGTTCGTGCCCCGGTCTGGGAGGATCCCATATGCCGCGGAGCGGCTGGGCCCGTGAGCCATGGCCGCTGAGCCTGCGCGTCCGGAGCCTGCGCGTCCGGAGCCTGTGCTCCGCGACGGGGGAGGCCACAACAGTGAGAGGCCCGCATACCGCAAAAAAAAAAAAAAAAAAAAAAAAAAGCGGAGCTGTGCTCAGTGGGGAAATCAACTGTTCCCAAAACTAACACCGCAAAGCTAGATGATTTCCTTACCATATGCTCTTTTGAGAATTCTTTCACCTTCCCTTGGCACAGAAGGTCAATTTGAGTGTGTTTATGTTTCTCCGGCTCTGGTGCCTTAGCAGTGGAGTGGGTGGCTGGGAGAGAACCCTCTCGAGGGCTGCAGGAAGTGTCCTGGTGTGGAAGGTGTCCCTTTGTTTACAGAACAACCTCACTTTCACGGGTGCCATCAACGGCGACGTCTACGTGTGGAAGGACCACTTCCTTGTCCGGCTGGTGGCCAAGGCTCACACAGGCCCCGTCTTCACAATGTACACGACCCTTCGGGACGGGCTCATAGTGACCGGTGGAAAAGAGCGGCCGTAAGCCCGAGCTCCTCTGGGAACACCAGGTCTTTTTGGATTGTCTTGGGAGAAACTGACAGAAGCATCTCCAACTTGGAGAAAATGCAGATTTTCACTCTCCTGTCTTTTCTGCATCACGGAGATGAGTCTTCCGTCTCTCCCAGAGGGCCCTGGGTCAGAACCTTCAGAAGTAAGGGTCAGAGAGGTGGTGCCTTGGTAGTTGAAAAACCGGAGAGGTGTTCTTGAAGAGACCAGGTGACTCTGCTGTCCATTAGGTGTTACTGTCGGTGGCTCTTTGGGAGGAGGCAGGAGGGGTGAGAAGAGGGGGGATGTCCAGTGCAGACCAGGACCATGTGAAAGCCAAGCTGCAAAATAGGAGAAACATTTCTCTTCGTCGTTCGATCTAACAAAAACACGGTTTGATTTTGATTCTCCTTCCTTCCACGGTGGTGGCATTTGAAAGCAGTCTAGGAAATCTGCAAGTTCAAGGGGTTCTGGTAGCTCATCAGCAGGGCTTATGAAAGGGGCCACCCCAGAGGGTCTGTCCTGCTGGGCCTGGGGATGAGGGGATGGGACCTTGAGGAGATGACAGGGAGAGAGGGCAGCGGAGGATCCTGGGCGGTCTTAGGATGAGGGCTAACGTGCTAAGTTCTTGATCTTTTTCAGGACCAAAGAAGGAGGTGCTGTGAAACTGTGGGACCAGGAGATGAAGCGCTGCCGGGCCTTCCAACTGGAGACGGGGCAGCTGGTGGAGTGTGTGCGCTCTGTGTGCCGTGGCAAAGTGAGCACCGGGTGGGGCGGGCCTTTGCCAGCGGCACCCAGAATTTGTCCAGCACCTTCCCAGCCGGACACTTGCCCTGTGCTGAGTGGTTGAGTTCTTAGAACAAGCCTCCCGGGTGTGACTTAGTGCAGAGGGGAAGCAGCTTAGCACAATCAGACAGATCTGGGTGCAGAGTGTGACTCACCCAGTAGAACTGGCTGTGTGACCTTGGCTGTGTTGCTTAGCCTTTCTGTGTCCAGCACACGGGTTGTTGTGAGGATTGCATGCATCATACATGCACAGCGTCTTTCATTATGCCTGGCACATGGCCACAGTCAGTAGATGTTAGCTGCTGTTATTATAGACAATGTGATTTTAGGCACAGGGATATTAAGTAGTTGCCCATGCCCAAGGGTACGCAGCTGGGAAGGGGAAGGACTGCCAAACTGTCTGACTCAAAGCCATTGGTTTTCAAGTTGTACCTGAGCTAAATATCACACACAACTGTGGAGTTTTGTTTTTGTCTTTTAATCATGGATATCCAGGCTCATATCCAGAGCCGCGAAGTCAGAATCTCGGGAGTGGGGCCTTGACCTTGATGTGTGTTTTCCTTTTCTTCTTCTTTATTTTTAATTCCCCAGGAGATTCTGAAGCACTTGAAAACAAATCTCTTAACCTCTATTTAATACCTTGTATTTATATTTTGGAATTGGTATCAGTCTAAGAATTTGCTTTCTAGATGCTCTCCACTAAAAAGGCAAACCTGACTTGGAGTCTACATAATTGGAAATTGGGAATTTTGTTTTTAAATAGATACACAACAGTCATCCGGAAGGGTAATTAGACCTACAGGAGATGAAGGCAGAACGAGGCCCAGAACCTAGAGGTCACCTGGGAGGTGGATTTTGTTCAGTGCGAGGAAGGACTTAGGAAGAGTTTGCGCCGTCCAGGAGGAGGAGCTGGCTGCCCTGCTCTGCAGCGAGCTTGCAGTCACTGCACCATTCAGCAGAGGCGAGATGATGGAGGGCTCTGGTGGAGCTCTCCCCAAGGTGGCGGGGGGAGTACAGGCCAAGTGAGGGGCTCGCTTAGGATGGCAAATCAGTGGCTAAGAACAAAACACTTCTTGGCTCTTCCTATTTTAATAGCAGTGCCAGTAAAGGCACTTTCCCAAGTTACTCTAATAGTGTTTTTTTTTTTTTTTTTTTTTTTCCGGTACTCGGGCCTCTCACTGTTGTGGCCTCTCCCATTGCGGAGCACAGGCTCCGGACACGCAGGCTCAGCGGCCATGGCTCATGGGCCCAGCCGCTCCGCGGCATGTGGGATCTTCCCAGACCGGGGCACGAACCCACGTCCCCTGCATCGGCAGGTGGACTCTCAACCACTGCGCCACCAGGGGAGCCCCCATTTAACCATTTTTAAGTGTACAATTCAGTGGTATTAAATTCATCCACATAGTTGTGCAACTATCACCACCACCCCTCCCCAGAACATTTTTCATCTTGTGAAACGGAGGCTCGGTGTCTAATAACAATAACTCCCTTTGCCCCATCTCCCCAGCCCCTGGAAACCACCATTCTACTTTGTGAGTCTGAGTATTCTAGGTACTTCATATGAGTGGGATCCTGTAGTGCTTTTCTTTCTTCTAATAGTGTTTTGATTACAACAGGGAAAGATTTTAGTGGGAACCAAGGATGGAGAAATCATTGAAGTTGGTGAAAAAAATGCTGCTTCCAACATCCTGATTGATGGACACATGGAAGGGGAGATCTGGGGCCTGGCCACACACCCCTCCAAGGACATCTTCATCTCTGCCAGTAACGACGGCACAGCCCGAATCTGGGACCTGGCTGACAAGGTCAGGGGCCGACACTGCACAGGCTTGGATGCCCCATGTGGGCCTCGGAGCAGTGACAGCCGTGGGCGAGGGGAGGTTCGGCCAGGGTCAGGCCAGAAGGGGGGATGGGGCTGGGCAGGAGATCGGCCACAGGGCAGCAATTAAGTTAGAGGGACTGATAATAAAAGAAGTCCTGTTCACACACACCCAGTCTATATATATATGTATTTTAGCTGTATATCGATCTATGAATATTTATAGTACAGGAATAATATAATTGAGAATGATTATTCTCTTGTCATGAAAGAACCCACAAAACTAAAAAACAAAGAGATAAATCATGTCTTCCCTGGATGGGAAGACTAAAAATGATTTAAAATATCAAATGTTCCCAAATGGAACATTTCAATCAAAATCCCAACAAGGTTTCTCTTAGCATTTGGAAAAACAATTTAAAAATACAAAAAAATTCAAAAAAATAACTTGTCTGGAGTAAAAATGTCAAATAGGAAATCTGGGGGGAAAAAAGATTAATATTACCAAGTCTTAGCTGATAGTAAAACAAGTACTTAAGTTCTAATAATTAACATACTTGGTTTCATTACAAAATGGCTAGTAAATGTTTCAGTCACATTTTCAGTGTAAGGATCATAGAACAGACATGGAGAAGGCTAAGTGTGGTGGTTATACTCCTTAGTTCATAATGATTATGTTTATTAACAGCCACTACATACCCGGTGCTTCATATATGCTATCGTTAATGCTTACGACACCTTGCAAGACCAATACTAATATTGATCCTCTACACATGGGAAAACGGGGAAGTAACTTACCCAAACACACCCAGCTAGGGACAGAGCCAGGATCTGGGATCTGAACTCACACATGCTGAAGCTCAAACTCTTCCCCTGAGCAAGAAGAGGTCAGCAAGCTGCGGCCCAAGGGTCAAGTCTGCCTGCTGCCCGTTTCTGCAAAGTAAGCCATGCTTTTTGTTTATGTTGGTGTCCATGGCTGCCTTTGTGCTTCACTGGCAGAACTGACTGGTTGTGAGAGACCATATGGACTCCAAAGCCTAAAAATATTTACTCTCAAACCATTCACAGAAAAAGTTCGCCAACCTCTGTCCTAAACCGTGTTGTCTCTCCAGCTGCTCAGTCAAAACATACTGCCCCCCTCAGCCACTCAGGGACACTTACTATTAGAAGCAAGAGGTTTGGCGCCTCCCTAGAGGCAGCCTGGCTGCTCTGGCCTGGGTGCAGGATTTCCCCTGGAGACCAGCTGAGGCGGCCAAGGGCTCAGGTGGTATTACTTTGTGTCGATGTAGAAGCTGCTAAACAAGGTGAACCTGGGCCACGCGGCCAGGTGTGCAGCCTACAGCCCTGACGGGGAGATGGTGGCCATTGGCATGAAGAATGGAGAGTTTGTCGTCTTGTTGGTGAACAGCCTGAAAGTTTGGGGGAAGAAACGAGACCGGAAATCTGCTATCCAAGATATCAGGTACCTAGCAGGCAGTCTGGGCAGGGAGGAGAAAGGCGGGCATTCATTCTCCCTCCCATGCTTCCCATTCCAGGAGGGTCATGGCTGGAATGAAGAGCTCACTTGTGAGAGGGTCCCTTTTCAGTGAGCCAACTATGGAAGGAGACCCTCTCACACGTTAGTTCTCAGACATGTCTTTGCTAATTTCCATGAGAGTGTGGTAAAAACTTCTCATAAAAGCCTTCTACAAAAGACTGCACACATCCATTTACTTACTTACGGGTGGTTTGATCCAGAGAAGCTGTCAAATTCCATAGACTTTAGGAAAAGCTAACCACACGTGAATCATGACGTGTGATCTAATTGCCTTTGAGCTTGGGAGGCCTGTCCCAGAGCAGACCTCATGCCTGGCCGGCCCTACACAGCCCCCCTCACGGACCGTGCTCTTGGATTGCTTTTTCTAGAATCAGCCCAGACAGCAGATTCTTAGCTGTTGGTTCTTCTGGACACACAGTTGACTTCTATGACCTCACTCAGGGCACAAGTCTGAACCGCATCGGCTACTGCAAAGATATCCCGAGCTTTGTCATTCAGATGGATTTTTCCGCAGATGGCAAATACATCCAGGTATGCTTTGGCTTTACTGATATCTGGGGTAACCATTAATAATAGTATTACAAACAATGGCTTTTATGAAATCAGTGCTTCCTCTGTGTCAGAAAATGTGTTCACTGGAACTGTTTAAGTACTGTTAGTTTCCCTCCTATTTTATAAATGAAGAAACAGAGGCTTAGAGAACTTAAGAAAGTCGAATAGAACTTAAAATAGTACTTATTCTTCAGTAGGAAAGCAGGAAACAAGCCCTAATCATCTTGATCCTCCTCTCACCACCACCCCTCCAAAGCTTCCTAATTCCTAGTTCTCTGGGGCTGCACGGAAGCCTGTGTTGCTTCTTACACTTACTCATCTCAATTCCACATCCCATGGGTAGTGTGGTCCCTCCAACTTGGGACTCAGACTCCAGACAGTCAGCCTGGAGTGAGAGTCCATCACTGGCCCCTGGGGAGACTGACAAGCGGGGAGGGATCGAGAGGGCTCCCACTCTTGGCACTTAGAGCTGAAAATAGAACAATGATTTCTCCAGCACTTTGAACAAATGTTATGCATTTGTGAGCCAGGCTGGAGTCGGGTAGTCTTTGTGAAAGGAGAGAGGACGCTTCACTCATCAAGTGTGGACTGAACCAGGCGCTACGCCAGGCTTTTGGATGTATGAAATGGGCCTGATCCCTGCTCTCCTGGAGCTTGCCTTGTCATGGACAAGATGAACATTAAACAAATCATCACAAAATACACCTATAACTACAAATCGTGATTATGTGCCGAGAAGGAAAAGTACAGTGCCCTGAGGGAGCATCTAACAGGCACTGACTGTTAAATAGATGCACTGACATCCTCTCCGTACAGTGCTGTTTAAGCTGCGGTCTGCAGGGTGTGTAGGAGTCAGCCACCCAAGGGAGGCGGGAACATGGTTCCAGGCCTTCTGCATGAAGGCCCTGATGTGGGAAAGATCTCGGCTCATCCCTGTACAGCAGGGAAATCTGGGGTGGCTGGTCTAGCACCCCAGGGAGGGAGGGGGCTAGTGATGGAGGCAGCGGCCATTGGTTGGAAAATGGTCAGTTGCCTCTAGAAGTTTCCCAGAGAAGCCAGGATCAGGTCCTAATACTTCAGAAATCATCTCTGTCAGCTGCCGTCCATAAGACTTGCCTCAGCTCTGTTGCACAGGACCTTGGTTCTCTGAGAACAGGGGTTCCCAAACGTAAGCGCGCACCAGAATCACCTGGAGGCTTTGTGAAAGCCTGCTGGGCCCCGCCCTCAGGTTGTCCGACTGGGTAGGTCTAGGGTGGGGCCCAAGAATGTGCATCTCTAACCAGTGTCCAGCTGAGGCTGACGCTGCCGGTCAAGAACCACACTTGGAGAACCGCTGCCTTAGGACTTTGGAAAATAGCAAGAAAACGGAGGGGAAAATGCCCTGCTTGTGTGAACTTTGCTGCGGGCTGACCACAGGCTTTGCAGCCTGGAGCTGAGCTTGGGTTTGGTGAAAAGTCCTGGGGATGCAGAGGTTGGGAAGCAATACACCCAAAGGGGAGTCCTTTGGACGGGAAAGAAAGCTGATAGTCCTGGCTGCTTCCCACTTGCAGGTGTCAACAGGAGCCTACAAGCGCCAGGTGCATGAGGTCCCCCTGGGGAAGCAGGTCACTGAAGCCACGGTCATTGAGAAGATCACCTGGGCCTCCTGGACAAGGTGACTGGAGGAAAACTCTGGAGGAAAAGGTCACAAGGGAGACTCTTGTCCCAGCCTCAGCCTCCAAGTTTGTGTGTGGCTGGGAAGCAGCTCAGAGACAGAGCTCTTTCCTTTGCGGGGTCGGGGCGGGAGGCCTCTTGCTCCCAGTCTGGGCCACTGGCTTTGGTCTGACCTGGGCTTTTGAAACGCAAAGTCCCTCTTTTTGTGTAATCTGTCCTACTCATCCCCAACCCCATCTAGCAAGTTCAAAGGGAAACCATCCCCCAGCTCTTGGCCAGACCCCCTGCGGTATAGTGAGGCCTCCTCCAATCCCTGGGAGGGAGAGGGAGGGCCGGCAGTGCCGGGTAGCGGGGTAAGCAGCAGGGCCCTGCCCGTCAAGGGAAAAGAGGCCACCAACCCGTGAGCTTGAAGAGCCCCGCACTTCTCCCAAGTTACATATACTCAGAAGCATCGTAGGGAAGAGGGAGAGAATCAAAGATGGAGGTACCTTTTCTTTTTAGGGTGAAAGGGACTGGGGCAGAGAATGGTAGGAGCTGGGGCAGGTATTCAGAGGGGGAGGGGACAGGTGCCATCGGGCCAGAGGAGCTGCGTGACCACGCTGAATTCCCCTCTCATTCCTGGGAGAGGGTGTCTGACTGCACGAAGCCTTCCCACCCGTCTCACACCTCTTCCTGTTGGAACAGCATTCTGGGAGACGAAGTCATTGGCATCTGGCCACGAAACGCAGACAAGGCTGATGTCAACTGCGCGTGTGTGACCCACGCTGGCCTGAACATTGTCACGGGAGACGACTTTGGGCTCGTGAAGCTCTTTGATTTCCCATGCACAGAGAAATTTGTGAGTTTTCCTTAGAGTAACTCCCTGCACTGCCTCCGGGCTGGCTGATCTTCTGCAGTCTGCTGGAAATCGTGGCCACATCTACATGGCCATCTAGAATCTAGAACAAGAGGAATCTTGTCACAGCCCTGGGGAGACTTGGCAACACCTAACCTTTTCCTCTCCCTCAGGAGGGGAAGTCCTGGAAGCCAGGAGGATGGAGGGGGGACAGAGTGGCCACAAGTGGGGCAGGAATGAGGCAGGAAGCCAGTGAAGGGCTTGCTCACAGAGATGCTCAGACCCAGTGGGCATCCCGTCCTAGGAGGGGGGACTGAGTCCTGGAAGTGGTCCATGGTGGCTGAAGGAACAGGGTCTCAGTCACCTCCATTCACTTTTGCTCACAGGCCAAGCATAAGCGTTACTTCGGTCACTCGGCTCACGTGACAAACATCCGTTTCTCTCATGACGACAAGCACGTGGTCAGCACTGGAGGAGACGACTGCAGGTACCAGCCTGATTCTTCTGGCTCTGCCCCCAGGCCTAGCCTTCACCCCCTCCCGTCCCCACCTCAGGTGTCAGCTCCTCCCAGGGCACGTGGAGGGGCTGAGGTGGGACAGTGAACCGGAGATCCAGTGACGACTTTCCAAGTAGAAGAGCTTTAGTCTCTGGGGACTCCCAACCCAATTCTTGATGGGCCTCTGTCCCCACTAGAGCTGTCCTGGGATTGGTGAGAAGCCAAGGGCATGCAACAGCTACTCTGAGCATTGCTGGCTGGAGGGGCAGGTGGTGAGAGGCCCAAGATACTGATTCCAGTAGGAGCTGTTGGACAGCCCACGGCGTCCACTGCATATAATCAGGAGGTCAGAATGACCTTGATCCATAGGCCTTTTAACTCAGAACTTCCAATTCATCACTAGAGTTCTTAACATGGATCATTAATCCACAACTGAGAGAGGTTTAAAAATAGTAATACTGAGCCTCAGTCACCCTGAGAAACAAGCAGGACATATGTTACCCGATTATACACATGAAAGCAGATAAGGGGTGAAGCCGTTAGGGCCAGTGCTATTTAGTAGCAGGAGAACCTCAACCAGCTATGTGGATTCCTGAGCCAGGGCTGCTACTGACCTTAACCACTGCTCACTGTGAAACAGGCCCATTGTCCTGTGAGGCGTGGTTGGTCTTCCAGTGCCTTTTGGAAGGACCCCGACCAGCCTGCTCCAGAGATGACATCAGCATTTCCAAGAAGGCAGCCTTCTCCTGTCCCTCCACCAAGGGCGTTTCTTATTTGGAGCGTGGAGCAACAGGATGGGGTCATTCGAAGTCACTCAGCTTCTCCACACCTAATGTAGTTGAAGGGCTTTATCGAAACGTGAATATTGGTTTCTGTTCAGCCCAGGCAGAACTCCTGGGGGGGATCAAGAAGAAATGCATGCATTCCAGATTTATTTTTAGTGGTCTGAGTGAGGTTGTGGAAAAGGCACCTGAAGAGAATTTCAGCCCACTTCCTACCCAAAAGCACTGTGTAGAAAATGGCCCCAAAAGATGCTTTCTGATGGCCTGCCTGGGAGCACCCGTCTCCAGGCTGCTGTGCCAACCGCTGCTGGCACTTACAGCCCTTGAGATAGTACTGACAGCAGCTCCCTGTGGGGCGCAAACACCCATTCAAAGCAGCATCCGCCGAGCTGTGAACAGGCCAACACTGGGAGACATAAGCGAACCCGTCCCCAGGAGATACGAGGGGACTCTTAATTACTAAAAAAGGCTTAGATGTCACCTTTCCAGTGCAGGGCTCCCTTGGCCTTTGCAGTCATGAGAGCCTACCGCGATCCCTGGCCCTGTGCTGAGCACCAGGAAGGGCTCTCCTACTCGAGTGGAGCTGATAAAACCTTTTCAGTAGTAACAAGAGAGAGAGTGTGAAGTCAGGCTGCCAGAAGTCCTCCCGTTCAGAAGGGACACGCAGGCTGCTGAAAGAGCCAAACGAAACAAAAAACAATAGACCTTTTAAAAAAGCAACAGACCTTTAATTGGTGGCAAGATCCCTGGTTTGTTTTTTGAAATTGAAATCAAAATGTTCACTACACCACCTGGGTTTGACTCCGGAGCACTTGGCAAAGTTGGTTTTTGTCACTTGACAAAAGCATGACGTCCAGCCCTGCAAAGTGACTGTTTGGTCTGCCTTTTCAGCGTGTTCGTGTGGCGATGCCTGGAAGTGCCAGAGTCCTCTTACGTTATGGCTGCTGCTGCCGCCAGCCACCGCGGAGGCAGTGATGACGTGCCTCCTGGCCGCCAGCTGCTGGGAAAGGCCTACGACACCGCAGGCCGTACAGGCTCCAAGTGCTAGTGAAGTGGTGGGACTGCGCCCATCGCCTGGAATCTCCAAAACCGCCAGGCCAAAAAGGAAGGTCAGTTCTAACAAGTTAAGACTGCTTGCCTTTCTGTTCCTGAGACTAAAAACTATACGTACTAACTACAGTGACAAAGAAATCCTATCTGACAATGTAGCCCACTGACAAAATTTAAAGCCTCAGTTACCCTAACCAATATGTAGCTTTTGATTTGCATCAAAACTTTTACAAAAGATGTTTTGCTAGTATGTTTCTATATACTTTAAAAATGTTCATTTTTACAAATAAGGAAGTTGAACAGGACAGCTTAAGTTAGATTCACTGAACTAGAAATATTGATAGCCTCTGTTCTCCACGTTTAGCTTTCAAAACCAAATGAGCCATGTATAAACAAGTTGAGACACTTAATTTTTTAACGTTTCATTTGCAGTTTTATATCCGTTAAGTGCCTTTGAAAGCTTCCAGGTGTGTGGGCTGCTGTCCCCCCTCCCACAGATTGTCTCCTTTCTACATACGGTGCTAAAACGTCAAAACTGAAGAAGGCTACAGGACCCTCAGCAGACTCCTGGTCTGTCACCCAGGTCAGGTATTTAGGTCAAGGCTTCCTAAATGAAAGACATCAGTTACCTGCTTGGGAAACAGTGGCTATTTGAAGTTGAGCAGCAAAGAATATTAAATTCAGGAGTCAGGGTGGGTGGGTAGAACCGGTTTTCATCATATTGAGTGCCAAACCCACAACATCCAAAACACTTCAAATAAGACAAACTTCTACTACAGAAGAGGAAGGAAAAAAAAAAAAAAAAAAAAAAAAAGCTCAAGTAGGTCCAGGAAGGTGAGCTGATTTATCTCGTTAAACCTAAAATGGTGGTAACTGAGGTGACCTGAGGCTGCCCTGGGTTTACCACTCCCAGAGTTGGGTAGACTTGGTCCCAGTGATTTGTGTCACGTGAACCACATAGGTCAAGTCTGGATTTTTAAGAACTCTCTGCGGAACAAATTCCTAAGCCCAAATAATATTTGACAACTCACGATTATAAAAAATCATCTAGTTTAGAGTTCCTCAGAGTTGGCTGGATGACAGACTGTGACTTGGCCAGCAAAACCAGAAGGCATCCTAAACCACCTCCATCGTACTTGACACCTGGCCGACCGCTGACAACGGTAAGGGCTGACGGCACGCTCAGGAAGGCAGGCTGGTGAGGGACTGGGACTCTGAGCACATATACCGGTTAGTCCTTCTAGTCAGTGAACTAAAAAATTCTGGATCTTGAGTCACTGGCTATTTGCAGTTGTCAGTTTACAGGAAAGGTGAAACGAAGCATTTTCAATTAAATAGATTAACATTTACCACAGAAGTGCTTCAGCATTCTAAATGGATTAGATCACTCATTAAGCTATTTTTATATACCAATTTATTAATGCCTTACATTAATCCACTGATAGGTTGTTGGGCCCACAGTTAGAGTCCCTATGCAGCCCTAATTCTGTGTTCTGTAACCATGTGACTGGTGATGCTGAGTGATAACCATGTCTGCCTATATTGTACCACTGACCTTTCATACTGATCGGATCCTGCATTGAATAACCACGTGAAAAACAATAAATTGATCAATGAGGATATGGACACTATATTTAAAAAGCAATAGTGTCTGTGTGTCAAGAAAAGTTCTTAAATCTGATTTATAAACATTTATATGGTATGATTTTACGTATGTTCATAAATCCTGCACTGTATTCTGTGTTAAAATATTGGTGCATGTATTTTCAATTATCAAAGAAGTATAAAAAATATTTAAAAACATTTTGGTATGTGTCAAATAAATAAATTGTTCTTTTTGTTTTCAAAATAAATGTGGCTGTACTCTGAGCTTAAAACCTTTCTGAAAGTACAAGCCACCGCACACTCGTGGAAGTGAAGTCTACCATTTTGATCTGCAGCACATTCAGGAAACCAAAATACCAAACATATTTTAAGTCTATAAGCTTTATTGATACTTCGCTTTTACAGTTCACAATGCATTCCACAGATTTAGTTCAGTACAGCTTAAACCACAATTGTATAAATCGTCATTTTATAATTTCTTGCATAACAATGTTTGTTTGATATTTGCAAACAACACTTTTGGAAGCATTAGATTCAGTCCAGGGTTTGTGACAAAATTAACTACAGTAAGACTGTGTGATGAAGTTTATGTTGAGGAGTTCTATTGGCATGGCATCGTTTCATGTTGAAAACAGATGGCAGTGCTCCTAGAAATATATGTTCTTTTTCTAGCTTATGTGCTTTGGAACTACACACATGAAACCAACGACTGAAATATCAAGCACTGTGGGGCAGCTGGAAAGGTAGAAGGGTAAGCTTTGTGAAACACTATATATAGATAGATATATAATCTATATTTACTTATATTGGCAATTAATATAACAGTAAAATTCACAATACACCTAGAACATACCAGCAAGGTGAGCCTTTTCACTCCTGCTTTGGTGGTATGATCTCGTCTAAACATTTCATTTCAGAAAATCTGCATCAATCTACACAGACCATACACAGTGCACAAACTGTGAAAAGGGTTATTTTTTCAGCTCCACTTTCTCTGCAATTCCCCAAATACAGCAAGACTACCTGCAACAAAGTATAATATACAGCTTCCTCAGATCTTTTTTTTATTCACCAGTGCCTCATACAGGAAAAACAAATATGATTACTGTTTAAATCCATACATAGCAGCTTACAACACTTAAGATGATGAACACAGGGCAGTCAAGACAGGTCATTTTTCCTCAGATACTGTGTTGCTAAAATAAAGATCTGTGAAACTGCAATGTCAAGGCTTCATTCTTCCCTGACCCTCCCCCCATGGAATCAAATGAATATCCCCTTTAAACGCCTATTGTTACTTATTTCAGGTTTTTTCATTCCGCTTTGCGCTTCAATCCAGGGATTTTTGCTTGGATTCTACAAATGAAAAGGAGGGGGAAAAGGTTAATGTAAATATTTTGAAATTTTAGTATTTTGTTTTCTGCTTCTTAAAATGCCTATCCTTCAAGAATTACTTGTACATTGCTCAGCTTATACAAGAAATAAAATCCTAAGGCTGTCAAATTATGAGCTATAATTTTGCCACCCTGGCCTTACAAATTAGACAAATAAAGCCTTAAATACATGTAAGTACACATAGAAATTAATGATCCAAATGTTAGAAAAAAAATCTTTCGGCAACTGTCACACTTTAGGTCTGACTGAAACTGACTACTCATTATGTCTTAAATATGAGAATACTGCACCGTTGTCAAAGCCAGTACACCTGTCCTTAGCGTTAAAAAAAGATTTTAAATACTTACTTAGCCATAGCATCTTTAACATTCTTATTTGCAAGTCCTAGATAATGATCTATTTGCGCCTGAGAGAGAGAGGTAGAAAGAAGTTATTAGAAAATTACCGTTGCTAAAAAATCTTATTAAACATATTAAAGGCTTAAGAAACCACATTTCTCATTTTTATAAGGCTTTGGAAACTGGCACTGATCCATTTCTAAGTTCCATATAAGAGAGTGTGCTCTGTATTCTGAAGTCTGCAGTTAAATTACCTGATGCCGTTCATAAATAACAGGAACACTGAAGAGTGAAATCAGAGCTGAAAAAGGAAATACACAACTTTTAAAACAGACTGGTATGATTTAGGGAACAAACACTACAAAGCCATCAAACTGGCAGCACTCTTAAGATAGTCTGAAGTGTTCCTAATGAGGAAGATACAAGGATCTCCTGGATGCACCTGCTGCAGGGGAGCCATCACAGGGCAATGAAGTAACCAAGGGAGGCTGCAGGAACCGTTCCTGGCTTCAAATCACATCACGCAGACTTTATAAAATACAGGCATCCCTGGTCTTGGTTAGTTAGATCTGACTGCACCATCAAATAAGGCCACCCTTGATCTGGTTTATCACTGTTAGTTGGAGTAGTCTTCAGGAAGTAAAGTGACATTTCCATAAACAGTATCAGTATTAGCAATTTATTTAAAGAGATCACAATCTCTAACCTATATCCTCTATTTTTCCTATAATATAAGGATATTCTCCACTAAAATGTCTTTAAGCTCCTTGCACACCATCTTGTTTTTTTTTTTGGCTGTGCTGTGTGGCATGTGAGATCTTAGTTCCCTGACCAGGGATCGAACCCGCACCCCCTGCAGTGGAAGCACAAAGTCTTAACCACTGGACCACCAGGGATAGTCCCCCATCTTTTTTTTTTAAGTAATTTTTAATTCCAATGGTTTTGTAGACTTACCCAAGATCAGTAGCGTGAGACCATTGAACAAGGCACCAACATAGGTAAATACCCACATCAGCACTGCAAACTATAAGAAAATAACATTAGCCACTTAAAAACATTAGCCACTTAAATTCAAGTTTCTTTTTTTTTTTTTGATGTGGACCATCTTTAAAGTCTTTATTGACTTTGTTACAATATTGCTTGTTTTATATTTTTTTTGGCCAGGAGGCATGTGGGACCTTAGCTCCACCGCCCAGGTATCGAACCACCCGCACCCCATGCATTGGTAGGCAAAGTCTTAACCACTGGACCGCCAGGGGAAGTCCCCAAGTAAGTTTCTTAAGCCTTCAAATAAAAGCAACCCATCTAAATGCCAAACTAATAGCAGCATACTCCTTGGAGACTTGGTAAAATAATATGGGTATTTCACTTCTAAGTTGCCAGTCTCCATTCAGGAATTTCTGAATCTAATTAAAACAATTAATAGACTCAATTCATTTTTCTCTGGACTACACCACCAAATAGTCGATTCTGTTTTCTCTGAGATCAGAAGACATACCAAAGGTACACCAACTATAGCACTTAGCTTCTAAATGGGAAGACTGGAAAGTTATCATGAGGATTAGCTATTAAAACTGATTTTAAAGTACTAACAAACAAGTGATTCAAGATCTGTATGAGCTGAATAATTCAGACATTAAAATATCATACATCTGAATAAGCAATAATGGTGCAGGAAGACTTATTATCAGGGAGACTAGGTTTCAGGTACCAAAAATATCAGCTCTAGCATTTTATTAAGGATCAGAGGCACTGTCTCTCCAGTGATACATGTTTTAACAGCCAATGAGGACCCCTTGGAATGAGGACGACTCTAACTTTTATACCTATTAATAAAATTGACCGTTATTATTCTTTTAGCCACTGCGTTCTTTATTTATTTAGCAAACACTAACCCAGTTCTTACCATATTAGTGCCAGGCACTGTTTTAAATGCTTTACAAATACAAACTCATTTATTCCTCCTAATCACTTTATAAGGTAGGCACTGCTATCATTACCACAGCAGATGCAGACACTAAAAACATAGAGTGTAGTAACTTGCCCAAGTTGAGGTAATACTTCACTCATATCGTATTTCGCTGTCCCCTCCAGGGGACTGGGGACTGCAGTGAACTGACTAAACTCTCCTATTTTAGTAATCTGGTCTCAAAATCTGGTATTTTTTTTTTAAATCATTAAATACAGCAGTTTGGGAAAGGCCTTGTTTCCAAAAAGTGATTTCATTTTGAGGAGTCCTTTATTTCCTCTCCATACTTTAGTTTACTCATGAATGGTTGAAAAAGAGGATTTCAAAGTTTTCTTCCAGTTCTTGGTGACATCATATAGTAAAAACTCAATGCCATGTTCAGAGCAGTTCTTGAAGACTTATAAACACAAAGTCCGGATTTTATTAAACATTCAGCAGGAGCAGTTCCTTTGCTTCCTATTAAGAGCCTTCATGTGTCTGGCAATCTCTCTGCCATATTTAGTAGGTCACAAACACCACCACAACGCCACCATCTACAACAACTATTTAGGTACCAATAACAAAGTATATAAGAAAAGAAGGAGAGGAGAGAGGAGTTAGCACGTCCATCATCTAAAGCAGGGATCAGCAAACTTTCTGTAAAGAAAGACAGTAAGATAATAAACATTTTCGGTTTTGTGGGCCACAAGGGATCTCTGTCACATATTCTTTGAATTTTATCCTTTAAAAACATAAAAACTATTCCTAGCTCCCAGGCTGTACAAAAACAGGCCATAGGCCAGACAGACAGTAGTTTGCTAACCCTTATCTAAAGCATATCTTTGTCCATGTGTTCATTCACTCAACAAAATCTGATTGAATGCCTACTATGAGCTGGGTGCTGAGCAGTAATTAAAGTATTCAGACTCTAGTAATTATATTTACTGCAGGTTAGGAAGATACTTTGGATTCCTGCAGCAACTGTCAGTTCTACAAAGAGCAACACTCTGCTTACCCCTATAACTGAATTTAATGTTCAAGTGAGCAAATATCAAGCCTTCTTAACACTCATCAATTGAAAATCAAAAATTAAATGCTGCCCTGGTCTTTGCAACCACTATGAAACCACTGATAGAACGGTTTGAAGCATGACTCCAGTTAGCAAGCCTTTTCCCTCTCACATAGTTTTAGACTCCTATTGCAAAAGCTAAATATAACTGCTGCACTTGAGCAAGTTTACCATAGAGCAACAGAGCTATTCTCATCCATCACCATCCACAAGTCGACACGGAAGAGTCGACCTTCTACATTTTAGAAGAAATTGCTTTAGCAATAAAGACATCCTTACCATGACAAAATTCAGAAACTAACACACAAGCTAGAAGTCAGTCCTAATTTGGTCATTAAGTCACCAACAAGGCTGCACTCCAAAGCCAAAAAGAAACCCAAGACCTCACACCTAGGTGATCTAAGGGGCTCAAATATCACTAGACTTGCCTCTTGGAGGACACTCTTTCTAAAAGCCAGACTATCCAGACACATAGAGAGGAACGGAGGGAGGCTTCAAAGGTCTATGGGGCCAGGCAGGTGACATAAAAACATGAGGGAGACTTGGTAAGGACTGAGGCAGATATGTGCATTCTCCCTCTCAAGGAGCACACACAATCCAGCTCCACAGACTGTTGCCCAGCAAGTATTCCAGGCTAATGTTGCCAAATTTTCCCATTTAAAGAGAGAGACCAGAAATTCACATTTTTATGGGCTATCACAGAATTTTAAAAAGTTGCAGCTAAGTTTGGAGAAAATTTAACACTTCAGGGGCCCAAAATGAAAATATTGGGTAAGAGTTTCCAGAGAACACACCATCAGGAGAGAAAGGAGTTAAGAACCAGCATCTAGCAACTGCACAATTACTAAAACTGTCAATAACAACAGCAGCTAACAAATTTTTGAACATATATTAGGTCAGTTAATCTCATCATAACCCCCAAAGTTAAATACTGTTATTATCCCCATAGAAGAGAAAACCAAGACACAGAAAGATTAAGCAAGTTGCCAGACTAGAGGTGACAGTGATCTCAGGTTTATCTGACTCCAGAATCTCTGCTCTGCTATACAGTAAAACCATTTACAGAGTAATCATTTATTAATGGTCATGAATGTGCATGCTATTACAGACAGGCAGGGAAAAGGTCAATAAACACTTTAAATCTACAAATTCTATGCTCTTCTATGGCAAATTCTTGGCAGCATTGCAGCCAATGCATATTAACTGTAGAAGTCAAAGGCTCATCTCTCTCTAGGCACTAATGAGGCTGGAGGAAAGAGGGGCAAAGTACAATGGAGGTCTAGTAAATACTTACCGGAAGAGAGCAAGGGCCTTGTCTTGTTTGTCTTTTGTCCAGGGGAATAGGGAATTCAATTTAAGTGCATATCACATACATATCTCATTGAAAAGCTCTGCAGATTTTTTTATTAGATGATGGCTCCGTGGGGTGGGGAGGCATTTTTTAAGGAAAATGGGAGGAGGGTGTTTAACAGAATTTCAGAAATTACTTCAGCAATTCTGACATTTTCAAACTTTTTCTGAAGTTTTAAATGCTGAAAGTCATTTGACTTTTGACATCTTCAGCCTCATTCATTAGTATCACATTTTCCCCAGCCCATTTCCTGTCTAATTTTTCTGTGGGCCAAAGAAACCAGAAAGGAAACTGTCAAAATGTGTATGTTAATTAATGCCTTAGGAGCGTGAGGGCTAGATTTTAATGTTCTTTTGGGTCAGCTATTTCTGGAATTCAGGACTTTTTTGCTCACTTTCAGATTTCAGACTGAATTCTGGAACATTATGGTTACCGGATGATGAGACAACCATAGCTAAAAATTTTCTTATAATTTTAACATATATTTTCACTGCAAGTCACAGAACTACTGTCATAAAGAATCCAGTCTTTATCACCCAAAGCCATATGATGGAAAAATAAGAACCTCTGCCGAAAACACCTAGTCTTAGTATCTAGTAAATAAAAGTATTAGACTTTTTCTTGGGATTTGAGATTTCAAAAGGCAGAACCCCCTAATAAAGCTGAGCCTTACTCAAGAAGTCCCAAAGCTGAGCCCAGTGGAGACTGTCACATGCTTTTCTTTTATAATAAAAGGGGTGCAGAAGTAAGCGTAGGGGGAAAACTATAGCCTAGGGTTTACAGCTTAAAGACATAACTTTTAAAAACAGTGTTCTCCAAGCAGTGTCCTTAGAAAAATTAAATCACAATTTCAGGGGATGGGACCCCCAGCCCTTCCCCTTCCCAAGTATTATTTTATAGCTCCCCAGTGGTTCCAATGTGCAGCCAAGACTGAGAACCATTGTTTTAAAACAAGAGCCCCTTTCAAAGACAGCTTACACAGAAGGTCAATCACAGAAATGGAATTAAACCTTAACTCGGTGGTTTAAATTTGTTCAACTATCTTATACTAGTTTTCTGGTGGTAATGGGTTATTTAAACACAGTTGACGAGTATCACTAGGTTAAAGAAACTTATCCGGGCTCTTCTGGACTTCTCAGAGACTAATAAAGTGATATACACTAGGCTCCTCAAGAAAAGGACACATATACAGCTTTCACAGCTTAATTTTACTAGAGAACACTCCTCCTTTACTTCCCTTTCCATTCATTCTCCTCCCCTTACCTTATGTCTGGCATGCAACGTAACAAACCCACTTTAAAACAAATCGTGAGGATTGATCAAAACATTTGCCTGTGGTAAAATTTTACACTACTGTTTGAAATAAATCCTACTGAATGGAATTAGAAATATTTTTTCAGTGATTTTGCCCATAATATTTGACTAGAATTAATCTTTTGGGAAATGGATTGTGGCTCAATCTATGGACAGTTGAAATCTTTTCTAGGATTTAGAAGCTTGCAGGTAACTGCAAAAAATCAAAACAAATGGAACAATTACAGTTGACCTTTGAACACAAGAGTCTGAACTACCAGGTCCACTTGTCAGCATATTTTTTTCAATAGTAAATACTACAGTACTACACAATCCACAGTTGGTTGAACCCATGAATATGGAACGAGGGATACCAGAGGAACCGCAGATACAGGGGAGCCTTGGATGAGGAGGAACCGGGGATATGGAAAACCAACTATAAACTGTACATGGATTTTCAACTGTGAGGAGGGTCAGTGCTCCTAATCCCCACATTGTTTAAGGGTCAACTGTACACAAGAATTTAAAAGGAGAAATCTGCAGAACATGTCTTATTTTTATTTGTCCAAGTCAACCACCAAAAAGACATCTAGACCAGGCACAAATGATTAACCACCACCTCACATCAAATCTTTTCCAACAGGCCTGATGAACCTTGGGGTTTGGTTATTTCTTTACAATAACGTATAGAATAGCCTCTCTCTCACAGCACCAAAAAAATGATAATAAGCAAAGAGAAGAAAAATTTCACATGCTAAGAATAGTGGCTCTATATTTTTTAACTTCTGAGGAAGAAGGTTTCAAATAGAAGTAGCGGTGATTATGACCCAGAATCTCACAATGTAGATTATATAAATTTGAGGGCATGAAATACTTATAAAGACAGTGAGTTATAGAGAAACCTCTTTCAAATTTTAAAAAGCTATTATTTTTTAAAAGCCACAGAGCTTGATACAATGTCAATTTTCTAAATGAAAAAAGATTTATAAATGAGACTAATTCCCACTGCATTTTCTTGAAATCAGGGTGGTTTCCGTTTTCCTAGCTATGAACCATATGATAAAAGTAATCCCAATCAAAAGCTGGATCCTATAAATTTTTTTAAAACTCTGTTATTTAACAAGATCACAAATTCATCTGGAAACTGGAGAGACTGGGGCTATTTATTAGCAAGCTTTCCAAATTTAAAATCTGAATATACGGAAATAAAATCAGTTTAACAGAGCAAACTGATTTTTCCTTTACATTGAAAAAGTGAAAGAAAAAAAAAGAACTGCAAAAAACATTTTTGCTTGCTTTAGGGAGGAAGAATATGATTCTCCTGCCAACTGCTGTAGCCCAAAGGCAAAAAGTAGCAGAGTTAGAGGGAAAATAATTTTCTTTTTAAAAATGCTCTCTATATGAACAAAAACTATGGGGGATAAGAGTGGCAAATGCTCAAGGAACTCTCTCTAGAAAAAGAATACTATTAAGTCATTTTGAAAAGAGACAAGTGTTGTTTTTTTTCTCAGCTTTTCCCAATTAAGACATAATAAGCAAGTATCCTGTGTTTCTATAGTACCCTTAATTCAGTGAAAAGAAACAAATGAAATCTATACTACTCACACACAATGACATAAGGTTTAAAAGTCCCCCCATGAAGAATCACAAAGAACCACAAAGTTTATCTAGGAAGACCCTTCGAGTATATTATCAGAGGGTTTTGCATTGGGAGAATAAGACTAACACCCTACCTTATTCTTTGCCTCAACCGATTTTGAGACCTAAATGCAAAATTCATTCTAAGTGTTAATATGTTGAAACAACTGTTATTTATTTGGAGCCCTGAATGAGTTGCCATCTGGAGAAGTCACCAAGCAGCTTTCCTTGAGCTCTGGGCTTGCCAAAAACACTACTCGGGGAAAACCATTCAAAAGAACTTAATAAAAAAATAAGTTTTAAACTTAATAAAAAACTAAGTTTTTTAAAACTTAGTTTAAACTTAGTAAAAAAAATAAGTTTTATTTTTCTCTTTTCTAATCCTTAAGGAGAAAAAGTAGTAAACTACACTTCTAATGCAACTTCTTCCCCCAATATTAAGAAATAAAGAATGTTTTAAAAATATAAGAAAAACTCATAAAAATAAAGCATTCCATAAAGTAACCTATCTCGTTATGTGCCACTTCCCATTACTTTCAAATTAGCAAAATCACTCAAGGCAAGAATTTACCCAGTTGTTTCTCTCATTTATGCTAGCTTCCTCATAATAACACAATTGTTTAAAAAAAAAAAAAAAAAACCCAAGGTAATTTTCAAAAGAAATTTTAAAAATGAGATTTAACAGCAAAAGGAATTTATCTCATAAATGTAATTTATTAATAAAATTTCCTCATATTCTATTTTCAAATACCTGTGCAAATCAGATTTTAAAGGCTTTCTAAAGTATTTAATCAGTCCTCCTCTAACATTTTCTCACTTCCTTAGCCTTTGCAAATATTTCCACACCTACATAACTGTCTACACAGAGGACTGTGTATAGATGACAATAAACTCTGAAAGAACAAATAAGTATTCAACTGATTAAAGACAAGGGGAAACTTTAAATTGTAATTTGTAAAAACTGGAATACAATGAATGAATCATTCCCAGATCAATTTGTTTTCTTTTTAAACAGGTATCTTCAAGAATGCCTCTTCTCTCAAGAAAAGTGTTAAATTAGACATACATAGCTACCTTCACTGCTATACGCTGCAAACATGATGACTTTTTATTTTTGTTGCAGTTTTTATTAAGTCTATAAAAACAGTGACTCCTCAATCAAGTTTCATGATGCCTTTGTTTGAAGTCAGCCCCACCAACAATTTGTGACTGCCAAATTCAGAGATGGCCCTTTGCTGTTTGAAGCTCTGTTATCACTATTTACAGTGTTTCTTCTCAATCAACCCCTACCCGCACAACCCTCATCTTAAACTGCACTAGTACCTTCCCCTCAATAATTTTTCAAACATGTTCTACCCGAGCACTCAAGCTATATATTGTGAATACCACTTCAATAAACAGGAGCTGGTTTCTTCTAGGACCCATGTGTACAAGGTTCTATTTGATTTACTCCCAAATATTATTTGTCCCCTTTTGAAACTAATCAAACATCCCAAATGACATAACTATGATCTTTTTATTTACAGACTGACATCAGATTATTTCAAAGCACTACTACAGAATGAGTCACTAAATGCAAGCAATCTACACAAAAGATAATAATAAAAGTTAACTAAATTATTTACCATTAATATTATTAGTAACGGACGTTCCAAGCCTTAATAAACTGAGAGAAGCAAACAGCTGAAAATAATGTCCATTTACTGGCCTATTAAAGCTAAGGTATTTGTCAAAAGCATTTTGAGCATTTAAACCTATTCTGACCAGTTCAGAAATTGTTTCACAGAATCTAAAGACCCAATCATCCAATTGCTATGACATCCTTGGTTTGCACAGTAAATTGCAAACTTGTACATATCTATTGGAAAAGAGAAATTATGGTAATTACTACCACAGTACATTTCTACCCAGGCTTAGACTGGAAACAAGTCCGTCTTAAGTCACAGGCAATAATACACACAACACAAACGGCAGGTTCCACATAAAGGAAAAGCACTAAAGTCCCAGTGCTTGGGGTTCACATTACATGACGAGTTTAGTGCTCGCTTTAAATCAGTCTGAACTTTGGGGAGCTTACTTGCAAGGTGAGACTCTTAACAGCTGCTATGTAGCAAGATCCAAAAACTAAAGAAAATTCCGAAGTTTACCAACTGGTGATTAGTTGAAGTGTTTCAGAATATTAAAGTTTTTCCAGAATAAAGATCCCAAGAAAGTATAAAAAATATGAAATAGCTTATATGTATGAATGAATCACACATAAGCTAAGAAATTAAGTGCTAGACTCTAAAACAAAGTCAAGCAGATGAAATCATATCTGGTTATAACTCTATTAGATAATCTTTATTCTTACAGTCAAAACTCTCTTTAATCTTCTCACTTTTAATCCTTATGATTTCCAAAAGTATGAATTTATAACATTTTCCTTTAAAAAGGAATTGTCTTTCCTCCATCTTAAATATTTGATCAGATTCTGAATTTTGGAACCCAAGTTTACAGTAATGAATTCATTACATCTTTATCATTTACTTTAATATAGAAAATAGAATTTTACTCTCTTAACTCTGATATTAAATTCTGGGTATGCCAAAAAATGGAAAGCAAGTAAACTTACCTTCAGAGAATCAACTAAATCATCAACTAAGAAGAGGCGTCTGAGTTCTTTTATCGTGCAGTTCACATGGCCAAGAGCAGAATTACTGTACTTCTGAACCAACTCCTCAGATATAGCAACTTCAGATTCCAAATACGCCCTAGAAAACAAAACACATCATAACTGTCACTGACTGGATGATTTTCCTTGGATGTCTGTCAATCAGCAATTATATATCTGTAAAAGAGGACACTAGTAAAATATTTTACTATGGAAGCCTACTCTTTCCAAATTAAGCACAATGTAAAAACTCACCAAGCATGGGGTATTTCATTGATAACGCGGGTATAGAAAACAAGCATACGCTTTGAAATCAGACCTATCTGAGCTTGAATCTTAAGCTCTACCACTTACCTGGCTGTGTAACGTTTTGAAAGTAATTTAGTCATCCCTCTAACCTCAGTTTCCTCACTTATACAATGGAGATTATCTTGAGATTTCAATGAGTAATGTGCTTAACACAATCAGGCACAAAGAAGCACTCAATAAGTGGTAGTTATTATTATGGATTTGGTTTTTTCAGGAGGACATAATGTTATCTCATCCAGTTTTCCTATAACAAAACTTCTACTCATTTCCAAATACTATACTCTCTCAGCCTAATCTTTAGGGGAAACTATCCAATAAGTCAAGCCCCCAATTGTGAAACGGCTGCCAAAAGTCAAAAGGCAATCTCAGTAAAACACAATTGTTACTGTCCATTTAGATGCCCCAATCTATACTGAAATACAGCTGGAATTGTTAAAATTTAAGAAGACAACTGTAATGGGGGGAAAAGTCAAGTAGGCAGGAATGCAAGGAATTGTTTCATTAGTTACTGTTTCAAAGAAGCCATTTATCTTAGAGCAATCAGAAGTGCTAAGGATTCTCTCTTATCTGTTGGAAGCAACTCTTTACTCAGTCCCTCCTCAAAGACTCCCCATATCCGTGGACCCTAGTTACACTGGAAATTACAGTCCTCTTTGATAACTCCTTGTCTCATAGTTTTACCCCTGAAATATGCCCCAAATGTGCCTCCTCATTTTTTGTTTTTTGCGGTACGCGGGCCTCTCACCGTTGTGGCCTCTCCCGTTGCGGAGCACAGGCTCCGGACGTGCAGGCTCAGCGGCCATGGCTCACGGGCCCAGCCGCTCCGCGGCATATGGGATCTTCCCAGACGGGGGCACGAACCCGTGTCCCCTGCATTGGCAGGCAGACTCTCAACCACTGCGCCACCAGGGAAGCCCTGTGCCTTCTCGTTTTCATTTTCTATACCATCACTATAGTTTAAGTGCGCATTATTTAAAAATTGGAATAGTCTATCAGTGTCCAAACCAGTCTCTATCTTCTGATTCACTCCTTCAGCCAATGCCAGATTCGTTTTATTTGAGCTATACTAAATAGTGCTATTTAGGTTGAACTCAGGTGGGAATTGGGAAACATGCTACCACCTAGCTATGTAACCTTGCAAAAGGCATTGAACTTCTTTGGGTCATGGTTCCAACTCTACAAAATTAAAAAACAGACTTCCTAAATCCATTCAGACTCAAACATTCTATGATTCTATGGTTCCAACTTTTCAACCACAGCCCTCCTAAATCCTTCCAACCTTATTTCTCACTACAATGTTGTAGCTCAAACTTGAGCCATTCACCAAACATTTTTCATCTTAATGTGAAGTTTTATTCCTCACACTGTTTTCCCAATCCACACTGCTCTCCTCTCACCTCTGGAGATAGCACACCATCAGTCAGCACCATCTCAAATTCCATCCATACACGATGCCTCTCCCAACCCTACTATGTAACTCTAACAATGCTTTCTTTTGTATTACTCTTATAGTAATTACCATATCCAGCCTTGAAATATAAACATGTGTATACTTGTATATTTTTTTCTACTAGAGTATAAACTGTCAAGGACTAGGAATATATCTTCATTAGTACAATGTCTAGCATAGGACGCTTGTTATTTATTAGCCAACAAATAGCAAGTTATTATTATCAAGTTAAAAACGGTCATTCACACCTACCCTTAAATCAGCAAAAATTTATTTATGCAGCTTTAAGAAATATAGAAAAGTGGCTGATACGACTTAGCTGGTATTCTGCTTTGTAGCACTGCTTTTGTTCCTGCTGAAGACAAGATGCCTGGCCAGCAGGCCACAAGGCAGCACTCTCCGTCAATGACACCCTGTGGATATTTACATTCATTCAACTGCCATTTATGTGATATTAATGTAATACCAGCACAGTCGTCACTATTTTCCAATGACCACAGGTTATTACGTAAGAACTGTATGATATTAACTTTACTAATGTGACTGGAGAACTTGGAAAACTGTCCAAAAGGCTTATTAAATTGGCATGTTGGCTGAATTTACTTTATAATAACCATAAAAGGCCTTTGAGCTAAGGACAGTGTTTCTAAGGAAATAAAGAAAAAGAAATCACTAGTTTCTTCTAAAAGTCTTTTTAAAAAATCAAACAATATGTAAAATTTATAGATAATTTAGAATTGTTGGCTTGACTATGTTTTTATATATTTCATTGTAACTAATTAAAAATCATATTCCTTTATGATTTGTGGCATGATATAACTCTGCTATTTTGAAGTTGCAATTTCAAGTTACTGAATTCAAAGTTTGTTTCCCCATCTGTAAAATGGAGTAGTATCTATTCTCATAGAGTTTCATGAAAACCGGGAGCCTGAAATTAGGATAATAGTGGTGTTAACTGATAGAAATTGACAAGTCTGAGATAAAAGACTCATTTAAAGACATGATGAATTAGTGGCTGTGGGGGGCTGGGTGGGGAGTTACTGCAAGAGGTACTGATGCAGAGTGTCTTTTGGGTGTGATAAAAATGTCTGGAATGAGATGGTGACACTTGCACAATTCAGTGAATATACTGAAAACCACTGAATTTTATAGTATGTGAATTACACTTATCTCAATTTTTAAAGGGAGGTGAGAGTGGGGAACGTGATGAGTATATGAAGTGAGGTCAGAAGACCCAAGCTGAGGTGCGTCCACCCCATTAGCAATTGCAGAGATAATGCTACTTGTCAAAATAAGGTAAGAAGATGACGGTTTAGAGACAAGGAGATGCTGAAATAAAGGAGCTATCCAAAGGATAATACAAAAGTAATGCCTTAGGGAAGGAGAAGAAGAAACTAGATAGAGAAGGAATGGTAGGAAAAGACATAGACATGATGAGGAAGCATAACAGAAAAACATTAACATACTATTGGAAAGAAAGGTATTTCTAATATCAGATAGCATAAAAAGTAAGCAATGAAGAAAATATAACTCTCACCAATCCCAAACATGTTAAAAAGATACAGCTTCCAAAAAAGTAAAATTAGGTAACCAATACCTACTTCTAATAAATAAATGTTACTAACAAGTAGTAGAGTTAGGCGAATGATACATAAACCCAGTCTTTTCCATCATGAGCCTATGAAATGACTGTTAGGAAATCTCAAAAGCAGATGCTTTTGGTATAGGTTTTCAGCAAACATTTGCAATTATCTTTTAGCAGTAAAAAATGCATGCCTGTAACTCTACAGAGAGCAGAGTGAAGTCTCAATACTACTCTTGTTTATAGTGCTGCCAACGTGTGCCTTGTTTTCCAAACATCTCACCTGAATGGGTGGCCTTCATCAGATTTCTGGATAGCCTGGATCACACCCTTATATATCCTAAAGATGATAGTCACAGAGAGCAGGGCCAAGGCAATGTAGGCCGTTACACTCACAATGCTGAATACCGTCAATGAAAGCAGCAGGAATAAGCTGGCACCAAACACCACTCCAGTCTTCTTAATGTCTCTCCAGTAGAGAAGGTCAACAACTAAAAATTTAAAAAGAAGAAATCTGAAATTAGAACATTACTTTACCCATTTGTATTTGGCACATTTATATTTACTCCACCCACAAAAGTAAAAAAGGCCTCTAGATAAAGCAAAACCAAAATCTAAAATACTACAGAAAGATTAACTTTATAAGCTAAATTTTAACCCCCCCCAAGCTGTGTATTGGCATAACACCTTATATTGATTTCCACTTACCATAAAATATTTCTCATTCAAATCTATTTCCTACATGTCCAAGTCATCCTGGCTCTACAATATTATTAAATCTCTCAAGCCCAACACAGCAGGACACCTAATCCAAAACAAGAGGCTTCTTAAAAATCATCTTGAGGGTTTTTATCTTCACAAAATGCACGATACATATATTCAAATAACAGAAAAAGTATCTTATGCACTCACTAAAATAAGATATTTCAGTGACACAAAAATATATTTATCTGCAGAAAAATCACTAACTCAAAAAAAAAACATGCCAAGAAACTAAAACTTCACTAAAAACTACACAGATGAGTTTCACAGCTCTGCTTTTAAAAGATCTCTGAGAAACTTAACAAAATTGTAACCTAACTTGGCTATCATTAAACAAAAATTTCCTGCAAAGCAAATAACAGAGGGAAACAGCCTTTAGATTACCCAAAAAGCTATTTCCCTCTAGGAAGAGGTACATGCAATGCCATAAAACTTTAGGTATCAAAGAAAAAATGTGTTGCAGTGTTATATAACGTTTATTAATAGTAAGGAATCAGACAAAGCTTAACCTAGCAAGTCTGCTCTTGGCCCATGGACACAGGCCACTGTGGGGATCAAATAACCAGAGACCTGTGGTTTCAAGATGAGGTTATGTACAACCCAAGGAGAATTCTGCAGTGTGCCAAGGGGCTCTTGAATTCACAGGCTAAACATAACTCATCTCTTTCTGGACTGTGGACAGTTAGGGTGGGGGGAGAAATCTTACAGTAAAATAAATATGGATATACTCTCGAGTACAATTTTAAATATTAGTTCATTTTTAAGATGAAGGAGGTGACAAAGAAAAATCACATTTCTGGGGGCTGCTTTGGTCTTGATCCCCAGGTCCTCGAAGGTATTTGACTTTCCTTTACTGTTAAGGGTACTTTTGTGGGAAAAATTATGCACGTGAACTGTAAAATGTTAGATATTATTATGAAGCCCTAAATTCCCAATAGTAAATATCATTTGATTACTGATTAAGATATTTTAAATGCCCATCACAGTGTGTCGCACATAGCAGGGATTCAACAACATTTATTATGGGAACATTTATTCCATTCTCCTAAACAGGATTTGATTTGAATGCTATTAATTTAACATCCTATATATGATTTACGGCTTTGTTTTCAAATTCTGATTTCAACTATTTATTAAAGTTTTCCCTATTTCAAGTTCGCTCCAACTCTGCCGAAAACATCTACATCAGTTTTGTTCGATTCAACTAGTTTCTACTACTGTACCACGATAGTAACACAACTGCGACCGGACCAGAACTTGAAATAGTGTATCTACACTATGAATAATAAACACTGAATAAAGAAATAAAAGCAATGCTAATAGTTTTCTGACATTCAGCAAACATTCATTGAGCTGATACTGTTCAAAAAACTCAACCTGGGGCTTCCCTGGTGGCGCAGGGGTTGAGAGTCCGCCTGCCGATGCAGGGGACACGGGTTCGTGCCCTGGTCCGGGAAGATCCCACATGCTGCGGAGCGGCTAGGCCCGTGAGCCATGGCCGCTGAGACTGCACGTCCGGAGCCTGTGCTCCGCAACGGGAGAGGCCACAACAGTGAAAGGCCCGCGTCCCGCAAAAAAAAAAAAAAATATATATATATATATACAGAGAAAAAGAAAACAAAATGTCAACCTATGAAGTAACTTTAAATAAACTGTATTGCTGTGTTATGTCACAAACATGTTACTTTATAAACCACGTGGAAAAGGATTTTAAAACTTATCTACGTTTTCACTATTATAGGGCACCTAAAAGTTGACAACCTAGAAGAATGAGCAAGTAAGGTACACCACAAACCTACTTTTATATGAAAAAAACCCTCCTTTGTAAAAAAATGTCTGGTCCTCAAAGTGCTCCAAAACATTTATTAACCTTCAAAATCACTGTTAGTGATAAAAAAAAATAAATGCAGAGGGCTTCCCTGGTGGTGCAGTGGTTGAGAGTCAGCCTGCCGATGCAGGGGACACAGGTTCGTGCCCTGGTCCGGGAAGATCCCACATGCCGCGGAGCGGCTGGGCCCATGAGCCATGGCCGCTGAGCCTGTGCGTCCGGAGCCTGTGCTCCGCAACGGGAGAGGCCACAGCAGTGAGAGGCCCGCGTACCACACACAAAAAAATAAAATAAATAAATAAATAATTGCAGATATCCTCACTATTCCTTACCTTCATTAAAAACTAGTCAGTACAGGAATAAAGAAGCAGACGTAGAGAATGGACTGGAGGACATGGGGAGGGGGAAGGGTAAGCTGGGACAAAGTGAGAGAGTGGCATGGACATATATACACTACCAAATGTAAAACAGATAGCTAGTGGGAAGGAGCTGCATAGCACAGGGAGATCAGCTCCGTGCTTTGTGTCCACCTAGAGGGGTGGGATAGGGAGGGTGGGAGGGAGACGCAAGAGGGAGGGGATATGGGGATATATGTATACGTATAGCTGGTTCACTTTGTTATACAGCAGAAACTAACACACCATTGTAAAGCAATTATACTCCAATAAAGATGCTAAAAAGAAAACTAGTCAGTAAAACCTGATTATGAAATAAATGACTTTAGACTTAGAGGCATATACAACATATATTAACGTCTAACCAAATTACCTAATAAAATACTGTTTGAACAGCTTCAATGACTAGATAAGAACTATTGATAAGTAGTCTATGACTTCTATATAGATGGCTATGGTGCAAGGAAATATCAGTGACTGGGTCTCAAGAGACCCACATCCTAGTACTGGCTCTGCGTTGTATAACTTTGGATGAGGCTCTACTTCCTCTAGACTCACAGAAACTAACATGATTCACAGTTAGTACAAAGACACATATCAATCTTGCATTCAAATTCCTAGTCAGTGCGTCCAAATTAGTGAGATTTAATGCTGTATTATCTGTGCCAAATAAAAATTTAAAATATCTGCTTCCTTTCTCGATCTAGATTTACTGGGGGGAGAGAGGCTTAAATATTTTTATTTATATCAGTCTTTTTGAAATGAACCTTCCTAGAAACTCTTTCTTTTTTGGTCAAACATTATTAAAGCTTTAGGAAAACAACAAATTCATATTCCTATAATTTTTCAAGCGATCATGAACTATGTCACTATGACAACAGTATGAGAGGTGCCAAAAAAAGACTGAAAAGCTGTACACTTTTTACGCCTGAGAAATGTTTTCCAGGTTGCTGATCTACATTCTCCACATACCCCTTTATTTCCTGAGTCAACATTTACTGGGCACTTAAATTATACCAAATACTGTCTGTAGACATTACCTCTTTCAATTTTTAAAACCCTATGAGACAGGCTTTCAGACAAGAAAGTGAGAGCCAGCTCTTATATGACTGGACCCAAATCATTTAATTAATAAGTGGTAGAACATGATTTTTTAACACAGGCTTCCTATTGATAAAGCTCACACTCCTCATGTATGATGCCAAATTAAAGGCTCAGCACATTAAAGTCCTTCAAAATGTTACACATCTGCACGTATAATGAATAGGCAGAGTATAAGCAGATAATTATTACATGTGAGATGAATCATAAAGGCCAAGAAGAAAGTAAAATTAACAAGATAGGTTAATTGATAAGGAACTTGTAAATTTTAATATATATACTTCACCTACAGTTAAATCCAAAAAGGAGAAAAGAGCTCTATTCCAATATTCTTGACCTGTATGTTTCCATAGTAGAAAACTATAATTAATCAAGCTGTTGAAAGCATCTTTTAAGAACCATGTGAATCTGATTAAGAGTGTGGTTTTCCCAGTAGGCTTTCCTATTGGGAAGAGAATACCCTCCCTGCTAGCTTAATATTTACATACAGCTGATAGTTAAAATTCTGATGCTTTGAGTATAATAAAGGCAATTTCCCCAAAGTTGATGATATGGGAATAGTCATCTATATGATCCAAAAGTATACAGTGACTGCAGCCTAATATAAATCTAACTGCATGAAAGTACAGTAAACCATAACCTACTGCTTCCTTTCCACCTATTAAATGGTTCCTAGAAATGAGATCTTTTCAATAAATGGAAGAGCTCTGAAAATCTTGTATGCAAGTCGATACATATTGTATGAAAATACGTAAATAGCTATACAAGAGTTCTCAAAGCAGATACCATGAGTCTTGTGGAAATAAGCCCCAGGGATGCCCTGGTGGAGGCTTAAAGCACAGAGGAGGAACAAAGGTTAAAAGAGTCAAGAGAGACAGGACAACTACGTACCGATAGGCACATGTAAGACAAAAGTAATATTTCCTAGAATAGGAAGGTCTGAGAGGCAATCTATACTGTTATCACAGTCATTGTGCAAAGTATAGAAGGATTTCAATCTTTTTTTGTAAAGGAATTTAAGAAATTGCTAGTGAAGCTGTAAGGATGAAAAAATATTAGTTTCTAGCCACCTTAATTGACACTCACAAATATTTCAGGTCTCAGATTCCTTAAATTGGTTTAAATGAAAAAACTTTGGAAGATTAAGTTTATCCAGGATTGTTGATTCTCAATGGAGGGAGTCACAAAGTTTTATTAAAACCCTTTCTGAGGGCTTCCCTGGTGGTGCAGTGGTTGAGAGTCCACCTGCCGATGCAGGGGACATGGGTTTGTGCCCCGATCCAGGAAGATCCCACATGCCGCGGAGCTGCTAGGCCCATGAGCCATGGCCGCTGAGCCTGCGCATCCGGAGCCTGCGCTCCGCAACTGAAGAGGCCACAACAGTGAGAGGCCCGCGTACCGCAAAAAAAAAAAAAAAAAAAAAAAAAACTTTCTGAGAAATATATTGAAATACTATTGCTTCTAATATCCATCAAGAAATTTATATCCATTAGTTAATTTAGATGTTTGCTCAATAACAGGCAGACATCACAAGAAAAGAAAACTACAGACCAAGATTCCTTATGAATACAGACAAAATAATCCTCAACAAA
This sequence comes from Mesoplodon densirostris, assembly GCF_025265405.1. NCBI lineage: Eukaryota > Metazoa > Chordata > Mammalia > Artiodactyla > Ziphiidae > Mesoplodon > Mesoplodon densirostris. Next base: position 46,141,463 of record NC_082674.1, read on the forward strand.
GTACTAGCAATCTGAATCTAGCAACACATAAAAAGGATTATACACCATGGCCAAGTGGTATTTATCACAGGGATACAAGGTTGGTTCAATGTATGAAAACCAATCAATAATAACCATATTAAAAGAATCAAGGACGAAACCCCACTTGACCATCACAACTAGACACAGAAGAAGCATCTGACAAAATCCAAGACCCTTTCATTATAAAAACACCTGACAAAGTAGGAATAGGAATGGAACGAATGTCCTCAAGCTGATAAAGGTTATCTACAAAAAACCCACAGCTAACATCATTCTTAATGGTGAAAGACTGAAAGCGTTCCCACCCACTAAGGCCAAGAACTAGGGTAGGATATCCCCTCTTTCAACTTCTATTCAACACTGTCCTGGGAGTATGGAGGCAGGGCAATTAGTCAAGAAAAAAAATTAAAAGATATGCAGATTGTAAAGGAAGAAATTCAACAATCTCTATTTGCAAATAACATGATGTTGTAGGTGGAAAATCCTAAGAAATCCACCAAAAAGCTACTAGAACTAATGAACAAGTCCAGAAAGGTTGTAGGATAACAAAAAAAAAAAAAAAAAAAATCAATATACAAAAATCAATTGTATTTCTATACTAGCAACAAACGGTCTGAAAATGGATTAAGAAAATTCCATTTACAATAGCATCAAAAAGAGTTTAAAAAGAGTGACTCAGAAACTGAAAACTACAAAATATCGGAAACTACAAAATATTGTTGAAAGAAATTAAAGAAGACAAATAAATGGAAAGACATCCCATGTTTATAGATTAAAAGGCATTATTATTAAAATGGTAATTGATCTACAGAGCAATTTCTATCAAAATCCTAGCTGCCTTTTAGCAAAAACTGACATACCAGTTGCAGAATTCCTATAGAAATGCAAGAGATCCAGAGTAGCCAAAAACAATTCTGAAAAACAACAAAGTTGGAGAATTCACACTTCCCCTTTTCAAAACTTCCAACAAAGCTACAGTAATCAGTTTGGTAGCTGCAGAAGGATGGACAGTTAGATTATGGAATAAAATGAAGAGTCCAGAAATTACATTTACATTATGGTCAACTGATTTTGACAAGGATGCCAAGACATTCAATGGGGAAAAGAATAGTTTTTTCAACAAATGATGCTGGGACAACTGGATATCTAACTTCAAAAGACTGAAGTTGCATCCATACATTACACCATATACAAAAATTAACTTAAAATGGATTAAAGACCTAACGAGTTTAAAGTACAAAACTTAGGAGAAAAAAATAGGTATAAATCTTCATGATTTTGGATTAGGCAATGGTTTCTTACATATGTCACCAACAGCAGAAGCAGTTAAAAAAAAAACAGATAAATTGACCTCAATAAATTAAAAACTTTTGTGCTTTAAAGGACACTATCAAGGTGAAAATTCAACCACAGAATGGGAGAAAATATTTACAAATTAAATATCTGATAAAAGACTTGTATTCAGAATATATTAAAAAAACTTCTTACAACAACAATAAAAAGACAAACCAATTAAAAATGGGCAAAGGATTTGAATATTAATTTCTACGAAGAATACATACAAATCGCCAGTAAGCAATGAAAAGATGGTCACATCGTCATTAGAGAAATGCAAACCAAAACCACAATCAGATACCACTTCAGACACACTAGGATGGCTAAAATAAAAAAGATGGACAATGACAAATGTTGGTAAGAGTGATGATGATTGGAATCCTCTTACATTGCTGATGGGAATGTAAAATTCAGCCACCGTGAAAAACTGTTTGGCAATTCCTCAGAAAGTTAAACAGAGAGTTACCATATGACCCAGCAATTCCACACCTAGGAATTTCCACCCAAAAGATTAGAAAAAAATCTATGTACACAAATGTTCACAGCAGCATTATTCATAATAACCCAAAGAGGAAACAACCCAAATGTCCATCAACTAATGAATAAACAAAATATTCATACAATGGAATATTATTGGGCAATAAAAAGGAATGAAGTACTGATAACATGCTGCAGCATGGATGAGCCTTGAAAATATTATGCTAAGTTAAAGAAGGCAAACACAAAAGGTTACACAGTTGTATGGTTCTGTTTACATGAAGTGTCTAGAATAGGCAGTTCTACAGAGGCAGAAAGTAGATTTGTGGTTGCCGGTAACTGGGAGGAGGAGAGATGGCGAGTGACTGATGATGGGTTTAAGATTTTTTATTGGTGGGGGGGATGAAAATGTTCTGAAATTAAATGATGGTGATGGCTGCACAATTCCATAAATATACTAAAAGTCAATGAGTTGTATGTACACTTAATTTAAAAAAAAAAAACTCATTTTAAACATGTTTCTCTGCTAGGTTGTAAGATCCAGAAGACAGCATTTTATCTTACTACCTACCACATCTCCAGAGCTGAGCACAAAGCCTGAACCAACTAAACCTTCAATAAATATTACTAATTGATTATAATGAATGCACACTTAATGCCAGTTTAAAGCATGCACTAATCCTAATTATTCAAAAAATGTTTCTGTGCTTTGGATTTAACATTTGTTTTATTTAAACTACCATCAGATATCCACACTTATTAAGTAACAAATAGCAATGTTTTCAGATAATTTATAAAACAGTAAATATTGTTTTACAGGCTTGTCTCTCCTTACTAGACCCTGAAGGGCTGCTAAATGCATTTCATCTTTATATTCTCATTACCTGCTTCATTAATATTTGCTGCACTGTCTGAATAGTGGTCAGATTAAAATGTTTCTATTCCTAAGAATAATTAAAGACTATAATATTTTCAAATTAAAATAAAGGACATCTTTAAATAAGAACTATAGGGTCACTAAAATGCTAACTTTGGATTCCTCTGTAATCACTTTGTTAGTTCTGTTTATGAAGGAAGAGTTCAATGGCCTCTTTATTCTTGAGAAACCAAAATTAAGACAAAGGGCTCGTACAAGGAAAATTTAAACCTTCATGGTTCCTGAAGTTTCCTTCTACACTGCAGAATGAAGTGTTAATCATACAAGGCAATCTACTGTGACGTAAACTTTATTCTTAAATAAAATGTTCAGGAAATATTCTTTTTAAGATCTGAAATTAATCTAACCATGCTTTTTCCTCTTACAACAATGGAGGATGCTTATGGATTATTAAATAATTTTGATCAATTTAAACAAATTTTTGTCACTTAGAAAAAAGTGATTTATTCCCTGCAGTGCTTCCCCACTTTTGTTTTCCAAATGAAAATGTGAAAAATCTTTATTTTGATAGTGCTTTAAGCAGTAGCAATTTATCAAACTAAAATTTTAATTTAAAATAATTCAATACACTATCATCTCTTATTCAAAAGAAACACTTCTGGCCCAATGCAGAGTAAGACGAGTTGCCTACATCTGGTAATCATAAACTGTCATCTGTCATAGCTAAAAATAGTGCCAGCCTTACATGCAGGAGCCATCCAATTACGTTTTGCCTCAAATCAAATTCTTACTATAGCTCTTTCTTGAACAGCCTGAAGTCAGGTTTCAGTTTTTAAATCTTTTGTCTGGGTGGAAAAAAACATTGAACTAGGTGGTCCCCAAAATACTGGGAGAACAAGGAACAGCTAGCAGTAAAATGCCTACTTCCTAAGCAAAAGCAAATATTAAGTTCTCTCTAATAAAGTCAGGTGAAGAATGAGAAAGGGAGAAAGGCAGTTAAAAAGGAAGTTAATAAATAAATATATGAATATTAGAATGATACTAAATTTTCAGTTGTTATTTTTCATAACCATGGTCTTTATATTAATAAATATGTATTTATTAGAAATCACAATCCTTAAATCAAATTCTTCCCAATTGCCAGGAAAAGTGACTAGAATTCAGAGTTGATCATTTATTACCACATAGTAAGCATCTTATCTCCATATAATAACCAATCACTTGGCTAAAAAATGACAGGTGAAGGTCCACAAAAATATCTGTGCAGAGCGGGAGCTTAACTCTTTCAGCAAACACGGTAAGAGGAGCTTGAGTCCTATTTCTTCCTTCTAGTTACCATCATGTAAAATTAGAAAAATGATAGCCACCTAACAAGTTAGTTGAAAATGAAAGGAGATTTCACACATGGAAATGCTTGATGAATTAAACACACTAAATAAAAGTAATGTCTGAAGAGATAAAGTGAAGCAGGGCAATCAAATATTAAATACGATGCTTAACTAAGCTCTGATTTTTTAAAAGGTGAGTTCAACTTTCTCTGAAAGCACTGCTAACTTGGTTTCAGTTAGCAAGTTTCAGGTTGAAGGATACCTAGTATTGCTACAAAGTATCTCAACCAAATACCTGGCAAACCAGCATCTCTCTTGGCCATCTCTCCTCATCCTGTAGCTAGAGTTTTTAAAAGATACAATTTCAGGTCCTTGTCTCTTTCATCACTAAAGCTTCCCTGTCTTACTTCTGACAACTTTACAGTATGTTGTCCATTTCAACAACCACACACCTAAGGAAGAAACATTTTACATAAAACTACTATAAATTCTATATTTGCCCTTTCTATAAGAATTTAGTAATCCCCTATTCTGAGCAAGGAACTGTGCAAGTACTTTATATACATTATCACTAATCACAACAACTCTATAAAGTGTTTATTATCTGCACTTTATACATAAGGCAACCGAGGCTTAGAAGTATTATTAAATAAATTGTGCAGGGTTACTGATTGAAATTCAGGTCTGACTGTGAAGGTCTCACTCCTTCCATCATACCACATATTTTGTATTTAAAGGAATTTATCAGTACTCAAGTTTGCTTTTTACCCTACTTGAGGATTCCAAATAGTGTTTCAACCCCAATTTAAATAATTGAGAAGAGAGAAGTAATTAACTAACACCATGAGCAGAGTTATATACACAGACCAGTAAATTCCAGGAACATAGATTCAGTAATAGGAGTAAATCATGTTCTGTTCAAATTGCAAATCGTGGTTCCTAGAAGCCATCTAAATTGTCCCTCTGAAAATAATAAATTAAAACTGTAAATAGCTATAGATAGATAGATATTAATAGATAAGACAACACAAATCAACCACAACACAAAACTGCAGATCTTCCTAATAATGTAGCATTTTGTATGGTTAATGTTTTGAGTGATGTTGGAGAATTACTCCAAAAGAGATTGACAGTCCAATAGGCACTTCAGAACAGAATATCTGACCTCAAAAGATTGAGAAGCCACGAGGAAAGTCATTAAAACCCTTGAACATTTTTGTAAAAGGACATTACATGTGATCCACTGAAAATCAACCACAAAAATATCATGTTGTACTACCAAACAATTTTGTAGTAAAAAATACACACCAAAAAGCCCAAAAACTTGATCCATCTCTGTTCATTCTAAGACTTATGCACAGCTGTGATTACAACCTAAACTTTGTTAAAAATAAACTAAAACTTATTTTCATAACTGTTGGTTTTATGTTTCAAGATAAAGTCTTAACCAAATCTTTTTCCCTCCGTTATTTGCCATGAAATTTGAGCTTACTTTAAGTGCTTGTTTCCCTTAGATTAAGTATCCTCAAGTAGAAAATGTCTTAATATACTGAAGGAAGGTAAAACTACCTATGATTGTTGCTGCCTTCTTAGGAAAATCCAAATTCCTCTGAGACAGAAAACAGTGAGGTTCAATAACCACCACAACAATTTATTTAATTAATTAGTTCATGTTGTTTTCAACACTTCCTTTAATCCCACATTCCATTTCCAGCTTTATTAGAAGATGACAAAAAATACAGCAGAAAATAATTCTAACTTCCCACTTCCAACTTTACTTCTTGTTGGCATACACACATTACAAGAAATAGGCACCAAACCTTAGAAATAGCAAATTGCTGCCAAAATCCTGTTTTCTACTAATAAAAACTAAATGGAAAACATACTGTTCCATAACTCTATAAACCTGAAAAGCTTAATAAACTGGAATGGGGGAAAAGTCTGAGCAAATTACTAGTTTAAAAAGAGAATCAACTTCACTAGTAGGTAAACTAGTTATAGTTATACTTCTATAACCTTACACACCTATGGCACACACTCAGTATAAATGCTCAATGAATAAATAGCTAATAGTACAGATAATGAAATAAGGTAAAGTATTCACATCACTGACCAGAATAATCTATTTTAATTTTAGATTATTTAAGTGGAAAAAATACACAAATGAGTATATACAACAACTATACACTAGCAACAGCTATTCTTATGGAAAATCAGAATTTTGGCAAATTTGTAATCTGAGAGTAGTAATTCCTAAATCTGTCTCAATTGCCAACTCTTAACAATAGACTTGCAGAAGTATCATTAACATTTAATAATTTTTTAATCTTAAATTGCTTTGAGCTACATAGAATAAATATAAGATCGTGGTATCGAGGAGAGACAAACAGTATTTTAGTGTCTAGCAATACCTTACATAAATGCCTAAAAGGTGATTGGATTAAAAAGTTTGAAAGCAATGAGGCAGATTTAAATAGATATACATTATACACACATAAACACACATCCAGTGACATAAATGAGCATTATCCATGATAATGACCCTATGCCACTAGCTGTCTAGTCCTGAACAAATAATTTAATCTCTTTAGTTTTCTTGGTTTCCTTACCCATAAAACAAGAATAAGTGACTATTAAGATGTCTTGCCTGTGGGTATGATATAAAAATCCTGGATTTACAAAAGTTGCTTAAGTTAATTAATTGCTCCTTTAAAAAGGGGTAAGGTAGGGGATCCTTTTTATTTCTCCCATTTGAAAAAACATTTTAAAAAATTCCCAAGGATGGATGTATAAGACTCAAGGCCAGGAGTAAACCTGCCTGAACATCAAAGTTCTCATCCTGTCACTTTGTTGAAAAGCTGTGCGGAGTCAATGAGGAGACCCAGTGATAAGGCCACCACTGTTTCTTCTGCCTTCAAGGAATTTACAGACTAGAAAAAAAAGCCAATATTTATATATATATATATATATATATATATATATATATATAATATATTTTTTATTATATATATATTTCATTATTGCATGTATTATATACATATATATTAGTTATATATAACTGTAATATATACAGATATAGATATATAACTGTAACAGAAGGCACAAAATGAAAAACCAAGAGATAGGAGTTCTGAGGAATACTGGATTCCCTCCACCTGTGAATACTTCAGGTGAATACTTCAGGAAGGATTGGGCTTTTGACAAGACTTGGGCAAAATGAAATGGGAAGGGGGATTTTAGACAGAGAGAAAAACACAAGCAAATGCAAAGAACAGGCATGTTTAGGAAGCAAGTCCATCAACGTGGCCGGAGACAGAGTAATGGGAGATGGGATTATAAAGGCTAGGACTAGACCATGGAATGCCTCTTAAAAGTCCAGGATAGTACGAACTTAATTTGAAAAGTAAAGGAAAACCCCTTAAGTGCTATGATTAGAGCCATACTTTAGGAAGATTAATTTGGCTTAACATATAGGATTTAGTGGAAAAACCAGTTAGAAGTTCTGAGGAATTAAGAGTACTAGATTTGGGTAAATAAAGAAAACTGAGAAGATATTTCCATTGCTCCCACTACTTATCCATGCAAGGCTTTAAACCATATATAGGAGAAAAAAATTACAAATTTACTCTTTTTCAATTTAAACCTGGTTCTCATCAAGTAATTTACTTAAAACTGACAAAATAGCTATCTTATAAAGAGTTAAAACCATCAGAAATGCATATGTAGTACTTAATCTTTGCCAAGGTTTCAGGACAGACACTCCTATACATTACTCAAAATAATTTGTATCTTTCTGAAGGGAAGTTCTGCAACATGAACCAAAAGCCTAAATACTATAACCCAGCAATTTGGAAATAATTATGAATAAGAGCAATAATTTATATTCAATTATATTCATTTTAGCATTCTTCATGTTTGCAAAAATTTAGGAATAACTTGAATATTTAACTATAAGGGATTAACAGTACATACTTAGAATACTACACCCAGTAAAACAATGTAGAATATTTCTAAATGAAAGGTATTTCCCCATTTAGTGTGAGAAAAATGATTATAGAACAAAATGTACCATACGTAACCCCAACACATACACACACCGTTAGAAATACACACCAAAACCACTCTGTGAAGTGATAGTTTTATTCTTCCACAGACCTTCTACAACATACACACATACATACACACACACAGTGTTGCACTACTAAACCAAGACCTAGAAGAAATATCTAATGAAATGACTAAACGCTGGGTTTCAACTAAGTTTAGAACTGAAAAGCAGGAGGCTTCCTCCAATCAATAGGTCTCGCAATTGATTAACACCCAAGTTCCCTTCTCAGGATTTTTTTGGGGGGGGGGGATTCTCAGGGGTATTTATTTCAAGCAGCCAAGACCCCTTCTCCTCTCTACCTGAATGTCAGTATGAGTGTACACCTTTACCCATATACTCAGTAACCTTAAGCTTTGAAAGAAAATGAAAGTGACTTAGCAAAAGTAAAGATAAGGGAGCCCTACAAGAACCTCTGCAAGAAGTATGCTCCAGAAATGGTCCAAAGTCAGTTTTTGTCTTGCCATATAATCAAACTGAATTTTAATGCTAGAAACATTTCTGTCCCCATCCTACACAAACTCCTCTCAAAGGTCACCTACAGTATGTTAACTGCCAAATCCCCCAAACACTACTAATGATGGGTAGTGTTGTACATTTTCCTAAAATTCAACAAGGTCCACAATCATTTCTCAATCTTCACATTAAATGGCTTCTCTCTAGTATTTAACCATCCATTCCCTCTCGAAAAATCTCTCCCTCCCTAATTTCAGGGAAACCAGCCCTAACCTGCTGCTTTTACTGCTCCGACTATAACTTCCTGATCCCTCCTTGTGCTGCATGTCCCCACAATATAGGTTTTAGGCTCTCCTTCCTTAATCTTGTTCTTTTTATGCAAATATCCTCACAGTATTCATCTGTCTCACTTTGCATTCAATTCCCAATTCTGCATTCATCATTAAGCCTGTCATTTCTCTGAGCTTCAAATATGAAGTTTCCAAAACAGAACTTTGCATCATTTCTACCTACTTTAGCTCTGTTTCTACTGACACTAAAGCACTAGCATTGCCAAGGTTGCACTCTGACTGAAATTTCATGTTGTCCTTTGAGTCCCTCCCTCACCCTAGTCCCACAAATCTATGTCAAATATCAAGTATTCCTTTCTAAGTTTCTCAAACCTGTCACCTCCTTTTCATTCCTACTTCAGGCCAAGTTCAGGCACATCTGGGCACAAATACAGTCATCCTGTTCTGCCTCTAAGTTCTTCTCCAATTTATCTTATATAGCACCCCAAAACAGTCTTTCAAAACTGCTGTCATTTTACCACTCCCTACTTTAAAACATCCAAAGGCTCTTTATTTCCTTTATGATAAAATCCAAAAGTCAATGTCTTCTGCAATCTGACCCAGGGTATCTTTTCATAAAACCAGAGAACATCAAAATTGGAACACTAGAAATCATGCAGAAGAGGAAACTGAAGACCAAAAACGGTAAGGTTCTCACTCTGGCCAAAATCAAAACATACGAGAACAGAAACTTTAAAACCTAGGTTGCTGTTTCCTACATTTGCCTAATATTAACATAACCCTTTGTCAAGGTGCTTAATATATTGCCATGCCTTTCCCCTATAAATTCTGATTTGGTAGATCTGAATAGGGTCACAGGAATCATATAAAAATAAAGAAGCACTAGGTGATTCTCCTCTTCAGGGAAGTTTGAGGAAACCTGACCTAGATCTTACAAGTCTTCTACATCCTCTACTTATACCAATCTTATCTTTCAACTACTATCCTATAAATATTCTCTTCTACCCAGAAAGCTCTATTCACTGTCTAAATTACACCTTGTTTAGTGGTTAAATCATTCTCCCACCCCACCCAAACCCCCAAACCTACCCAATTCCTTCTATTTTAAGCTCTTGAAAATCTTCTGACTGTCTTAATCAATGCTTTCCATTTTAACCCCAATAATCAAGTACTTCATAGATTTCATTTGTTGTAAGTATCCCGCTAAGAACAATAGAAAATCCAAGATGAAAAATGTATAAAATATAAATTATTAATTTTGGTCTTAGCCTGCAAGATAAATGTCTTAAATACTAGTTAATAAGCTAAAAAAAAAAAAAAAAAAAAACCAAAAAAACCAAACTCTTTAAAACACGGAATCAGAGTATCTCTCACTTCTTTATACCCTTACATGTTACCATAATCAGATGTACCAACTGGATGTGTTTCAACCATGGGACTTAAGGAGGGAACAAGGGTGGCAAAAGAGTAGAATAATATATGGGCTTAAGTTTACTTTTTAATATACCTAGAAAGCTTAGATTCTTTCCTCTATCGCCACACTTTTCATAAAATGAGGAAAAACTCACTCCATGGCAGTTTCAGCTTCTCACGGATTTCCATTTAAATCATAACCTCTAATCTGCAACGTTAAAATTAGCTGCTGATAAACACTAAAATATAACTTAAGCAATGAATCAGAACAATAGGTAAAGTTAGTCTTCCCAAGCAAAAAAGCCAAACACTAAAAAAATATCAGGCCATTCCACTTACATACAAAATGAGGCTCCCCAGAGACAGACATTCAAGAGTAAATTTGATTTTATACTTAGTACCTAAAAATAATCAAAATAAATGTCTGGTATAATAATATGGACTATACTGGATCTTAATTTCTCTAATCTCAAAATATTCCTAAATTAGTTTAGCAAATAAAGAACTTAAGATGCTGTTAAATGGTCTAAGACTCAAATTATTAATACAGAGCCTTAATAGTTGCTGAGTAGGCCCTGATGTGACTTTTCACTTATTTTTAAAGTCTGGATTTACTGTATTGTTATCACTACTATCAGTTTTACTTATCAAAAACTAATATAGCAATTTACTTTCCCTTTGTAATGCTAATGGTCAGAAGGATGAAGAAATAAAAATCATTCTGTTCATTACATTCACATGTAAAGAAACCATAAAGGTAAAAATCCAAAGCTATATTATATTCTGTTAAGTGTTAACTGTAAAATCTTTCCAATGTCTCAATATGAACTCAATCTTAAGCTCACCTTTTCCCCACAATACTTTATTGAACCAATTTTTAAAAGGATGTTGTAAAGGTTCCTGTAATTAGCTCCACATATTGCTTTTAGAAACATTATCACCAATCCTGCTAAGAATTCTGCTATAGAAATAATTTTTTTTAATTATAAAACTTGAATGTGGCCAGAAAAACAAATTGCTTGTGTGGAATGTCTAATTGGACTACTTAAAAATAGCTCTAATATGGGAACATATGTATATGTATAACTGATTCAATTTGTTATAAAGCAGAAACTAACACACCATTGTAAAGCAATTATACTCCAATAAAGATGTTAAAAAAATAGCTCTAATAATTTTTAAGACAATTTATTATAAGGTCAGATACACAGCCCACCCACCTTCCCTTTTTCTTAAAATGGCACATTTAACCATCTACATAATAAAATACTTTAAAAATATTCATTACACTTACAAGCTTAAATTCTTACACAACCCCAATCCACTGAGACTTGAAAGGATCTGGGCTTTCAAGGGGGAGGAAAGGGGATCAAGATCACTGATTGGTTATTACAAGGACAAAGGTTAGTGACTTAAATATGGACCCACATTTAAAACTACTGTGTATACATTTTAACCATTTTAAGATATACAAAATTATAATCTAATTAAAAGGTGACTGGTAATAACTTTAAAGGTTCAATAATATTTCCAAAGAAGAAAACAGGCTTACTGCAAACACAGGATCTTGCTACCTACAAACCTTTGGATAGAATTTCAACTATCACCAAGTCAAATTAAAAAAAAAAAAATACATAGTCACAGAAAATATGTCATTATGGAATACAAACATGGCTATGTAGATTTATCACACCAAAGTGACCAAATGAAATTATGTTAAAACTATATTGTTCACAACATGCAAGATTAAATAATAGAACCTAATCAACGATAGGACTGCAAAGACTAAATCAAATGCCAGTGAAACAGAACAGCGTGACATTTTCTCATACATAACGAACTGCAAAAACACATTTGAAATAGCTGTTTTAATCCTTTACTCTTAAACCCTTCATAGGCTTCATTTTCAATCCAAAATATATCTAAATTGCAAAGCTTATTCATAGAAATATATATTACTGGTCACATTAAAAAATGAATAAAAGATTAAAAAGCAGATATACCCTTGTCCTTCCAATTTTTCTTCTGACCGTCCATCTCTTGTCACGATCTGCCCTACAGATGCAATTATCAATTATGCATACCAACAGAAAAGCTGTAACTGCAAAAATCTACCCCCTGAGACATGAAATATCCGTTTCCTCAACCGTATCTGCAGTCTCCTCTGCTGCACAACTGCAGCAGGACTGAAGTCACCTGACGCCTTCTGGGTGTGGAGCAGTCTGACGCAGTGCAATCTGTAACTAGGCTACTAATACTCAGGCACTACCGCCTTCCTCTATCTGTTTATTGTTCTAGTCTTTTGCTTGTTGCTCACACCAAATGGAGCTACTTTTGCAGGGGGAGGGGCAGGCCACCAAAAGAAAAGAAAGAGGGTTGTTCTTCTGGCAGAGTAAACCACTGAATATATTTGAAATGCACTTAAAGCCATGTACAGTTTTTTTAAATCTTATTTTGTTTTATTTTTATTTATTTATTTTTTGATAATTATGCTGCTGGTTTCCAGCTTCATTTAAAACTTTAAAATCAATGGTTACCTGATAAGATAAAAATGGACTGATCCAAAGAAGGGTAACAGCTTAAATTTCAAGCCTGGGAAATGCGAGTCTCTTCTTACTTTCTCTTAAATTATCAGCATTTTGCACCCTTATGAGGGTGTGACAGGAGAATCACAAAGTCAAATTATTAATGTTTACTGAATATGTTACTTAAATAGAAAAACGTTTTTACTTAATTTCAGCAATCTCGTATTTCTAAGGTAATGCTATCTTTTCCTTCTTTTGCAACTACAGAAATCCAGAGACTTGCAAATATATACTTATTCTTAATTACCACCTGCTCCAAATCGATCTTTCAATAAATATCTATTAGACACCACTGCAGGTACTATTAATAGACTCTTTGCTTGAGGAGAAATATTCATGCACTAATTATACCACATTTGCTTTGGGAAAGTGACGTAAGACCAAACTAAAATTTTATTGATAAAACAAAAACAAATCTATATAAGAAATTTCCGAAATTTTTGTTCAACTTTATAAAACTGGCATTCGTTCCAGTGCAGAATATTACATCTTTACTAACGTCTCACAACTGTTTTAACTGATATTACCATTTGACTTAGCAGAAAAGGCAACATACAATGACAAATCAGCGAAAATATTTTTAAATGTGAGATATGCTGAAGCATTATAAGATATGGAGCCTATGTACGAAACTACATACTTCAGAAGACTTTTATAGCTACACTGAAATAGGTATGATAATTTTTGGAACTTGCTGTAAAAAAACTGTGTGGGCTGCAAAACCCTGCAAAATTCTTCAAATCAGAAGTGGCCTGAATATCCAGAACTCAGTTCTTTTCCTCTCTGCCTCTCTAACTCCAAACATAAATAAAGCAAAGCAATTTTTAAAGAGAGTCTAGTATTCTCAGCTCAGAAGTTAATATTTAACTTTAAACTTTATTCACTGAACCCTTGTATAATGTGATATTTGAGAACAGTTGTCACCAAGTCATATCATAGCTGAAAATCTCTGGCCTCTTCATGCAATAGTTAGAAATCCCAAACTATTCATTAACTACATAATATTTTCAAAATAGTATTTTCTAATAATGAATCCCTTAAGACTAAAGGCCAATAAATACTTTAGCATTAGAATAACGCACTCAAAAACATCGCCCAAACACTGTTTTGAAGTCAGAGATTACTACATTAATAGTAGGGGGAGAAAAAAGATTTCTTGAGACAAAGGGTATTTACCATTCATTTTATTCACATCTTCCAGTACTTGACTTGGTGTAACAATTTTTAAAAATCATCTGAGACAGCAAGAACATATAATAACACCCATTCATAATAGCTCCCCTGGCAGATTAAGAAGTCAAAATAGGAGCCCTGAAATTAGACCTTACATAGTAATATCTAATTCTTTAGCTTTTATGATCTTTGCAATTTAGGCTATTAAGTTTACAGGGAAAACTAACTAAGATAAATCAATTTACATTTTGCCCATTTCTTTCTTAGAAAGTTTTAAAACTAGAGTTGTTTTAAGTTTGGTAACCTAAGGAAAAAGTGCTTAAATTTGAAAATCTGATGAGACCAATCTGTTAAAAATGTAAAGCCACTGGGCTAGGCTTATTGTGATGAGAGGATCAAATGAGTTTGTGTATGCAAAAGGCCTTAGGACAGTGCCTGATAAAAAGTGGCCCTGTGTAAGTGCTAGCTATTTACTATTATTATGCTAAAAATTTTAACCGTAAAACCACAAGGAAATAAAGCCTGTAAATCATATCTAAGAAAGTGCATATATTAAGCCATTTAATTCTAGGCAATAACCCAATACCCTCTTTAAAAAGAAGCGCCGCACCACCACCACACACATACACACACACACACACACACACACACACACACACACACACTACTGTGCTTTGTTATTATAGTTCTATTCTCCTCCAGCTGAGAAAAAATGTTATATGGGTAGATTACAGGTCCTATTCCATATTAAATCCCAAGATAACAGGCAAATAGAGAACATAAATCTGTTAAAAACTTACTTGTTTTCCTTCAAATATTTAACATTTTGTTTAAAAATGAAAAATTATTTCAAGGACAATTTTCAAATAGAGCAGATATATATACCACATTGATTACTTGGGATAGGAACTTATTTTCCCTTAAAAGTAAAGGCTTCCAAAGGAGAGAAGCACAGAAGATTCCTTTATTTATAATACAAGCAAATAAAAGTGCTGTCTGAACTCTAAGTCCTACTGCATATTGTGCATGGGGGTAGGGAGGGGGGGAATTCTTCTTTTCCTAAACTCAAAATCAGCCTTACACTGAACTTTTGAAATCACCTGTTCTGAGTTCATGATTGGCAACTTCCATTCCTCAATGTCCTTATACCCAGTATCTCCCCAAAGCATGACAAAAACCAATGACCAAAACTGCCCCAAACACACCCCTAACTCCTTTCCAAACAGTACCCATGCTCTAAAATTACCTACACTCTCTACATTTCTCTTCTCTTCATATCTCAGATCAAAACTCTTTCTTCATGCACTTACCTCATTAGCAGGAAAATTATATGATTAAAATAAGTCCTACTAAAGAATAAAAAACTCCTTTCTCTATAACACTCTCATAAACGTGTGTGTGTGTGTGTGTGTGTGTGTGTGTGTGTCTTGTACCTAAGTGGCAGTATTTCAAACAGTAGAGGACTGTATTTTGGAATAGGCAACAATATGTAAACTCTAAGACCTCCTAGGCCAGCTCTCCCAAGATATTCCTCTTTTTCCATTTCTTTCCTTCCTCTAATTCTGAACCCCAGAAAAATTCAAGTTTTTGTTTTGCTTTGTTTGCTTTACAATGTTCAGAAATGAAGGCAAATAAGGTGAGAAAGAGGTGGTCATTTGGATTGAAAGTGCTACTCTCTAAACTGGGGGTTGCTTGTATACAATTCTTGATAGCTAAAAAAAATTATTTCTACTTTCCAGCAATAGACAACAGGACTTTTTAATAAAAAAAAAAAATTACAGCTACACAGTAAGTTTTAAACTTACTTCAAAATTTAATTATTCTGAGCTATACAAAAGTATAAAACTAAACATATGTCCCATTACTGAAAGATATTAAATAATGCTGTTTAATACCATATGCTGTAATGTAATGCCCTCTATGGACTAAATTACAGCACTTCAGCACTAACTACTGAATTGAACTTTAAGACATGAACAAAGACTTTGGTTTAGAAAATGAATGACAAGTTAAAAAATAACCAAAATATAATGAGCATTTTAAGGTCTATAAACAATTTCATATAAGCTGATAAAAATACATACTAAAAATCATACAGAAAGAAACTGATACTATTCAATGAGAACTAAATAAATGTTGATTTCTTATATTATAATCTAAAATAAATACACAGATAATCCAAAAGATCCAAAGCATTTTTAAATCTGGAATTTAAAAATTTAATAGTCATTGGGTTTTGAACAGATCTTTTAAAACTTTTAAGTTTTCACTAAAGTACATGTTTGGGGGAATATTTAAGGTCATTTCATAATGTTTATCATAGCATGATTCAAGCATTTGTTTGATTCAGTACAATGTGTCAAAATTCAAAATCCTTTTATAAAGTCATTTTCAAAGTCATTTGTTAGTGTGAAGCAAATATCCACAACTCACTAAATTTCTCGGCCCAACTGAATTTCCATATGGTCAATTACAGAGCGTTCCAAAGACATCGTTTTCTATCTACAACACTAGATGGCACCAACACCCATAGTACCGTGGACTGTCCAACCCAAAGCATGCAATCTGGCTAAAACTGTTCTCAATTTTCTGGCTCTTCCTTAGGATTGCTGTCTGGTACTAGGGAACTATCAGAGTGTGATGGGGATAGGAAAACAACTCCAACACCAAAAAAGCATGTTGGATAAAATGATCTCTGACCAGAATTCAAAATCAATTTTGAACAGATCAGAATTAAACATAAAAATGAAACTATAAATTAGTAAAAAAATTAAAAGTTATAAATTTTCCCACGTGAAAACTGAAAATATCCACCAAAATGTAAAGTAAAACAAAAATTATTTAGAAAACTAAGGGAAAACTGTAACATGACAAGGATTTGCATCCATTCTATATAAAGAACTCTCATAAAATCAGAAAGAGGTGATTCTAAATTTTAAAATGGGCAAAGGGTATGAACAGGCAATTCACAAAAGAAATACAAACAGCCAATAAATATGTGGAACATGCTCACCTGCACTAATAATCGAAGATCAAAATAGCAAGATAACTACTTTAACCTATCAAACTGGTAAAGGTTTAAAAAAAAAAAAAAAAAGACAGGTATACAATGTCTGGAAGGATATATGAGAAGTCTAGTAAATGACTCTAGGAAGGAGCACTAGGCAGCTTAGTTAAGACAGGAAGAAGACTTACTGTAATAGTACTTTTTGAATTTTGTATAATGTATAAGTCCTTAGTTATCCAAATTTTCTGATTAAAAAATATTAATAAATAATACTAATTGTTGGTGATCAATAGAGAAATGGGTTGTTGTCTTACTCCATTAGAAGGGTAAATATCAGTACAAGTTGTGACAAGGGATTAATCTGCAAAATATACGAAGAGTTCATGCAGCTCAATATCAAAAAAAAAAACCCAATCAAAAAGCAGGCAGAAGATCTAAATAGATATTTCTCCAAAGAAGATATACAGATGGCTGAAAAGCACATGAAAAGATGCTCAATGTCACTATTAGAGAAATGCAAATCAAAACTACAATGAGGTATTACCTCACACCAGTCAGAATAGCCATCATCCAAAAGTCTATAAACAATAAATGCTGGAGAGGGTGTGGAGAAAAGGGCACCCTCCTACACTGTTGGGGGGAATGTAAATTGATACAGCCACCACAGAGAACAATATGGAGGTTCCTTTAAAAACTAAATATAGAACTGCCATATGATCTAGCAATCCCACTCCTGGGCATATAACGGAGAAAACTAGTTCAAAAAGATACATGTACCCAAGTGTTCATTGCAACACTATTTACAATAGCCAGGACATGGAAGCAATCTAAATGTCCATCAACAGAGGAATGGATAAAGAAAGATGTGGTACATATATACAATGGAATATTACTCAGCCATAAAAAGGAACAAAATTGTGCCATATGTACAGACATGGATGGACCTAGAGACTGTCATACAAAGTGAAGTCAGAAAGAGAAAAACAAACATCATTAGCTTATATGTGGAATCTAGAAAAATGATACAGATGAACTTATGTGCAAAGCAGAAATAGAGACACAGACATAGAGAACAAACATACGGATACTAAGGGGGAAGGTGGTGGGTGGGATGAATTGGGAGATCGGGATTGACAATATATAAACTACTATGTAAAAAATAGATAACTAATGAGAACCTACTGTATAGCACAGGGAACTCTACTCAGTGCTCTGTGGTGACCTAAATGGGAAGGAAATCCAAAAAAGAGGGGATATATGTATATGTATAGGTGATTCACTTTGCTGTATAGCAGAAACTAACACAACGTTGTAAAGCAACTATATTCCAATAAAAAAATTTTAAAAATTAGTACAAGTTTTCTGACAGCCAATTTTTGTCAAAACACTTAAAAATGCACATACCCATTTCCTAGGATTTTATTTCTAGTAACTTATGGAAAAGAATAATTTGGAGATATGTACAACATATTTAAACATAAACAGCATTATTTATAAATTAAAAAAACGAGACAATCTAAGGATCCTAGAGAACTGATTAAATTATAATATATCCAATACCAAGGAACACTAAACATTAGATAATCACACAGCAGAAAAATAAAGAAATGGAAATTTTGGCATTGTGCAATATAATATATTGCTGAATTTTGTAAAGCAATAAACAATATATAACGTATGATCCCAGTTTGGAAAAACACTTTTTTTCACTGCATTCATAAAGTATCCATATGCATAGAAACAGACTAGAAGAAATATTCTAAAATACAAGCAATGATTATGTCTGGGCAATACAATTACAATTTTTTTTTCATCTACATGCTTTTTCTCTACTTCTCAAATTTGTACAATTAGCATATATTACTTCAGATTGCTTCATGTACTGCTACCCTGACTTCACTGACAGCAGGTCCCTGAGAGAAATTCTAACTACTAAATTTAACTGAAGCTCAAATAGATTAAAACATCTGCCCAGGGTCATACAGCTAATCGGGAATAAAACCAGGATTAGATCTTAGGTATGTAAGACGCCCAAGATGAAGTTCTTTCAACCATATTATATGTAGCAGTATCTATCTTTTATAAAGGTTCATATTTCATATTTATTTTCAATCTGTATTGGACCCACAGTTAGCACTAAATAAATCCACACTAATTTGACAATGTCAAACATTTAAGTAAATATAATCATTTCCTTATTAATAAGTCAGTTTCTAATTTAGCTACACTTATATTTACTCAAAGCCTTCCACTTGAGTAGATAATTCTACTCAATGTGTTAGATTAAACATTTTCATTTTTCAGGGTACTTAAATTTCTACTTTCATCAGATTAACTGCTCACTGTCCTAATCAAAATCCAAATAATAATATTCAAGAAGCATCCTATATATGCTCACTAAAAATGTATTTTAACAAAATACTTAATATCTATAATGCTTTACTGAGAAAGCCCAAAAGCCATATAATCAATTTTCTTAATTAATATAAGAAAAATGTTTTAAGTTATAAACATCATCAAAAGAAAGCTCTTATTCATGAACACATTTAAGAAGTATCTATAAATTGGCAAAGGATAATTTTTAATTCTTTACCTAAATAAATGGGCCATTTTTCAGCGAGTTCTTTATTATGGCAATACAATTTGGTTATTCCTGGAAAGCACACACTTTAAGTATAATGAATAATTAACTTCTGGTTGGTTTACACTTCACTCACCAATAGTTCCAAGAGGTCAGCAAAACACAATCTATACTTTGATTATGAACTTAAAACGTTCTGTGCACTAGTGGCAAACCAGGCAACCAACAAACATGTATTAAGCAATCACTATCATTAAGTCAAGATCTCAGTGGTTTGGAGGGGAGACATTAGCACCTTTCTTCACCAATGACCCACCAACAACAAAGACAGCAGTTGTCCAGCTGAATAACAATAGGGTTATTCAGTCTCCACGTGAAAGCAACAGAATGTTACCCTCATTCTAATATCCCTACTTATAGAGGACCACATGAGAAAATGTACACAATGTTCCTGAACCAATGTTCCTGACGTTTTTAAAATGCCTTGCATTGGTTAATGCCCCCAACACAACAGGTATGTAATAAAAGCAGCAGCACCCTGGTCGTCTGCTATTTAGGACAATAACTGCTTGCTCCAAAACTGTGAAGGGGACAAAACCTAGGTCACATCCCAGTTCTTCACTTGTCGGAAAAAATATCTCCTTTGTGGAACTGGATAAGAACTAATATAAATAAGAAAGTTAGTCAACTAATCTATGACAAAGGAGACAAGAATATACAGAAAAGACAGTCTCTTCTATAAGTGGTGCTGGAAAAACTGGACAGCTACAGATAAAAGAATAAAATTAAAACACTCTCTAACACCATACACAAGAATAAACTCAAGATGGATTAAAGACCTAAATGTGAGGCCAGAAACTATAAAACTCTTAGAGGAAAACATAGGCAGAACACTCTCTGACATAAATCGCAGCAAGATCTTTTTTGATCCACCTGCTAATGAAAATAAAAACAAAAATAAACAAATGGAACCTAATGAAACTTAAAGGCTTTTGCACAGCAAAGGAAACCATAAACAAAACAAGATACGCCATAGAATGGGAGAAAATATTTGCAAACAAACCAACCAACAAAGGATTAATCTCCAAAATATATCAACAGCTTATGCAGCTCAACATCAAAAAAAACAAACACCACAATCAAAAAATGGGCAGAAGATCTAAATAGACATTTCTCTAAAGACATACAGATGGCAAAAAGCACATGAAAAGATGATCAACAACACTAATTATTAAAGAAATGCAAATCAGAACTACAATGAGGTATCACATCACACCAGTCACAATGGCCATCATCAAAAAAACTACAAACAACAAATGCTGGGGAGGGTGTGGAGAAAAGGGAACCCTCCTACACTGTTGGTGGGAAAGTAAACTGGTACAACCATTATGGAGAACAGTATGTAGGTTCCTTAAAAAAATAAATATAGAACTAACATATGATCCAGCAATTCCACTCCTGGGCATATATCCGGAGAAAACTGTAATTCAAAAAGATACATGCACCCCAATGTTCACTGCAGCACCATTTACAATAGCCATACATGGAAGCAACTTAAATGTCCATCGACAGAGGAGTGGATAAACAAGATGTGGCACACATATACAATGGAATATTACTCAGCCATAAAAAAGGACGAAATAATGCCATTTGCAGAAACATGGATGGACCTAGAGATTATCATACTGAGTGAAGTCAGACAGAGAAAGACAAATATCATATGATATCGCTTATATGTGATCTAATCCAAAAAAAATGGTACAAATTATTTACAAAACAGAAATAAGAGTCACAGACATAGAAAACAAACTTATGGTTACCAGAGTGTAAGGGGTGGGGGTGGGGGATAAATTGAGAGATTGGGACTGACATATACACACTACTATATGTAAAACACATAACTAATAAGTACCTACTGTATAGCACAGGGAATTCTACTCAATACTCTGCAGTGACCCATATGGGAAAAGAATCTAAAAAAGAGTGGATATATGTATATGTGTAACTGATTCACTTTGCTGTACACCTGAAACTAACACAACATTGTAAATCAACTATACTCCAATAAAAATTTTTAAAAAAAAAGTAAGTTAGCCCAATGTCTGGAACACAATAGAAGCTCAAAAGTATTGTGCTTACTACATAATTTGCTATGCAACCTTGGTAAAGTTTTGTAACATCCCCAGATTTAGGTTTTGTCATCCATGAAATCATTCCTTCTTTCAGATATGGTGAAGACTAAATGAGATGACTATGTGAAAATGCTTGGTGCTTAAAAGATTTCCCATAAATGGTAGTCTCCCCTTTCTAGGTAAAATGCAAAGAATTCAGCTTCTTTTCTCAGCCTTTCAAAATTCTTAATTTAAAAATGTCCTAGAGAGAAAGAAAACCTAAAACTGAAAGCAAACTGAAACAAATCTAACTTTATTTCAAATGAGTATTATAACCACACTGAAGACGGGGGAAGGTAGAAGGAAAAGGGAAAATAAAACTAATCCGAGTAACCTGGGCAGGGTTGAGGGAGGTGGATTTAAAAAATAAACCTGAACCCTTTACTATGTTTATTATAATGATATTATAAAACATTCTAAAACTATTTTAGATGTACTCAAGGATTAAACAAATTAATAAATGTATTGGTAGTGTTAGAAGCCAGGTTCTCACTATAGAAGGAACATACAAATGTGAAATGAGGGAAGAAAGAAATAGTCCTCTGGGAATGATTTGGATTTGGAGGTATCTATGTAAACACATGATTTCATAAATATATAAATAAATATGTGTATGTTTATTTGTATGTATGTATACAAGTATTTCCTACCTTGGTCCACTGGAAGGGCTAAAATATAAAAACCCCACAGGAGCAAAGTACAATTAGCATCCAGCTCTTGATCACTGAAAGGAATCAGGAATCCTTGGAGAAACTGCTGACTTCAGGGCTGGGACAGAGTGGGCAAAAGAGGAGCCTACACCATTTCGTTATGCTGGAAAGTAAGAAGTGATTCCCTCTCCACTCTTAAAAAAAAAAGGACAGCTGCATGTCCTTGAGCCAATTTGAAGGGGAGCCCTCCAAATCTGTGACAATTGACAACCAAAATAATTAAGTACAGTAATGAATTATAAACCACTGGGGGGAAAAGAGAAATTCATGAATCCATACTGATAATTAATTAGTTAATTAATGGAAAAGGAGAGCTCTTGCTAAGAGTAGAATGCCAGCGTTGACTGATAAATGTGGAGAAAGTATTAGAACTGAAAAATCATCTTTTGCAAACAATGGTAAAGAATAAATCAATCAAGAATCATCAATAGATACTAAATCTAGGGAGGGAATTTTGATGGAGGGCAGGATATTTACATGGTCTTGAAGTGTCACCCATCAGACTGCTTATTAGTTGTCAGGAAGGAAGAAAGATAGTAATTATACAATAAGGAAAACAGGAACCACCTTGACCAGATGGTATAAATTAAACCTCATCAATGAGGGACTGACGAATAGTAGGTACCTCCAGATTGCTATGAGAGGGGCACTACATTATCTTCATTTTGGCCATGAATCCACAAACTCAATCTAATCACTAAGAAACATTAGACAAACGCAAAACAAGGAACTTTCTATTAAAAAGGAAGAAGGGAAAGGGCCTGTGTTCTTTAAAAATGTTACAATCATAAGAGATAAAGACTGGAAATGTCCCAGATTAAAGGAGCCAAAGGTAACATAACTAAATGCAAAACCTGGCACTACACTGGACCTTGTAGTAGAGGACACTACAAAGAACATTATTAGGTCAACTAACACAACTAGAATATGGATGGTAGATTAGAAAAAAGTATTGTATGAATGTAAAATTTACAAAGTTAATAGCTGTACTGAGGTTATGTAAGAGAATATCCCTTTTTAAAGTATTTAGGGGTAAAACAGAATGTATATAACTTAGTCTCAAATGGTTCAGGAAAAAAAGGATACACTGTATCTATGTATCCATTGTCTAGTTATCTATAAAAAGAGAGATCATAAATAATAACGTAAATGGAGAAATGTTAGTAGGTAAATTTAGATGAAGAGTATAAGACATTCTTTGTACTACTTTTATTTTTGCAATTGTTTTTAAGTTTGAACTTATTTCCAAATGAAAGTTAATTTTAAAAAAGCAATCATCCTTTTTTTAAAAAAAAAAACTCTCTAAATGAGACCATAAGTTTAAAAAAAATTCTGCTTAATTCCAGTCAGAGAAAATTTAGCATCCAGTGTATCATAATCCCTCCTTAGCACAGATTGGTTTTTCAGTTTAGTTCTGAATAAACCTGAATGTTTCTTTTCACTGAGTCACCCATGGCCAGTCTCAAATCCATCTATGTCCCTAGCTTCAAGTGAATAGTTTGAATAGCTTCAGTTTCTACATAACTGACCATAATACCCACACATATACACCTGCCCCAAAAATACCAAAACAGGATTTGGAAAACTTTTATTATATTTATATAAATGAACAGGTCTATGTGTTTACTCATATTTGCTAACTGTAGCTTTTATAGAAGCATCTCTTTGTGAAGCCATTCCTAATATTCCAAGGTAGAGACAGCCTCTCTGTGCCCTTAGTATGTGTTGATGATCTTCCACTTCCAATCATACACTTATATCCCTAAACTGTCATTCTATGCCAAACTGGGACTTCCATGCATCATCTGAGAAGATTTCAACTGTCATCTGGTAGTGCTGCCTATCAGTTAGCTATTCTTTTCAGAAGTTTCACTATCTGGGTCTATATTTAGTAGTATAAATTTAAGCAATTATTAGAATACTGTAACTTATACATTTATATTTAAAATGAGTGGAAAGTGAAAAATTAAAGTGCTAGTGATAATGATAATAAATTTTAAAAAATGGAAACCATCAGGGTACTGAAAGCATAAATCTTTAGCCACAATTTTTTTTTAAAAGTAAATAAAAACATATATGAAACGCTGAGCCTCTAAATAATGACGTACAGTGAAAGAAAAAACAGAATGAATGTTCATAATTATGAACTGAGAAAAATCAGTATTTACATTTCATTGTTAAGAATACAGTTTGAGGGCCTCCCTGGTGGCGCAGTGGTTGAGAGTCCGCCTGCCGATGCAGGGGATATGGGTTCGTGCCCCGGTCTGGGAGGATCCCATATGCCGTGGAGCGGCTGGGCCCGTGAGCCATGGCCGCTGGGCCTGCGCATCCGGAGCCTGTGCTCCGCAACGGGAGAGGCCACAACAGTGAGAGGCCCACATACCGCAAAAAGAAAAAAAAAAAAAAAAGAATACAGTTTGACAGAATTCCCTGGTGGTCCAGTAGTTAGACCTCGGTGCTTTCACTGCTGTGACCTGGGTTCTATCCCTGGTTGGGGAACTAAGCTCCCACAAGCCACATGGCGTGGCCAAAAAAAAAAAAAAAGAATACAGTTAGATAAAATACCCTTATCAAGGGAGAAGACTAGTATTCATTTTTCTCATAACAAATTTTATCCAAAAATATCAATAAGGCATCAATGTCTGCATCAATAATACCTTGCTCATCTCCCTTACAAAATCAGCCTTTCTTCCCAAAATTAAAATTGAATTTTGCCTACAAATGTCATTTTAAGAAAACAAGGGAAACAAACGGGAGATAATAAATTATCTGAGCAAGTTTTATTTATTATTTAATACTTATCAATACTTTCAGGTTTAAATAAGAATAAGAATCAGAATTACTGAATCTGATTCAGTAATAAGAATCAAAACTTTTAAAAAACACCTAAATATATCATAATCAAGGATGTAGAAAATCGTTAACCATCTGAGAATAGGGATTACCATTATAACACCTTCCCTCCCTTCTGACAAATTCTCAATCCTTATCTTAACTGAGCGCTCTAGTATTTGATAATGTTGAGCAATTCCTCCAACTTTAAATCTTCCTCTTCCCTCGGCTCCCCCTAGTTGATGTCTGTGGCTTTAATTACAATCTCTGAGCCCATGGTAAATACACACATACGGTCAAGGTCTCTCTCAAGAGCTTCATGTTTAATACCCATCATTCTTGGATGTCTCATAGGTACCTTAATGACAACATATTCAAAACTGAGTTTTTTATTTTCTCCCACTTTATTTTCTCATGTTCCCTAACTCAGTTTCTCATACTGCCATGTATCTGCACATACAAGAAACCCAGGTTTCCTAGAGTAAGCTTTAACTCCTCCCCTTAACTTTCATGTCCAATTCCAATCAAACACTAAGTACTATGTCTCCATGCTCATCCCATTGCCTTACGTTCATAATTTCCTCTTTCTTCAATTACAGCAACTCTAAACTGGTCTCTGCCACCAGTACTACCTATCTCCAATGCATAAGTGTATTCAGTAAATACACAGTAATCATCTAAATTAGAATGCTAAATAAAAAACACATGTACAAATCACTTTACACAAATCAGATATGTGGGAAGTGTAGAGTCAAAAGAAAAAAATGAGAATTAGTACTTTTCAGGAGAATTAAAAATAGCATACCTCAATTTATACTTTTCAACAAAACATCTAATACTCAATATGCTTAACTTTATACCTTTTACTGGAAATTATTGCATTATATTGAAAGATCAGAAACAGGTAACAGAAATGTTCTTTCATCAAAATTTTTAAATGAAGATATTTCTGGGAAAACAAAAGTAAACACATCTGAAAATATTTTGTTTTAATACCTCTTGCTCTTCATGCTACCAGGAAACACTAAAGCAAAAGAAAAGAAGGGAAAAGACATTGAAGCCAATTCTAAAAAAAGTTTTTTCTAGTTCCATGGTGCAATATAAAAATGACCAACAAATAATTGTGTGGAAAAGCTAAGAGCAAGGGTGCATGATGAGTGCAAGCGGGCTAGAAAAAGCACTAAAATCTTAAACTGAGACAGTAAAAAGAATTCTTATCAATGTGATATATCAGACACTATAAATGTAACATACTACACAAAATGTAGTAGAATGTTCCATAGGTCAAAAGGTGGCAAGAAAGCACAAAATAATGTATGGATTGATTACCTGAAGTTTTACTCAGCTCTGCTGAAAATATAGCAGATGGTGGTCTGTGCTCTTTTTCTGTATCAGAAGGAAGTTTTTTCTCAGCTTCTTTCACAAGAACTTTGGGTTTAACTATACTGCCTATCCCTGTTTGAGCATCCACAGCAGAAACATCTGGAGGCAGTAAGGGCACCTTTGAAGTATCAGCCCTATCTTTGGAGAACTCATCTGGGACATGAACTTCTTCTTCATCTTTAGGCTGTACACTCTTGACAGAAACGTCATGGGGTAATTCTGAGCAAGGCAATGACCCAGCTCCATCCTGGACACTAGCAACTTCACTTTTGTAGGATATTTCTAGGTCAGTGTATTCCCTGACTAATGTAGGAGAAGTATCTGTTTTAGAACTGACAAATGTAGGGAACTCATCTATAATCTCAATTGGAGATGAATCTGAAAATGTTTCACTCTCTGTTATTTTTGCTTCCTTAGCAATAAATAAGCCATCATTTGAATAACCTGCAGTATTGGGCTCCTCCATCTCCAAAGGAATTTTCACCTTTTGGATCAATGTTGAAACTTCATTAGATGATAAGGTATCTTTTGTGGTATCTAAATTGGGCTGAAAAGATTCCAAATACGGCTTTCCCCCCTCAGGTGGTGGTGAAGCACTGAGTTTTTCCTTATTTTCATGTTCTATCATTGATTCAGATGAAGTTTCAATGAGATTTTCTTTTACAAGTATCACAGCTTCATCTTGTTTTTGTGGAACTTCAGGAATTGAATCATCACTAAATAAGTCAACTGGTTCAGAATCAGGTGAGGAATCTTCAACTAGCTCAGAATGAGTGGGCACCAGCTGTGCAACTTTTGCTATTTCTGAATAACCAGAGAAATCTGGAGTTGGTTCAGTAGAGAGCTTTGTTTCTTTAATTAAATCACATGCAATAGATATATAAGGAGCTTCTGTTTCTTGAACAGCTACACTAATACTTTCAGGCTCTTTAATTTCTTCATTCATTCCTGATACTTTTTTTAGTGATACATTCATGGCCTCTTCATATGGTGGGGGATTTTCAGGCTCAAGTTTTATGCTTTCGTAATTAACCGAAGGAGGAGCTTCTAATGGTGATGAACTGAGCTGCACTGCAGAAGCACCAGCACTAGGAACTATAGAATTTAATGGCGCTTCCATGACAATGTCAGGCAAAACTGGTGAAGGAGTAGCTTCAGATTCTTCAAAGGATGGGCAAAGCTGTGCTACAGGGTAAAGTGACTCCTGCATAGCTTCTGAAGTTTGAACCAAGTCCATTTTTGTTTCAAAGGCAATTTTTGTACCCGTAGCTTCACTCAATTCACTTTCACATGCTTCCTGTACTAAGTCTGGGGTTAGACCTTCAGGCATGTTTGCCACTACTCCCTTAGTCACCTCTGATAAATGATCTGTTGTGTCATAATCTGTCTTAGAATCCTGTGTTGCCACAAGGAAAGGGTTTGATGTTTTGGCACTAGCATTCTTCTCTGTTACAATTTGGGCCTTTTTTTCTTCTATTTTTTTTTCATCTGTCTTATTTTCTGAAGTATGATCTTCCAACAAGGGGAAAATGTTTGCAGAAGGATTAAAGGGAGCACATGTGATATATGCTCCTGAACCATCTTTTATAGCTTCTGGTGTACTAGGAAATGAAGTATCATCATTACTACTTTCACTATCTTTTTCACGATTTGTTTGTTCAAGGCTATCTGAAAAACGTTTCTCATCCACTTTACCTTCCAATTTGCTCTCTATATTACCTCCAGCGGCCAAAACATCACTATCTTGCTTATAAGTATCTTTTACTTCCCAGACTCGCTCAAATGGTTTGAAGTCTGCATATTCCTCCCTCATAGGAGCTTCTGCTACAATTCCCTTTTCATTAAAACCGTCTTTTGTTTTTTCTGGAGACATAACTCTATCCTCTTCTTTAACTGCTTTGGTAAGGACTATAGGTAACTCTTGCTGAGTACGAAGGATGTTATTACTAACTAAGTCCTCTTCTTCATCTTTATTCTTCACAATTATTTCTTCCCTAGGATTTGCTACTGTTATGGCAGATTCTGCTCTTGGAGAGCCACAGAATGATGATCCCATTTCTGAGTATTCCAATTCTGAAAACTCTGGTAAATCTCTGTCTACAAATGGTTTTTTTGCCTTCTCTGAGAATTCTTTAGAAGCTTCATCTGAAATTTCTCGAAGTGTTCCTTCGGTAGGTAGTACTGCTGGTAAATTACCAAGGTATTCATGTTCTTTAAAAGAAGCAGCTGAGAGAGGAGCTAAAGAAGGAAGAGAAGCAGCAGTTTCAAGCAGGACAGATGGAAAATCCTCTTGACCAGCAGAAACAGTGTTACCTGGCTGCTCCTTCAAATCCATAATTTTTTCTGTGACCATGGACAGAAAGGAAAGTTAGAGAATGCCAGTGTTCTCAGATTTAATGCAAGTTTTATGACAGATTCAAAAATACTGTTAGTAAAGACTTACTGATAACTAAAATGCTAATAACATTTAGTTAATAAATAATAATTAAGTAGACTGAATCATAATTGAAAAATTAAAGCTATTGTCAAAAAACATGTGCATGGCTACAGAAGCTATTATATACTATGCAAAGACATCAAGTCTTTGAGAAAAACCTCACGTACAATTAACTGAGAAAAGCTACTTCTAACTAGTCTCAGAGGAAGAAATGAGGATTTGAGAAGAGAGTTTGACAGCATAAGAAAGAAAGGGCCCTGGATAATTAACTGTCATAGGCTGACATTCTTTTCTATGAAAGCCTGTCAGCTATAAGCAAATAAACTGTATTTGGAAAAAATGACTAGTCAATATGTAAACATAAATCAAGGGGCCAAGAATTCCTTACACATTTCCAATTATTAATCAGGTTTCTGCCCATTTCTCTCTTGGACACTGCATATAAAATGCAAATTTCAACTTGGTCAGTAGATAAACATTCTTGGAACCATGCTTATTTTTAGTAAATTCAAACTACTAAGCACAGAGTGAACATAACTAAAGAATTAAAGTTAGAATACACAGAGGGTAAAAGGCTAGCAGAAAGAACTTGCCTGCAGAGGAGTGTATCACAGGCTCAGATGCAGCAGGAAGAGCAAAAAGTGTCTCATCTGAAAAACAAATAGAATATAACCTCAGCAGAAATAAAGACAGAGTTGGAAGGAGACTAAAGAGGAACAAGCAAGGGGTTCAGTTTGTAATGAGTTAACACAAAACTTTATCTACAGAGAAAAAGCCATGATGGAAAGGAAAAAGTAGTACCATTAGTAGTACCATTAATCCAGATTAAATTATAATATATATTATAAAATTGATTAAATGATATCTATAGAACCTATCATTTTTCAAGAGGCAATAACATGTTTATGTTAAAGAAACTTCATGAACCAAAGTGGCTTTAATATACTAATCTTATCTTTTTTTATTGGTATATGTTCAATTTAGAACACTTTCAGAAAATCATGCATATTCTCTACTTGTTATTCTAAGTGATTTACATGATGCAAGAACTCATTTTACTCCTTACAACTCTACTGTTACAA
Organism: Mesoplodon densirostris; assembly: GCF_025265405.1. Lineage (NCBI taxonomy): Eukaryota > Metazoa > Chordata > Mammalia > Artiodactyla > Ziphiidae > Mesoplodon > Mesoplodon densirostris. The sequence continues at coordinate 46,171,726 of NC_082674.1, forward strand.
GTGTTGCTGTTAATATCTCATTTAACAGATTAAAAAAAAAAGAGTGACAGACAAGTAACTCACTCAATAGATAAGTAGTGAGACTCAGACAATTCAACTCCAGAGCTCACTTTCTTAACCAATATATGCTGTATGTTATAAATTGAATGTTTGTGTTTCCCTTAAAATTCATTATGTTCAAGCCCTAAGGTTCAATGTGTTGTGTTTGGAGATGGGGCCTTTCGGAAGTAATTAGGAATATATGACGTCATGAGGGTGGGACCATGGTCACAGGAAGAGGTCATGTGAGCATACAGAAGGCAGCAACCTATAAGCCAAGAAAAGAGGCCTCAGAATGAAACCTAACTTGCCCACATTTTGATCTTAGACTTCCCAGCCTTCAGAACTGTAAGAAATAAATTTCTGTTGTTTAAGCCACCTAGTCTATGGTATTTTGGTATAGAAGCCCCAGTCAACTAATACACTATATATTGGTATATTAACCTTGTACAATGTCATTTTATACCTGCAATTGGGAGATCTTGAGCTAAAGATCTTCTGTGGTTTATACTAGAGAAAGGGCTCTAGCAAAAGACAATGTGAAATAGTCTGAGAGGCGACAGGAGGTATTCCTTTAGTGTAGAGGACCTAATAAATTTGGACACTTCTATCTGGAAGAACAAGCTAGACAAGGCTGATTAATAGAAAAAAAATAAATCACAGATGTGGCTATCATGAACATGGAACTTGTCTTCCAAGGGTATTCCTTTTGATGAGTAGGAGAGTTAAATTCATAATGTCACATAAATTTTAAATTCATACTAGGTATGATGTCATATCTAAAGGCTTCCTAGATGGGGTGGAGATGGGAAATACATGACATGCATTTAAGAGTCTCCTATAACCTAGAACAACAGGTTGAATGGGCCACTCATCCAAACCAGTAAGACACACTGCCTTATGAGATTTTATAAAATTTACACATATGTGTACACACTTTTTAAAGATGACTTGTTATGGAATCTTAGTTAAATTACACAGTTCTCGTTCGTAAAATGACAATTTGAAAATTCCTTTCAGCTAAAATAATGAATTATAATGTTGTACAAACTGAGATTTGGGGGTCAAAGAGCAGAACCAAATAATTACACAGCTGCTCCACCTAAATATAAGGAAGCAAATCCTTAACAAAATGGTTGTCTTTTTCATCTAGACAATATAGTTAAAAGCCAACTAATTCAGAGACAGTCTACTTGTAAAGTGAACTAGAAACATGTTAAAATCAGAGGGAAACCAAACTATATCTAAAACTGTGCCAAAATTTTAAAGTATTTTTTAAAAATATATTCTTATGCGTATCTAATACCAGAATATCTCTTATAGTAAAAACTATATTCCTGGCACTTGGTCAAGTGAGAAAGTTTATAAATTGATAGTTGAAATATTCACAAATTTCCAAAAAAAAATAAATCCTCATTTTGTAAAATGAGACTCAATCCAAAATTAGCCACAAAACAAGTATTCCATTTCTAAAAGCACTTAGAAAAAAACCCAGAAGAGGTCATTACCATTTTGCCTTCAAGAAGAAGAGAGTTGCTCAGGGACTCCTACTAAGGCCCATCATGAATCATGGGATCAAACTGCCTGGGTCCAAACCCCAGATCCGTCACATATTACACAATATAAATGTGTAACCCTGAGAAAGTTACTACTTAGCCTTTCTGTGCTTCATTTCCTCATTTGCAAAATAAAGAGTAACAACCTCAAAATGTTGTGAGGGAGGGAAGGGGAAAAAAGAAACAATTTGCCCTAAGTCACAGAGCTAGGAGGCCAGAGAGCCAGGATTTGAATAGGTCTAACTCCCAAGTTCATGTGCTGCATCCTATGCACAAGTGCAATAATAAATTACATATTCCTACTTTATCAGCCCCATAAATTTGAGCTCCTGAAACAAGATAAACAGTCACCCAGCAAATACCCTGTAATTATCCAAAATATTTGACTGATTGTTTGCTTTTACTTCACCATATAACAACATTTATAGAGATGTTAACGATGGCCAGGCATATTGATTTCACATGGTCTTTTAATACTCAAAACCATCCTGTAAAATAGGTACTACTGTTATCTTGATTTCACAGATGAGGAAACAGAGGCATAAAAAGGCTAAGTAACTTCCCCAGTCACAAAACTGAAAAAAGTGATGGATCTGAGACTGAATCCATAGTTTACCAGTCCATGCTCTTTCCTTTAACCGCTCTGCAGTACTTCTTTTCTAGACTTTACTATACAAATTTAGAATTTGAAAATGACTAATAAAATTGACGATGTCAAAAGAAAATTTTGATCAACAATATTTATATATCACAAAAGCTACCAAATTCTAAGGCTAAAACACCTAAAAATTATCTATTTCCTGTTCTGAAAAATAATTACTGATTTTCATCTTCCTTTTTCTGCAAGACCCTCACTTTCACAAGTGAATGAACTAATTTTATAATAAGGGATCCTATATTAAGTAAAAAATAAAATGTTCTGAATTACTGAGATATGTTACACATACGCTTACATTACTGGGCTTACAAAAAAGGCAAACAACTCCCCTTCTTTCTATGATCTACTCATAATGCCAAATTCTAACTACTGAATGAAATTAAAACCTTAATCATCAATCTCATTTGTACTATTTGAACAGACAGCCAGAAGAAACAATAAATATTAAGGACTTAATTATATATATCCACATTAAGTAAAAACATAATGTCATATTACAAAAAAAAAAAGTTTTCACTAAATAGGCAAAAGGGAAGCCAGAACTCTCCTATTACCTCTCTCCTCTACAGCCATCAAAAAGGACAATTCTATATATTTTTCTTGCTCGAAAATATTTAAAAGGTCCCAGTTACATACTGAATTACACCAAAAGTTCTTAGTCAGATATATAAGGCCCTGCACTATATGGCCCCAATTTAACTGTCTAAGCTTATCTCAACATCTCCTTACATGTCATCTATGCTAACAAAATAAACTTCTTCCTAACCAAACCCATGCTTCCCCCTCCTGCATATGAACGCTGACATCCACTAATGCTCAAATTCACCATATTCAGCCTCACTAACTCTCTTTGTAAAACATACTCATTCTTACCTTATTTTTGTTAATCTACATTTCCAGGTACCTAAGCTCAGAGAATAAAGCAACTTATTCAAAGTCACATAGCTTAGTTAATGACAAAGCTAGAAAATAATTTAAACTATAATCATATATATATATATTTATTTCCTTATTACCCTCAGTAAAATAAAAAGAACCACTGAGCTGCTTATAATGACAGTATGAAAGATTTCCAAATGATCTGTTCCTCATGTTGGCCCTAATGTTAGATTCTTTTCCTTACCTAAGCCTAAAACTAGAATGTAAGTTTCGATTAACTGCCTCAGGGCTACAAACTGTGAACGCTAATTACTTCCACTACACAAGAATCAGTTGCAAAATTAAAGTTCACTGGAGAAATTTTTTTTTTTTTTAGTAAATCACTTTTCAAGAAAGTAAAAATGGCATTATCAGTTTTGAATTTATTACTGGTCAATTCAAAAAATATATACATGCTATCACAATCTCAACAATGTCCACACACTCTTATACTGAGTATTTTCCATGACAGGTTCATTTCAAAACCTGTTTATCAACCAAAAGTATAAGTGGTCAGGGCTTCCCTGGTGGCGCTGTGGTTAAGAATCCGCCTGCCAATGCAGGGGACACGGGTTCCAGCCCTGGTCTGGGAAGATCCCACATGCCCCGAGGCAACTAAGCCCATGCACTACAACTACTGAGCCTGCGTTCTAGAGCCCGCGAGCCACAACTACTGAAGCCCGCGTGCCTAGAGCCCCATGCTCTGCAACAAGAGAAGCCACTGCAATGAGAAGCCCACACACCACAACGAAGAGTAGCACCCATTCACTGCAACTAGAGAAAGCCCACGTGCAGCAACAAAGACCCAATGCAGCCAAACATAAATAAATAAATAAAATAAACTTTAAAAAAAAAGTATAAGTGGTCAGTAAAATCGTATCTAATTTATAAAAAAAGAAAAATAAACTGCACTTTAAAATCATAGAGAAGAACCTCTGCTTCTAGCCATGAAAGTAATTTTATCACACTAACCCTTCCAACATAAACAACTATAAAACTGGGCAAAATATATGAAGCAACTGTCCTGAGACACTGGACCACAGGCAGAAGTGTAATCCTGAGAAGAGGGAAGCACGCCAGAGGAATGCCCTGGCTTTCTGTCTGAAAGCACTTTCTGTCAACAGCACATGGCAGAGGAGCCCAAGGATACTGCACTCTTGCTGAGCAGAGGAAGCTGTTGAGTTGTCTGGGATTTGTGGGGCAGGGTGACATACAAAGGAAAGCTTCAAAGAAAAGGTGCTCCAGAAATCTAGATAGATGTTCCCTTTAAACATCTGGCTGAATACAATGCTGCACATATAGATCACAAGACTTACCAAGATCCAGCAGACAAATCTATGATAGAGTTGTGAGCTGAATGGATACTCTGGAGGTCACACTGTTCTGGAAGACCTGACCTAAAGTTCTGGCCAGTCAGAGTGGAGAGATCTCATAAACATCCCAAGCATAAAAGTGAGATTCCAGAAAAGGTACACCTTAAGAGTGGGACTACTATAACCCTAAACTAAGGGATACTCTAGACCAAGAGTCAGCAAAACATGGCTCATGGGCCAAAGTTGTATTGGGAGAAAGTCATGTCCATTCATGGGATGTATTGTCTATGGCTACTTCTGCATTATAATGGCAAAGTTGAGTAGTTAGATAGAACCTGTATGACCCACAAGCCTAAAATATTTACTACTTTGCCCTTAAAGAAAAAGTCAGCCAGCCACTGCTCTAGACCCACCCTAACTTTAAAATCAAGACTTAAAAAGATCAAGGTGATTTGCCAGCACATCAACTGCCTTCCAGAACAAAACTATCACCACATCCATGACAAGCAGTATAAAATAAAAAATTACTGGACATGAAAAGAAGAAAATTTGAGCATAAATAAGAAAAAACAGCCTATATAAACAAAAAGAAATAGTGTAAATGTTGGATTAATGAATATTAAAATGGAAATTTAAACAGCTTTTAAAAATTCCTAAGTATGTACAGTAAAAGATAGACATAATGAGTGAACAGAGAGTCTTGGTAGAAAAACATGGGCTAGAAAAAGAACCAAATGGAAATGCTGTAACTGAAAATTACATTAACCTAAAGAAAATTTCACCAGATGAGCTTAAAAGTAGATTGGAAAATGGAGAAGAAAAGATCAATAAACTTAAAGAGCAACAGAAAGAAAATATCCAAACTGAAGCACAGCATGAAGAACAAAAAGCTGGGGGGAAAAAATGAACAGTCTCAATGACCTATGAGATAATCAAGCAGTTAAAGCATACATAACTGGAGTCCCCCCAAAGACAATAATGACTGAAACAGGAAAAAAAAGTTTTAAGATATAACGGCCTAATATTTGAAAATAGTGATAGAAAATACCAGCCCACAGATCCAAGAAGCTCAATGAACCACAAGCAGGATAAACACAAAACCACAAAGAACTACACTGTAGAAGCCAAATTGCTGAAAACTAAAGACAGAGAAAAATCTTAAAAACAGAGGGAAAAGGCAGGTAAACAGTAAGAATGACCTGACCTCTCACTGGAAACAACGCAATCCAAAAGATAATAAAACATTCTTTAGGGCTTCCCTGGTGGCGCAGTGGTTGAGAGTCCGCCTGCCGATGCAGGGGACACGGGTTCGTGCCCCGGTCTGGGAGGATCCCACGTGCCGCGGAGCGGCTGGGCCCGTGAGCCATGGCCGCTGAGCCTGCGCGTCCGGAGCCTGTGCTCCGCAACGGGAGAGGCCACAACAGTGAGAGGCCCGCGTACCACAAAAAATAAAAAAAATAAAAATAAAAAAAACATTCTTTAAAATGATGCAAAAAACTGCATTGCATGCAGCCAACCATCATAATCTGATTCCTTAATTTGCCAACTGGCCTACTCACTAAATTGAAAAACCCAAAATCAGTACTTACAGCAGCAGGCACATGCAGAATAGCCATACATTCCAGTTCCCCAACATATGTTGCCAGGTGAGGTCAAACAAGGCAAGCCTATGCCTTCTTGTTTCAGCTCACATACAGTAAACAAGTATTCTTTTAGCGGTCTATTTAGTGCTCTACTGTTTACATTTCTGTGCTTTCTGTTGGTATTCTGATATGGCCCCTAAGCACAATGCTGAAGTGCTGTCTAGTGTTCTTAACATCAAGAAGGCTATGATGTACCTTACAGAGGAATCACGTGTGTTAGATAAGGTTTATTCAGACATGAGTTATAGTTCTGTTAGCCATGAGTTCAATGTTAATTAGTCTACAATATATATCAAATAATGTGTTTCTTTAAATAGAAACACACTTAAAACAAAGTTATATACTGACGAATAACAAAAATGTTATGACTAAAGGTTCACAGGAACCTAACCCTGTATTTCCCCTAGGGACAATGATTCAGTATCTGCGAGTTCAGTATTTTCTGTGACTTTATAGGCCATAACCACCACAAATAACAAAATTGACTGTATTCATCAAAAAATCCTTCAAAAGTAAAGCTCAATTAAGATATTAACAGACAAACAAAAGATGAAAACAAAAGCTGAAAGAAATCATCACCAAGGGACCTGCACAATAAGAAATGTTAAATGAAGTTCTTCACAATGAAGGAAAAAGATGCCAAACAGAAACCCAAATCTTCATGAAGGAATGAAGAAGGGCAGAAATGGTAAATGTATGTGTAGATACAAAATATTCTCATTCCCTAAGTTCTTTAAAGAAATAGTAAATATATGAGTAGATACAAAGTATTCTCATACCTTAATTTCCTTCAAGAATAATTGACTTTTGAAGGGATACAAATTTGGAAAGAAGTAAAACTGTCACTGTTTGCAGATGACATACTATACATAGAGAATCCTAAAGATGCTACCAGAAAACTACTAGAGCTAATCAATGAATTTGGTAAAGTAGCAGGATACAAAATTAATGCACAGAAATCTCTTGCATTCCTATACACTAATGATGAAAAATCTGAAAGAGAAATTAAGGAAGCACTCCCATTTACCATTGTGACAAAAAGAATAAAATACCTGGGAATTAAAAAAAAACTGACTTTTGAAGCTTAAATAATTACAATATATAATAATATATGTAGAAGTAAAATGTATGACAATAAAAGCACAAAGGATGGAAGGAATATGCAGAAGTACAAAAAAAAACAGAAGCAGATGGGACAAAGAGAAAAGAGACTTAAATGGGGACTTCCCTGGTGGTCCAGTGGTTAAGAATCCATCTTACAATGCAGGGAATGCTGGCTCAATCCCTGGTGGGGGAACTAAGATCCCACATGCTGTGGGGCAACTAAACCCACACGCCACAACTAGAGAGAAGCCCACGCACCGCAATGGAGGATCCCACATGTCACAACTGAGACCCAAAGCAGCCAATAAATAAACAAACAGACTTAAGTGAATCATATTAATAATTACACTGGGGGCTTCCCTGGTGGTGCAGTGGTTGAGAATCCGCCTGCCGATGCAGGGAACACGGGTTCGTGCCCTGGTCCGGGAAGATCCCACATGCCACGGAGCGGCTGGGCCCGTGAGCCATGGCCGCTGAGCCTGCGCGTCCGGAGCCTGTGCTCCGCAGCGGGAGAGGCCACCACAGTGAGAGGCCCGCATACGGCAAAAAAAAAAAAAAAAAAAAAATTACACTGAATGTAGAAAACGGCCCCAATTAAAAGGCAGAGGTTTTCAGGCTAGATAAAAACCCTACTATGTGCCCCTTAATAGGACACACACTTTAAACATAATAACACAGGTAGATTAAAAGTAAAAGAACGGGGCTTCCCTGGTGGCGCAGTGGTTGAGCCTCCGCCTGCCGATGCAGGGGACACGGGTTCGTGCCTCGGTCCGGGAAGATCCCACATGCCGCGGAGCGGCTGGGCCCGTGAGCCATGGCCGCTGAGCCTGCGCGTCCGGAGCCTGTGCTCCGCAGCGGGAGAGGCCACCACAGTGAGAGGCCCGCATACGGCAAAAAAAAAAAAAAAAAAAAAAAAAAAATTTACACTGAATGTAGAAAACGGCCCCAATTAAAAGGCAGAGGTTTTCAGGCTAGATAAAAACCCTACTATGTGCCCCTTAATAGGACACACACTTTAAACATAATAACACAGGTAGATTAAAAGTAAAAGAACGGGGCTTCCCTGGTGGCGCAGTGGTTGAGCCTCCGCCTGCCGATGCAGGGGACACGGGTTCGTGCCTCGGTCTGGGAAGATCCCACATGCCGCGGAGCGGCTGGGCCCGTGAGCCATGGCCGCTGAGCCTGCGCATCCGGAGCCTATGCTCCGCAACGGGAGAGGCCATATAACAGAGAGGCCCGCGTACCGCAAAAAAAAAAAAAAAGTAAAAGAACGTAAAAGGATATATGATCCAAGCACTTATCCTACAAAATCTGGAATGGCTATACTAATGTCGAGCAAAGTAGATTCAAACACAAGTATTATCTTGAGATTACCAGAGGTAAAGAGGGGCATTTGATAATGAAAAAGGAGTAATCAGACATAACAGTAAATAGATATAACAACACTAAAGGTATATGGGAAAGGTGTAATGGAAGTACATGAAGCAAAACTAAAGAGAGACAAGGACAAATCGACAAATATTATTTAAAAATTTTAACATTCAACTCTCAGTTAATTGATAGACTGGACACACATGCACATACACACACACTCAATAAACAAGGATATAGATGATTTAGACAACACTCCAATGAACTGACTTTTATAGAGCACCACAACCAACAACAAAATACACATTCTTCTCAAGTACACATGGAACATACACCAAGATAAACCATTTCCTGGTCTATAAAGCAAATCTCAATAAATTTAAAAGGATTGAAATCATGCAGCGTATGTTCTTTGACCACATGAATTAAATTGAAATCAATAAAATAGAAGAATTCTGGAAAATGCCCTAATGTTTGGAAATTAAACACACAATTCTAAATAACTCATGAATCAAAGAATGTATCACAAGAAAAATTAAAGAATAATTTAAATCAAATAATAATGGAAATCTGCGGGATACAGCTAAAGCAATGCTTAGAGAGAAATTTATAGCTCTAAATGCTTTTAGAAAAAAAGAGTTAAATTCAAAGTTTAAAGCTTCCACCTAAGGAAACCAGAAAAAGAGCAAGTTAAACCCAAATAAGTAACAGAAAATAAATAACAGCAGAAATCAATGATATAGGAAACATGCAAACTACAGAGAAAAATCAATGAAACCAAAAGTTGGTTCCTTGAAAAGATCAATAGAATTGATAATCCCTAAAATGATCAAGAAAAAGAGAAAAATAAGTATTGGAAATAAAAGAGGGACTATCGGGCTTCCCTGGTGGCGCAGTGGTTGAGAGTCCTCCTGCCGATGCAGGGGACACGGGTTCGTGCCCCGGTCCGGGCATATCCCACATGCCACAGAGCGGCTAGGCCCGTGAGCCATGGCCGCTGAGCCTGTGTGTCCGGAGCCTGTGCTCCGCAACCGGAGAGGCCACAACAGTGAGAGGCCTGTGTACTGCAAAAAAAAAAAAAAAAAAAGGGACTATCACTATAAATCCTAAAAAATAAGAGAATATTATGAACAAGTTTATGCCAATAAATTACACACTTAGGTGAGCGGACAAATTCCTTGATGTCCACTCATCAAGATGAAATAGTCAAGTTCCTTGAAAGGCATACATTTCCAAAACTGACACAAGCAGAAGTAGAAAATCTGAATAGCCTTATATCACTTTAAAAAAGTATACCCATAATTTAAAACCATCTGACAAAGAGAACTCCAAGGCCAGATGGCTTCATTAGTAAATTCTGTAAACATCGAAGGATGCTTATGAAACTCCTTCAGCAAATTAAGGAAGAGCAAGCACTTCTCAAAATGTTTCACAGACTTAAGCACTAATACCCAAACCAGACAAGGCTATTACAAGAAAATAAAAATACAGAAAAATATTCCTTACACAGGCATGCAAAATTCTTTAACAAAATATTAGCAAACTGAATCCAGAACTTGGTAGAATAATAAAACTCTCAATAACTTAATAATGATGGTGATTAGTTGAGACTGAAAAGTTATAAAGGTTATTTGTGAAAGAGATTTATATGATAGGTTTAAACCCCCTTAGAACAAAGATGAACAGAATTTTAAACAAGTAAATTCCCTTCTTTTCTGAGACCAAAGACTCCAGTAGATTAAAAAAATTTTTTTAATGCTTTAGGTCAGCTTCACCTAGGGCTGTCAGAACACCGAGATAAATAAATTTAACAACGGGACCTTCCAATTAGTCAAATTTACAAGTCAGTCCATAAAGTTGGGGAGAAAAAAACAAGCGATTTTTTTTTCTCTTTTCACAAAGGCAGCTGATGGAACATAAATATATAATTGCCCCTATAGTACAACCACAAGAGTCCTCTGGTTTTAAGACAGCAGAAAATACTTTACGGGTGGGGGCTTGTATTCTTTCCTAATCTCCTACATGTACCTCTCATAACTACAATCTCTACTCATCTTTTTGTCCCCGTACTCCGCCCTAAACCTGGTTAAAAAAAAAAAGTGTGCTAATTTTTTCTTAATATTGAACTTCCAAGGGACCACCAATATAACCAGACTATTGCCAAATCTGTTTGAACAACAAAACTTTATAAGCCTTCTTCATCTATGGTAATAAGAACAAGTCATTAAAGAGATAATGTTTTTTAACTAGAGGGCCATCTAAGCAAAGGACTCAGGGACTGCTAAAAAGATAATCCAATATTTAGCAGCTTACAGCTCCTACTATAAGAGTAGGAGTAGTACCTATTGTTTGGCATTATCTATCAACATTTTCAATGCACACACCCTTTGGATCAATAATTCCACTTACATGAATTTATCCTACAACGCATATATCCTACAACACATATATATACTTCTATGCATGTATTTGCAAAGAGGTATATTTAAAGGTGTTCACAGCAATGTTATTTACAACAGAAAAAGCTGAAAGACAACCTAATTAACCATCAATAAGAGACTGATTAAATAAAATAGGGTACATCCATATACCTTGTATATGTAAATAAATTAATGCTTTAATTCAAAAGAGTTGGGATTTTTTTTTTCTTTTTGGCCACACCACGATGCAGAACTTCCCTGACCACGGAATGGAACCCATGCCCCCTGCAGTGGAAGCATGCAGTCTTAACCACCGGACCGCCAGGGAAGTCCCAAGACTTGGGATTTTTATTTGAGAGAAAATATTGCAGTAATTCTAGAACAATACAGAATATAGCTCAGGATTCATCTATAATATTATATTCATTCAACAAATATCTGAGTGCCTATGCCACATCTTAGGCACTGTGCTCAGCAATGCAAATATAATGTCATACAGTCCTTTTCCTCAAGGAAAAAAAGGTAATACAGCCCCTTTCCTCATGGAGCATATAGTCTGGTGAACAGAAATGAGTAAACATACCATTCCCATATATACAGTATGATACATATGATGAGGTAAGAATAGAATGTTACGGGAACACATGAGTAAAGCAACTTAAAAATTAAGAATCACCGGGCTTCCCTGGTGGCGCAGTGGTTGAGGGTCCGCCTGCCGATGCATGGGACGTGGGTTCGTGCCCCGGTCTGGGAGGATCCCGCATGCCGCGGAGCGGCTGGGCCCGTGAGCCATGGGTGCTGGGCCTGCGCGTCCGGAGCCTGTGCTCCGCAACGGGAGGGGCAGCGGCAGTGAGAGGCCCGCGTACCGCAAAAAAAAAAAAAAAAAAAAAAAAAAAAGAATCACCATTCCAAGAAACAAAAACCCATCAATTTAGATGTGAAATTATCAATTCCCCTTTAGAGTTGAAATGAATGATGAGGCCATTGGTCTGAGAACACCTTAGCATAAGTAGAGCTGGGTCCTACCATTTTGCATGCCTATGTCCTACATTAGCTGGCCACAAAGGTCACACTCACCCATTTAAACACGGCTGATGAATTATGGTTCTGCCCTTACAGTTCCCATCCCTGGTGCTACCACCCCCAGAGGGACCTTCTAGGGTCTATATTTAGAAATAGGAACAAAAAGTCTCAAAGAATGTACTGTAAGAATAGTTTATCTGCCAACATTTACTTCTACTTAGAGGTCCCAGGGAAAAATCAAGAACTATTATCCATTTGGTTGGTACTTTTACCCTGGGCTAGCAAAGTACCTTTAAAATGTGTCATTTAAATTGGAGCCTTGCAACAGCAGTGGTTCAAATAAACTGCTTTTAGGTATATTATGAAATAACTACACATAAAACAGAGTCAATTACTGAACAATAGAAAATATGTTCCTTTTTGGAAACGCTTCATATAACATAGCAAATCTTCCAAGTTTACAGAAATACAGTGCTCAAATAGCATGTTTCTAAATACTATACCACATAATTAGACATGTATCAAAGGTTCAATATATATTCATCACTTCATTTTAAAAAGGATTTGAGGAAGCTCATGAGTTACTAAAAAGAACTATAAATTTGACACTGAGCTTCCTAGGAACCAATGTGAAATGTAATTCACTTTATCCTTAAGGAGCACACCACTTGTTCCCAACTGTTATTCCTAGTCAGAAAATTAGAAATGGTTAACAAGAGAATTATTCAGAATCTCTAAATTCATCAGTTCCATTCCTTGTTATCATTTTCTAGATAATAATAGGAGGAGAGAGGATGGGGAATGGATTATGGCATGACATCCCTTTCTTTAGAGGCAACTGCTTCCTGGGAGTGTCACATCACTGTTTACTTGAACTTTATGTTAAGGACTGATGCTTAAGATTTAAACTATATATCACTCAAAATCTTTTAAGGTTTCTAATATGTGCTCCTATGCTGATATAATCATATAATAAATGACTTTGTAAAAGACTAATAATTTTTAATCCTTAAGCCATAACCTATACTTATGAACAACATTCAATTCTATACAAGCTTCCATTGCAACAACTTTAGACAATCTCTGAAATTGATTTAATAAGCATCAACATTCTTTTCTTTGTATTTATATCCATGGCCTCCAAGTCCTATCAACTTTGCTTTCATAAAACGTCTTATTAACCTAACTATAAAAACAGAGATTCAGAGCCAAAAAAATCATGCTTCCTAGAGTTTCTTATATTCCTCCCTGTATTCCATTTTCACTGAATGAACTAGTAAGGAACTAGTTCAGGCTCTACTCACCTCTCTCAGAGCTACTGTGAAATATTTCTAAATAGTTCCCCTATTTTTCTTTCCAACCTATCTTTTCTAACACTGCTTTCATGATGCCATGCCTCAGTTCAATAATTTTCAGTGGCTTCCCAATGTCTAAAGCAGTAATTCAGAAGGATGAAAAATAATGAAATAACTTTATATCTTGGAAACCACAAAAACATTTTTTGTTTCATTATTTAAATTGCCAAAAGCAAAGGCAACTGTGAATGGCAGAGCATGGATAAAAGCAGGATAAAACCCTAATTCCTTAATTTGGCATTCAACACCCTTCAGAATCCAGATCTACCACACATTTTCAATCTTAATTAACACTGGCTTAGAACATGTCCAGACACCAGCTCAATGCTATCCTTAATGAATGTTTGCATATCCTCAAAGCCTAGGTTAACCAACCACCTTTTTAACCCGAAGCCAATGTTTCTCCATGAAAAATGGTCAGCAGGGGAGAGGCTTCAGTCTCACTTCAGTTACTTCATTGCAATGGGGATGCTCCAAGCACAACAGCAAACAGCAAAATTACAACTTACCAAGTAAGGGAAATCAGGGTTAACTCAAAAAATAGGGTAAGCAACAATGTTACACACACAACTGTCAGGGATCTACCATATTCACTAACATAAACCCTCTTCCAGTCAGACTGCTCTATGTTTCTAACCATGTCCTGCACATTTCTCAGCTCTTTGTCTTTACTCACATCAGTCCTTTTAGTTTCTCTAAATCTTCAAAACTACATTTCTGCTCCAAAATCCCAATATAAATATTTAAGGAGCACATTTCTAAAATAAACAATATTTTAAAAAGCAAATTTTTTTACCATGGCCTGTTAGAGACCTCAAATGATCTAAGTGTAGTCCACCTCCCCACGCTCACCTTATACCACTCTCCCCCTAGTTTTTCTCACTAGTCTTCTTACTAGATTCTCAAACATACAAATCTTATTACTGCCTCAGGGCTTTTGCCTCCTAGGAGCTTCTTAGAAATTTTTTATACCTGCAGCTTAAATCTCACCTCCTCAGAAAGGCCTCTCTCAGTGCCACCCTACCTAAAAAGGCTCCCACACATCTCAGTCATTTTCCACACCATCATTCTGCTTATTTTCCTCATAACACTTAACACTAATCTGACTTGCTTAATTATGTGCATATTATCTGTACTCCCCCCCACGGGGAACACATGTGTTTTGCTTATTGCTATATCCTCATAGCCTAGAATAGTGCCTCTTTGTAGGTAATCAATAATCAGTTGAATGAATGAACTCGTTAAGAAACCCAGACTCAGTGAAATGCCTTAACCATCTGTGCCCATAAATCATAATGTTCCTGTACTTACTAAAGGAACTAAACTTTCCAAATAGGCAACATCAATACAGAATTAGGGAACTATGTAAGGATAGAGTCGCTGAGTAGGCAATATTCTTTCTCCTTTGTCTTCCAAACTTAGTATTCCAAAAGTCAAAATTCCAAGAGAATGCTGTCACCTCCTGAATCTCCAAGGTTCAAACAACAGAACTCTTTTCTTTGTTTCCACGAAGGAATACAATATGACAAATTAGTATGCCTTTCTTAATCATTAAATTTATCATTTGCAAATTTCTTATTATTTAATATTTTTCTACCTCACCTTAGTTTCTCTAAAATGTGTTTTTACCCAGAAAAGGGAAAATTTGAGTTACTCCTCAGATTCTAATATCTTTAGTGTAGTGAATAATGTGTTGAGTAATGTTTTGGGGTATGTCAATATCAAAATGCTATTCAGAAACATCACTATTGGCTTATTTTCCCCACTGTGGAGCAGGAGTGAATTGAAGAAAAAAAAATTCTTCCGTGATCTCCCACTGAGTTCCTTTTTCTAGAAAAAGAACCATTTCTAAAATCCTACAAGGCTATGACAATTTCTCAGCAGGCTGTTAACTACCTGATTCTTGATTCTTACCCTTTTATACATAAAAATCTTACTACTAGTGGGACACTTTGTCCCAAAAGTAACAAGCTATTTGTTAATAAGCTAATTAACGTTGTCTAATAAGATGAATTCTCAATCTCTAACGAACTTAATTTTTTCTCTTCCAAAATAAACAGTTTCCCAAGATGAAAAGGGTAATAAAACAATGTCCCTAGTAATAATAACAACACACAACCAGATGCTCGTGAATGAAAAGATTTGAAAACTATTTACAGACTATGCAGATTTGTCTCTGCAGACCTAAAACATTACTTCTACGAAGTAGTATTTCTAACCAATAAACGAAAACGTCTGTCTCAAAACATTTCATGAAGTCTCATGGTAAATCTGCCACAAATTCAATTGGCCTATTCCCGATAGGGAATCCACAGGTTTCCCCTTCTTTAGGAATGTCAACCATTTTGCCTTTTCCTTTTTTCTCTACGATTCAATCACGATGCCTTAAGAGGCTAAACCTGTCCACCCTAACAGCAATTCCCCTGACCCTGCGGCAGAGCACCTGGCAGCACTGCGTCCCCTCGGAACACGACGCCCAGGTCCTACTTCCCTGGCTCGGTTAAGCCGGGAGGCGGGGGGAGACGCCACATCACAACCCGGTAAGCTGGGCGGCGGCAGGTCTTCGCCAGAACTCCTCTCCCCAGTTCTCCACGCGCCACACCACTGGAGGCGCTCTCCCTTCACTGCAGTCGGGTCAAAGTGGACGTTCTCCACTGGACCAGCGGGGGAAGGGGGGGGTGTGAAGCGCATGGGGCCACCCAAGCCGAGGGAGGGTTGAGGAGGGGGGCCAGAGGTGAATGCAGGCACAGGCCAACAGCAAAACTGCGTCTTTTCCCCAGGAGCAACCCAGACGGGCAGACAAAAGATTAGGCCGCCAAGGCCTTCCATCCTCACCCCGGAACCGAGCCAGCCCGATGAATCCTTACCCCTAGTTCCTCGATACACACCCAGCTCCTGCAAGGGGTGGGTTCCTAACTTCCCGGACGCGGTGTAATGGAGACCTGAGAGAAGAACCTGGGAGCGGGCGGGGTGCACGTGTTCCCCGACACCCAGACGGACAATAAAGAACAAGCCCGGGCTTCCTCGGCCGCCCCACCCTGCTCCCCGCAGCTCCCACCAGCGGGGGCGCCTTCGCCCCGAGGTCCGCAGACAAAGCCCCCTCCGGGCGGAGAGGAAGGCTGGGCGCAGGCTTTGGGGGCTGCGCACAAAAGAGGGAGGGGCGCGAGGGGCGGCGCGAGGCGAAGGGCGCGGCACTCACCCACTGAGCCGGAGGAGCCCCTGCGTTTGGGCGCGGCCGGCGTGGAGGGGGGCGCGGCGGGGGCAGGGGCGGCCGGGGTCCACGCGGGCTCCACCTGAGGGCTCACGTCGGCCGGGGGAGGAGGGGGAGGCCGGGCTGGAGGCTCATCGTCCTCAGAGAGCTGGGAGGGCGAGGTTGCGGTAATGGAGGGTAGGGAGGGCGCTGGCTCCGCCGACGACGCGGGGCTCGGGTCCCAAGACGGCTGCCGCTCCGGGGCGGCGAGGGGCGCTGCCGGCAGGGGCCCCCGGGGCGCCGGGGGCACGAAGTCATTGCCGAAGTCCAGCAGGGGCGCGCCAGCCGGGGTGGCGGCGGCGGCGGGCACCGGGGCCGCCGACAGCGCGGCGGCGGGCTTCCTCTCGAGCACCTCCAGCTCCTCCAGGTCCTCGTCCTCGTCCTCCTCTTCCTCCTCCTCTTCCTCTTCGTCCTCGGGCTCCTTCACGAACTGGTACTTGAACGCGGGCTGAGGCCGGGGCGGGCTGTCCGAGGACGAGGAGACCAGAGGCGACTGGTCCATGTCTTCCATTGCTGGCGGGGGAGAGATGATGCTGCAGCTGCTGCCTCCGCGGAAGACGCTTCTCCTCACAGCCGCGGGCAGTTGTGGGGGGTGGGGAGGACTGAGAGGGGCAGGGCCCAACGAGCCGAGGGACCTGCAGTGGCGACGGCTCCCGGAACAATGAGACTGCTCCTCCTGCCTCCGCGCCCGTGATGCGCCACCCGCCCCGTCCCCAGTTGCCGCCGCCGCCGCCGCCCAGACGAGCGAAGGAGAGAGGCCAGCCGACTCTCCGCCCAGTTTGGCGTGACTCACCCTCCTGCCAAGGAGAGGCAGGCACTAACGCGGGAGGAAGCGAGCCAATCGGCTAAGAGGTAGAGTTGACGGGCAACCAGCCGGCCCAACGGAAAAGGAAAAAGACGCAAGTGGGTGGGTGTTACTGCACTTCCTCTCTTTTACCGGCCAGGCTGGGTTCGATGGGCGGGGTTTGGAGCTGGGAACCCCACAGTCAGCCTAGGGTAGTTGAGGGTCGAACTGGGGGCTTGGCCTTGCCCACAGCTGGAGGTCAGTCTGTGTAATTAGAGGACTGGGAAAGCGAGCCGGCTGCCTGCCTGCCCTGAGGGGTCGGAGTCGCTCCTGGCGCTCCACCGGAAGGGCGTTATCTTGGGAACTGGGAGTGGAAACTTTCCTCCCAGGAAAGGAAAAAACCCAGAGCGCAGAAAGGTACCAAATAACGGGACCGTGGAGTAGCCTTAAGGATTGAAGTATACGTTATATTTTAGATTTTGAAATAAAAGGTTGTCTTTTTTTCAAACTTAAATTCCCAAACCACCTTATCACTACTACCATCACCATCTTAAAAGAAAAAATAATATTTTTGACAGTTTTAAGATCAGTCCCAGTCTAAACTGCGGATCCTGGATGACGTAGGCAAAACAGCTGGGCTGGACGATCTAGGGAATGGGGCAGACCATTTGAAAGTCTGCTCATCTCCTTCAACGAGGGTTTTGGGATCTGCCCGCTACTGGACTCTTACTTGGTAGAAGGATGACTCACCCAAAGAGGGAGGGGAGAGAGGAAGGTGGAAAGAGAACGATGCTTTGGAGGGCAAATTTGATTCACATTATATTTCAGTCACTTTAGGCTTGTGAGTCAACATTTCGGATGATTCAGGCTTTCTGGGAGTCAGGAAGCCAAATACATACTCATTTCTTTGGTATGCCAGAATGGGCATAATCCCCATTCCACTTTTTCCAGAACTGGAGGGTTTAAAGAAAGTGGTTGCAGAACATTTAAGTATCAGCATCCAGAGGTTTAGAGATCCCTTTTATCTTTCTGATATACCTTCCAAAAATATTCCCTTCCTGCCTAATCTGGAGGCCCTGGAGAGAGGAGGTTAGCTTGCTTTCAAGTTGCTCACAGTCTAGGCCTGCACTGTTCAATACCTTAGTCATTGGCTACTCCTGGCTACTGAGCACTTGAAATGTGAGTCATCTGAAATGAGATGTGCTGTAAGTTTGAAATTCACACTAGATTTTGAGAGTTAGTACAAAAAAATTTAAATATCTCAATTTTTATATTGGTTACATGTTGGATCGATAATATTTTGGCTATATTGGGATAAGTGTAATATATTATTAATTTCATTTGTTTCTTACTTTTTAATGCATCATCTACGAATTTTTCAATATATATGGCTTATATTTTATTTCTGTTGAACAGTGCTAGTCTGAATTGACGATTAAGAAATGTTGATTGGGACTTCCCTGGTGGCGCAGTGGTTAAGAATCCACCTGCCAATGCAGGGGACACGGGTTCGAGCCCTGGTCCAGGAAGATCCCTCATGAGCAACTAAGCCCGTGCGCCACAACTATTGAGCCTGCACTCTAGAGCCCGCGAGTCACAACTACTGAGCCCGCATGCCACAACTACTGAAGCCCGCACACCTAGAGCCCATGCACCACAATAAGAGAAGCCACCGCAATGAGAAGCCCACACACCGCAACAAAGAGTATCCCCCACTCGCCGCAACTAGAGAAAGCCCATGTGCAGCAACGAAAACCCAATGCAGCCATAAATAAATAAATAAATAAATTTATTTTTAAAAAAGGAAATGTTGATTGCCATGGGGAATCACAGGTTATTTAAGCAAATTCTTAGCTCCAACTAATTAATATTACCCTAGGCTCTATTTGGGTACTAAAAAGGAAAAGCAGGGGTTGGGGGGAGGGATGAGGGACACATAGGTGGAACACAGATTTTTAGGGCAGTGAAACTATTTTGTATGACACTGTGATGATTGATACATGACATTTTACATTTGGCAAAACTCAGAACTGTACAACACAAAGAGTGAACCGTAATGTAAACTGTGGACTTTAGTAATATATCAGTATTGGTTCATCACACCAATGCAAGATGTTAGTTATAGGGGAAACCGATTGGGAGGTGGGCATGGGAGTGTATAAGAACTCTCTTTAATGTTCAATTCTTCTGTAAATGTAAAACTAATAAATAAACTTTATTATTTTTTTTAAAGGAAAGGTAGAACAAGATTGCCTGGCAATGTTACCTGATCAGGTTAATTATCAACAATACATTCAAGACCTGACTTATCAGGGCTTCCCTGGTGGTGCAGTGGTTAAGAATCCACCTGCCAATGCAGTGGACACGGGTTCCAGCCCTGGTCCAGGAAGATCCCACATGCCGCGGAGCAACTAAGCCCGTGCACCACAGCTACTGAGCCTGCGCTCTAGAGCCCGCGAGCCACAACTACTGAAGCCCGTGTGCCACAACTACTGAAGCCTGCGCGCCTAGCTTGTGCTCCACAACAAGAGAAGCCACCGCAATAAGAAGCCCTTGCACCGCAAGGAAGAGTAGCCCCCGCAGGCCGCAACTAGAGAAAGCCCACACACAGCAACGGAAGACCCAACTCAGCCAAAAAATTAATTAATTAATTAATTAAATAAATCTATTAAAAACAAAAAAGACCTGACTTATCAGTCCCACAGAGATGAACTGGCTTTATTTTTAGAAAATTGTTGTGAGTTGCTTTGAGTTTGTTTATTTGTTTTTAGAAGGGTTGGGAAGAGTAGGAAGAGAGAAGTGTTAGTGTAGAATTTGGGGGCAGGAGGATTCATGCCAAAGTAAAAATTTTTAACAAAACAGATTCCTCAATAATAACTAAAACAGTTGTGTTTCAAGCATTTGTCAAAAATTATCAAAAACATACATGATTTTTCAACTAAGTCCATACATAAACAAAAATATACTAGCAAAATTCTATGGTATGAACTTTTCTATTAAATCACAGTTTAGCCATCAGCAGTTCAATCTTCCCCATACTGTTTTTCCTACTGTGATTGTTCTGAAACTCCTTAATGGAAAGTTTCACAGGGTTTTAACATATTAATTGTAAGTTGCTTATATGATATTTCTGCATTCGTATATCTATCTGCTATTACTAAAATAGTCACAAAGGAATATCTTTATTAAAATTGTCATAAAAGAATGATTACAGAAAAGTAGATTTATAATTTTAATAGTAAATAGCATTAAATATTGAGGCAATAATATAAGCACTCTCCTCTGACACAGGAGAAAAATAAGAATTTTATATTGTTATCTCAGTGGCTTCTAAAAAATTAAGTATTTGATGGATGAATAAGAATAAAGAGCTTATCCAGTGTTCATAGAATGGTCAACAAAGCATAAGGGAAGGAGAATGTTGCTGCTATACCAGCATTAAAAGTAGTGTTAGTGACACATTAGGGTAACTAGATGTAAATACCACTCTCACTAACAAGAACATTCTGGTAGGTATTTGAAATGGTTAAAGAAAGAGTATAAATTCTAGGTCATAATAATAGAAAATAATTATTCAATGAATTATCTTTGAAATTATCTTACCAGATGTAGAAGTTTAAAGTTTCCAGTTACAATGGGTTAATAACTGTTCTCCCTTAGAACATTATAAAATATCCATTCAGGCTGGTGGAATCTCAGAGTTGGAAGAACTCTGGGAAATCAGCTTGACCAATCTCCCTCCCATTACAAGAATTCCCTACAGAAGGTTTTTTAAACTTGGCCATTTGTGGTAGATTAAAAATGGCTACAAACTCTGCAATGACACCCATCAAGAGGTTGGGTCAATTTCCCCATCTCTGGATCTGGCCTTGTGACTTTTTTGTCCAATAGAATATGCTGGAAATGTTCCAAGCTTAACCAGCAGAAGTATTACAGCTTCCACGCTCTCTCTCTTGGCATGCTGAGGCCCCAGATGACAGACATGGAGAGAAAGACCTAGCCGTCCCAGCCACAGAGCTGATGTCCCAGAAATATGAGACAATCTCAGAATGAATGTTCAGCCAACCCACAGAATCATGATAAATAATGAATCACTATTTTAAACTACTACCTTTGGGGATGGTCCATTACGCACCAAAGGCTAACTGAAACATCAGCCATTATGTGCTTAATTCATTAATACATTAAATATATATATATATATATATATATATATATATATATATATACAAACACACACACACACATTGGGTACTTACTCTGCACCAAGCACTGTTCAAGACTCTGAACAACGGCACTGAACGAATCAGACACAAATGTGCATGAACACTTTCAGTAAAGGGAGACTCACTACTTAGGGAAATAGCCCATTCCATTTCTGTAGTAGTATATTGTAGAGTGTCGAATTGACACCTAATCTGGTATACGTACATAGAACAGGTTAATTGTCCTTGCATCACGTATGCCCCCTGAGAGAGTTAAAAGCGTGGGATGGGTGTACTCTTGTCTACATACTGTAGGATGTAGACTGGAGAGTAGATTCAGCAACCATGGGAGAAAGATGAAAGGTAGATTCCTGACAAATCTGTTTCAAGAAGCTGTGCATCACAGCTTTTTTGCCTACAGAGAAAGACTTGCTTGTGTTCAAAGAGCACCAATGATCTACGTTCAACCTTTGTATTCAAAAAAGACTGAAACATCATTTTGGCACCTTAAGGGAAAAATTAACAGCTTGCTATGTCATTGTCCCTACCATTTCACTGGAATTTTAGATTTCATGAAATGTACCTTTTTGTGAAATGCAGTTTATGGTTCTGGCTAACATCTTGACATACACTAAGTTCATCTGTAATAAGAATAGACATATAAATAGTATAAGATCAACATCTTTGGCTATGCTAGTTATACACTGACAATTAGAATTGGACCTAAAATTAAAATTTCAAGTTTCAAAGAGAAATCATATAATATGCAAGTGAAAGTCATAAGGCCCAAAAAGGTCCTCTGTGTTAATACTGCATTTCCTTCCTAGTTTAATATGCATCATTTCTCTGGTGATATTTATTTTGATCTAGCAAAAAAACTATTTTTGATCAGTTGTTCTAAGCATCACAAATCCAAGCAAAGAAATTCCTAAACCATCTTAGAGAAATAAAAGAAAATCTGTCCTCGTGAGAAAAAAAGAACTACAAAGAAGAGTTTACAAAATTATCTGGGTTATAAATAACTCATTCTAGTAGGTATCCCACTCTTCCTAATACCTAAACATTGAGGTATAAATTTTGTTATTTTATTGTGAATGGAAATAGAAACCAGGTGGTCACTATCTTTAAAATAAACATTATTCATTTCTTCAACTAAAATCTATTGAGCATCTAACACATTTCCTAACATCAAGGAACATATAGTCTAGTTTACATAAGAATATATAGGTGTGTATACACATTCATATATGTGTGTATGTATGTATGTATATACATATGTGTATGAATATATATTATATGTATCAATATATAATAGAGAGAGGGAGACAGACCGACAGACTGGTTTAAGTGAAACACAACTATTGCTTATAGTTCAGGCAGAAGTTGATAAGAGCCTAAACTAATAGCATAGGAAATAGGAGAAGATAAATTTGAAAAACATTTAAGTTGAATTCATAGAATTTGGTGACTAATAGGATGGAGAGGCTGAAGAAAGAAAAGCTGATTCTAAGGTTTAAGTTTAGGTGACAAGGTAAATTGGTACTGCCATTATTAAAGAAGTCAGGAGAGGAGCACAGAAAGGGTGAGTAATGCTGGGGAGAATATAATGACCTAACTTTTTAGATACACCGAACTTGAGTTGCCTGAAGAACATTGGAGTAGTAGAAACAATCAGGAGACAGATGGAAAACTAGGACTGGAGCTTAGATCTAGTCTGGAGAGCAGGTAGTTAAACCTTTTGGTTAGGTTTCATGGGTAAATATTTGAGGAAAAATGGTGGGGTAAAGGAGAGGATGGCCAAGCAGATTGGTGGATACTGTCTACTGCCCATGGGAGAAAAAGGCCTAGAATAGAGCCCTGGGAAAGATCAACATGAAGTATCTCTGGACATATTTGAACAATGTTAGTTCCACTGATCCTTTTCTTTTCCTACACAATACAAATCAAAACAAAACAAAAGGGCTTCCCTGGTGGTGCAGTGGTTGAGAGTCCGCCTGCCGATGCAGGGGACACGGGTTCGTGCCCCCATCCGAGAAGATCCCACATGCCGGAAGATCCCACATGCCACGGAGCGGCTAGGCCCGTGAGCCATGGCCACTGAGTCTGTGGGTCCGGAGCCTGTGCTCTGCAATGGGAGAGGCCACAACAGTGAGAGGCCCGCGTACCACACACAAACAAAACAAAACAAAAAACTCCAATAGGTCCAGTTTTTAAATAGGCGCTCATTTTGTTTTCTCCATTCACCTTAAACTCAGAACTCAAAATAATATTCCAGTAAGTGCCAAGTATAATTCTATTCAGCACTAAGTAATCTATAGTAATAGGGACAGCACCAATAATTTAAGCCACAGGGTTTCCCTGGTGTCGCAGTTGTTGAGAGTCCGCCTGCCGATGCAGGGGACACGGGTTCGTGCCCCAGTCCGGGAAGATCCCACATGCAGTGGAGTGGCTGGGCCCGTGAGCCATGGCCGCTGAGCCTGTGCATCCAGAACCTGTGCTCCGCAACGGGAGAGGCCACAACAGTGAGAGGCCCGCGTAGAGCAAAAATAATAATAATAATAATAATAATATAAGCCACAGATAATTCTCAAACCCTCATTAAACTGGTAACTCCAGCCACTTAGCCAATAACAAGTGGTAGAATTGCCTGGTAGACTTTTGCCTCTTTCTGTAACTAACCAGCCACTAATGAAGATGCTAAAGAGAAGGAAATGGCTGAAAGAAAGGCAATGAGAGATTAAGCAAACTCTATAAATTACAAAATTAAACAATAAATGATTCTTTTATATACTACTTATATTTATGAGGTATACGATTTTTTTAAATCAACACATCTATATTACTCATATTCAACTTTTTTTCTACTTTCCCAAGAACTGAGAAACACATTCATCACCGGAAATGCTATAGTATATTGCCCTGCATGTGTCTTTTTTGAAATTCATTTTCCTTTTATTACTACAAACTTATTATGATCTATTATTTCCATTTTATCTGAGTTTTATTTATTGTCCAGAGTGGAAATTTTTCCTGTCAGGTGGTAAAAGTAATGTCGTAAATCACTTATGAAATGATAAATACTATTTACTCTAATGAGTTAAATATGGTGTGTCATGTGTTCATTTCCTCTCCCTCCTAAAACCCCATTAAAATGTCAGTAAAGCAATAAAAATGGTATTAACCAACAAAGACAGAGAGAATAACAGAGGAGACAACAGTGTATAAAATATTTCAACACATTTTTGGAAGACAAAGCAGATAGAGGAGCAGTTACTGATTTAGCAGACTGTGAAGTTACAACCTAAACACCTCTCAAGGGGCAATATCAACTAGAAGTAAGTCATTTTGTGCCATAGAATCCTTGAGATGCTCAGCCCTTGGAGGTGCTAGTATTGAAAACAAGTGGATTAAGTAAGAGAGGAATCCTCAGCCCCTTTGTCCCCTTCCTACACTTAGAAAGCCTGCAGCAAGGCTTAAACATATCATCACTGCTCCCCCAGCCCCTGCTGTCCCCTATGCCTCATTCTCCTCCAGAAAGGAAATTGGAGAATTCATTTGTGGAGAAACAAAATGGTTCCAGTGAAAATTTCTCAAAGTATTGGCATTTGGAGTACCCCAGTAAAAAGACCTGATGAGCCCCACCTGCCCCCTTCTCCCCACAAAGCTTCCGTCCATTTTTTTAAATTCTCTACTCTTAAACATAAAACAAAACACAAGAACCACCAGTCATTTCACAAAAGTCTTGAATGGAAGCTAAAAATGAAAATAAACAGAAAAAGAAACTTGAGGGAACAGAGGCATACAGAAAACGGAAGAAAACATCATAGAAACTTTAATATTTACAGGGAGATAACAGAATATATCATTCCATAAAACAAAAAACAGAAATAACAAAAATGAAAAAAAATCAAAGAACATGAGTGAGTTCACAAATTAAAACCAATTTCATGTTCATAGCAGCATTATTTACAATAGTCAAAACGTAGAAACAACCCAGGGTCTATTAATGAATGAATGGAAAAACAAAATGTGATATATACATACAATGGAATACTATTCAGTCTTAAAAAGGAATGAAATTCTGATACATGCTACAACGTGGTTGAACCTTGAAGACTAAGTGAAATAAACCAGACACAAAAGGACAAGTAATGTATGATTCCACTTATATGAGGTACCTAGAATAGTCAAATACATAGAGACAGAAAGTAAAACAGTGGGTACCAGGGCTAAGGGAAGGTGGAAATGGGAAGTTAGTATTTAGAGAGTATTTGGTATATACAGAGTTTCATTATGGGATGATGAAGTTCTGGAGATGGATAGTGGTGATAGTTGCACAACAATGTGAATGCATTTAATGCCACTGAACTGCTCACTTAAAAGTGGTTATAATGGTAAATTTCATTTTACTACATCAAAAAGATTTTAATTGAAATTTTAAAAAATTAAAGTGTTGGAAGGTACATTTGTAAAACTTCCTGGGGAAATAGAAAAAAGAACAAAAAGATGTATTAGTAACAAACAAATGGAAACTGAACTGTTTTCTTTTTTAAAAAAAGCAACACCATTTACAATAGCCTCAGAAAACATGAAATATTTAAGGATGGATTTAACGAAATATGCCCAAGACCATTACACTACAAACATTGCTAGAGAAATTAAAGAAACTAGAAGGACTTCAACCTGACTTCAAGATTTATAATAAAGCTACAATAATTAAGACAGTGTAGTACTGGCATAAAAATGGACAAGTAGATCAGTGGAACAGAATAGAGTCCAGAAATAGACTCATAGACCCACATATATAGTCAGGTTTTTACACTGGTGTCAAAGTATTTCAGTGGGGAAAGCATAGTCTTTTCAACAAATTGTCCTGGAAAAATTGGACATTCATATGCAAACACACACACACACACACACACACACACACGACCTTTGATCCTTATCTCACATCATAATAAAAAAATTAGTTCAAAATGAATCACGGACATAAATAGAACAGTCAAAGCTATAAAATTTGGCAAGAATACATAATGAATGTTCTTGCAAGTATAAAATGGTACCACCAATTTGGAAAATCATTTGGTAATTACTTACAAAGTTAAACATACCTAATGATATGACTCAGCAATTTTACTCCTGGATATTTATCCAACAGAAATGAAAACTGGAAACAACCCAAACGTCCATTAACGAATGAATGGATAAACATATTGTGGCTTTGGAATCCTACTCGGCAATAAAAAGGAATAAACTATTGATATACACAGCATGGAGGAAACTCAAAAGGATTATATTAATGAAAGAAGCAAGACACAAAAGCCTCCATACCTATGATTCTGTTTATGTGATTCTTAAAAGGGCAAAACCACCAGGGACAGGGGGAGGGGAGGGAGTGATTGCAGAGGGGACAGGGAACTTCTTGGAGTGATAGTGTTGATGGTTACACGACTATATACATTGTCAAAACTCATTGAAATATATGATTAAAATGAGTAAACTTTGTTGGATAAAAATTATATCTCAGTAAAGCTGATTATTTTTCTTAAAAAAGACAAAGATGTAATACAGAAGACAAAAGATGAAAAAGCTAGAAGATAAATTTGGGAGGCCTGTGAATCACTAATAAGAGTTCCAGAAAGAAAGAACAGAAAAAACACGAAGTTTCCTGTTAACCTAATTTGCCCTCTGGAAAGGTGAACTTGCAGTATGGTACTTCAAGCTCCATGACAGAGCATTACTTAAGAGTTTACATTTTAACTTAACCTTATAAATGTGTGCAGACTTTTCTGGGTGTCAACAAATGTTCTAAGACTATTTCTTAAACAATTTTCCTTCTCTAAATCACCTTCTATCTCTATGAAATTGATAGTGCTGTAAATAAAACTAAGTCTAGCTTAAGTTGTTATTTAGATCTTAGAATTGGGGCTAGTTACTGTTTTCAGGTGACTATGTACTGTGCAATTTTTAAAAAAGAAGCTATTATTTAAAATGAATGTTTCCTAAGCGTATTCTGCTTTCATTGCTGAACCTCTGAAACCCAGCCATTAATCTTTTTTTAAACAGCTTTATTGAGGTATAATTCTCATACCATACAATTCATGCATTTAAAGTGTACAACTCAGTGCCAACTATTCTTCACCTTTTGTACAAGTTTTGAATAAGATATGGAAGAAAATACGATGTGATTCAGTAGAGCAAGATTCTAGATCCCCAGCTTGGTGACCTTCAGGAGCAACTGGGCTTCAATATCCTCATCTGTGAATCAGGGGGTTAAACCTAATGACTCTCTCAATCTGATCTACCTTCAAGATCATTTTTTATTGTTTATTTTTAGCCTTTAATTTCTCTCTAGTGCCAACATCAAATATTGGGATAAACAGCTCAGAAAGTTGTATTTTACAGTAGGAGAGTTGCAACAATGCTCTGAATTAAAGATGATGCCGGCAGATTTATTACAGCATTTGGAAGTCTTTATAAATGTAACAAGATTCTTTAGAGCCTTTCTTGAAAGAAGACAGTTTCCTTTTATACGTTTCAAAGTAAGAAAAAAAAGAGAAAGAGGATAGTCACATGGTGTGTTTAACTTAGATGAGCTTCTCTTCTAACTTTATCTTTCTCATTTCTAAAAGCAAATATGAAAACTATGTAGAAAGTTGAACAGGCTTGGAAATATATTCAAGAAAACTATATTAAATTCAGTGATTCAGCCAAATATCTTAA
Source organism: Mesoplodon densirostris (assembly GCF_025265405.1). Taxonomy (NCBI): domain Eukaryota; kingdom Metazoa; phylum Chordata; class Mammalia; order Artiodactyla; family Ziphiidae; genus Mesoplodon; species Mesoplodon densirostris. The sequence continues at coordinate 46,200,088 of NC_082674.1, forward strand.
TCAAAAATATAAAAAACATTGCCTTCCAAGCTTTTGCTGAAGTAGAAAATGAAGAGTTCCCATAAAAGCCTGGTTGACATGCAAAATTTTATCACTGCAGATTTTAATAGTATATTCCTTCATTTGTTTCTTTTCTCTATTTCAAATAACAAAGGTAAAGTTACATTTTTAAATTAATATGCCTATATTCCTAAAAAGCTTACAAGGGATATTGCTGTGGGTTGAGTTGAGTCCTCCCCAAAGATATGTTAAAGTCCTAACCCCAGTACCCCAGAATGTGACCTTATTTGAAAATAGGGTCATCACAGATGTAGTTAGTGAAGATGAGGTCATAATGGAGTAGGGTGGGCCCTTAATCCAATATGATTGGGATCCTATTAAGAAAAGTAGAAGACAGAGACACATAGGGAAGACAGCCTCGTGAAGATGGGGCAGAAATTGGAGTCATACTGCCACAAGCCAAGGAACACCAAGGCTTCCAGAATCTGGAAGAGGCAAGGAAGGATCCTAGAGGCTTTGGGTGGAGCATGGCCCAGTCAACACGTTGATTTCCTACATCTAGCCTCCAAAAGTGTGAGAGAATACATTTCTGTTTCTTTAAACCACCCAGTTTGTGGTATTTTGTTATGGCAGCCTTAGGAAACTAATACAAACATAGCCAAATTTTACATGCATGCGGATGTGCACACACAAAAAGAGAACCCTCATTTTAGTCAAATTATTGGATTTCAAAAAATCTAATATAATCAGTGTGAACTTGAGTGATTAATTAAAATAATGCATGATGCCTTATAACCTTTACACATTCTCTTGAAGACATTGCCTTTCTAAATTTTATGTTATGTAAGGGAACTAAGCTGAAAAGGAAAGGAAAGGAAAGGAAAGGAAAGGAAAGGAAAGGAAAAAGGAAAGGGGAGGGGAGAGAAGGGAAGGGAAGGGGAGGGGAGGGGAGGGGAGGGGAGGGAAGGGGAGGGAAGGTGAGAGGAAGGGAGGGGAGGGGAGGGAAGGTGTATTTTTCCAAGGGAGATATAACACAATATCCCTGAGAGAGGCAAGACAGCCTACTCAAAGGATAAAAACTCAGCAAACAGCTACAAAAGAACTATTTCCAAATCGGCAGCCAAGTTACAGCATTTGTTATTACTAAACCGTTTGAGTCTCAAAGGAAGAATTTGAGACAGTAATAACGTATTTCACAATTTTATGATGAAACCTAGACAGAAAATTTTCATAAACAGCTTTAACTATGAAAATACTGAACAAGGAAGTGATAGACAATTTTTCTTCATGTCCTTTGTTGCTAGATTTAGTACATGTGATTTCTTTTATTTATTTATTTTTTTGGAGAAAAATTTAAGACTTCATTAAAAGATATTATAGAGACAAAGATATGAAGAGTTATAAGAAGATTCAGTATCATAAAGGAGGCAATTAGTCCCAAACTGATTAGTATGGTCAAGGAAGTTCAAATCAAAATCACGAGACTTCTACATGAAACTTGACAAGGTACTTTGAAAATTTACATAGAAGAACAAATAGTTGAGAATAGCAAAGACTCTCTCAACTCCCTTCCCCTATCTAGCTTGGTGAAACCACAAGCTCAGTTAAATCCAATCCTGCTTTCTCTATTCTTGCACCATCATAACTTAAAGTGGCTGGAGAAAGGCATACAGCTCTGCTGCCCAATCTGAATTTGTATTCCTCCTCACTAATCTCAAATGTACCCTAACTCGATATGTCAGTCATTATGTATGTGCATATGATTTTATTGGAAATCTCTCTGAGAACATATTTAGGGAGTGATGAGCCCTGTAGGGTCTTAGCTTGTAGATTACAATTCAAGCATGGCATTCCTGCCTGTTGTCTTTATAGGGTCATACTGATTCTCCAAAGCTTTACAAACACTTCATAATCACTTTCCATATTTAGATCAAAACCTCTCCAAAGCAATAACCCATCTTGTCCTATTCCATTCTCAAGTCTCACCAAGCTAATTTATCAATTTTAATTTCATCTCTTTTGCCACTTCCAAGCAGAGCTCTGCTGTTATAGCCAGTACGAGTGACCACCACCTAGGAGAAGAGAAGCATTCAAGTGAGCAATGTTATTACAAATAATAACAACATGGAAGGGAAAATATTATGTCTATTTGGAGCTAGAATGCTCTCAAAAATTTTTTTATTCACAAACAGTTTCCAAATGTAAAGCTTGTGAGAAAGGTGGCATTTGCCAAAGGTAAGCCCTAAAGAAATGACTAGAGAGGTAAACGACAACCAGACCAGTTCAGACACACTTCATTCTGCGGCCTCACAAATGAACTGCATCGACAGATTTGTCATTCCTATTAAGTATGCCCCCAGAATATATTCTAAAACATGTTAAACAAGTTGACAATCACTGTTTTGAAGAATCGCCTTCACTCTGAGATAGTGGAGGTAGGGGTTAAAAGGATAGATTCTAGAGCCAAACGTCTTTAAATCCTGACAGTCTCACTTACTAGGTTTGTGATTTTGAACAATTATTTTCTCTTTGCCTCATTCCTCATCTGTAAAATAGGGATAATAACCGTGGCCACCTCAAAGACTGGTTTCAAGGATTAGTTGAGTAATCATAAAATACTTATAAGAGCACACGGAAGTATACTATGCAGTTTAGTTTTTATTCATAAACATTATGTAGGATATTTTATGCAGTGAAATAAGAATTTCAGACAGTACAAGTCCTGGGAAGTTCTGAGAAGACGCTGCTATATTTACAAGGAAGGAAGGAAAGATGGATGGAAGACTGCTAACATTTGTTCTGCTGGAAAATCTCACCTAAAAAGACAGTGTCTCTTTTGCTTTTCTCAAATAGCTTCTACTAATATCATGCTGAGCTCATAGATAAGAAAAGTATTGAGAAGAAATAACATCCGTGAAGTTCATTTAGCACCATTATGACATGTAAGTACTTTAGAGCCATATTCCTTATGTATTAAAATTTGATATTGTTACTTAGGCAATACCTATCTTTCTTCATGGCATTCACCCCCACCTTCTTCAAAACAGAGATGGAAGGAAGGATCAGGTATGAGCTACACATTACTCTGCATTGTTGTAATTGGTGATTAGGCAGTGGTCCTTGTTCCTGACTAGGAGACATCCAGGAGGTAACCAGAGGTGATAATATAAGCATCAGCTAGTGTGAGAATTAACCCAGGGAAACTTTAAATAAAAATAGGATAAGCAGGGGAGTTCTCTGGTGGCCTAGTGGTTAGGATTCTGGGGGTTCACTGCCATGGCCCGGGTTCAATCCCTGGTCAGAAAACTGAGATTCTGCAAGCCGCATGGTGTGGCCAAAAAACAAACAAACAAACAAACAAAAAAATTAGGATAAGCAGTCCTCCAGGTCTCAGGAGAGTATGCTACTCATATTCTGTGTTGTTTCCTGCCAAAACGAAAAGAGATCATCAGCCCTGGGTACCTACCTATCTGAAACAAAGGTGGCCTCAGGGCCATGAAAATTAAAAGCTAGTTGACCAAGACTGCATTAGTAGGCACTTTGAGGGATATTAGGCTGGTCCACACCCCTTTGCTTTAACTTCGTTACACAGGGCTTAATCCCTGGCATCTATGTTTGTATTGTTTCCCTGCTCGCCTGTCCAGAGCTGATCAACCAAGGATGCACACATGACCCTAGTCAGGCCAAACAGCACCTCAATCCCTCTGTCTCTGTCTCTTTATCTGTCTCTAAGAATTAGCCCTGAGAGATAAGAAGCTGGGCTGGTCATCTGAACTGAGGATGAGTATACTCAGGAGGAAGGGGGTAGCTATGTTTGGCCTCATGCAGCCAAAGCAACCAAGTCAGTTTGGAAAGAAAGAAAGAGAGAACTGAAGCCAATGAGCACAGTAAGTGAGACAAAAATTGGCTGCTGTGTTCTTGATGGATTCCCAACTCCTGGTTCTAATCCTTCCTGAAACCTGGCTGTACTATCTGCCTTCCTTGAGATACTCCATTCTTTAAAGAAATTTCTTTTTTGCTGTTGTTTACACTGGTATGAAATAAATTTCTGTTACCTGCAAACAAAAGAGTGTTGATGAATGTAGCTACAGACATTATTTTATTATCTATGGTATTAAAATCTTTTTTGATGATCGTTATCTGTAAAAGGCAGGTAAGAGTGAGACTTCTCTGGTTATCCTTTTTATGTAGTTTTGACCTTCAAATTGTGTAATTGTATTACCTATTCAAAAGTATTTAATTTAAAATTATTGTTGAAATAAGCTCTGCATATAGTAATAGTATTTTCCACATCAAAATTCAGGACACCTCATTTAATACAGAGTGAAAAAACAGATCAGAATTTTAAAACTCAGGCCCATGCACCTTTGCTAGAAGTTTTTTTACAGTGGAGGATCATAGGGTATGCAGTAAGATATATATTTCCTATGCTTAAGTAGGAATGACTGACAGTATGGCTTGGCATCCAGAGAGTAACTCAGCCCCCTCAATGGACCTCTTTGGGATGCTATGAGATCTCCTGACCTAGGAAAAATGCACAAATGCAAAACATACTCTCTTAAATGGTTCATGCACCCTTTGAAGCCCATCCATGGCTGCCAATATATGACAACTTACAGGAGGTAAATTTACATACCTGAAATGACTAAATAATCATACGGTGGTATTAAACATCTTAGTTAGTAGAATTTGGGGACATAGAAGATATAGAAATAGAGCACACTATAGAAAAGAGCAAAGCCTACGTGGGAAACATACGGACATAGAACTAGCTGGAGCAAGAGTTTGCATTAGCAAATTGAACAGGAACAGCACATAACACAGAGTCTGCGATTTGCGTACTCAATAGCAATTATTATTGTTGTTAGGAAATAATAATAATTATTATTAGGAAAGCAAGATAAGGTCACATAGGTAAGGGGAGACCATATTCTAGAGGACCTGGAATGTCAGAGCAGCTAAGGCTTTACAAGTCATTGTATGTTTGCGCTGGAAAAGAACTTGATTCAATAAAACTATTTGGAACATGAAAAGAATAACTTGGAGAAAGTGAAGGGAAAATGAGTAGTAAGAGTATTTCATTGGGTTTTTTTGTAGTACTGAAGATGAAAAGAACTTAAACAAGGGTGGTAGAGTGGAAATAAATAATATATTTGAGGGGCTTAAAAAAAATGGAGAGACCTCAGGGGCTGATTAGTGATATACAGGGGATAAAGCAGAGGGGAAAGTCAGAGAAGATATTTTTTTGATTTATTGTATTTTTATTATTTACTTATTATTAAATATTACTAAATTGATTTTCTATTTTATGGAACCTACAAGTGTTGCACTATGGGAATGTTTGCTCTGGGTAAAGGGTACAAACATTCTTGATGAAGCCGCCCACAGCTCACACCAAAACGAAGCTGAGATATGACGTGGGAGGGAATCAGGGGTTTCTCTTCAGCCATGAACAGCTTTTAACTGAATGTGTAGGTGGTGATAATGTTAAATGCACCACTCAAAATCACAGATTCTTTTTTACTCCTAAGGGATTACTACGGTATACATGCCAGCTACCAGCCACTTTCAGCTGGCATGCATTTCACAGCTTTGCTGTGTGGAGGAAATTTTAGCTGAAGTTCTCCTAGTAGAATCCACAATGATCTCCTATTGGGTTAAGCGCGATTCATGGTAGTTGGAGGTTTTCTTTCTCTCTGGATGATCACATTGGGTGCAGCTGAAGGAGCTCAGCCAGGAGAACAGGGAAAATAAAGTGGTGCTTCTTGGTTGCTAAGAAAAATGGGGGAAAAAATCCCACAGGAAGGACAGAAAGCTTTAGAAATCATCTCTAAGTCAAAATGTACTTCAGTCATAAGGTAGCTCAGTTAGCTGTCCTTGGCACACTGCAGAGTCAAAAATGCAATGCTGGTCTTAAGTTTTGGCTTTCAGAAGGTAGTGCCATACATAAGGGATGTGGGACAGAGTCAGAAAACAAGGCTTCTGATACCAGATTTCTAACTACGGAGAGGACCTTGAGCAAGTCAATTAATCTCTTGTTATTCAGCCTACAGCAAGGTATCATTTCAGGAATAAATGAAATTTTGTTTTCAAAGCTCTTTGTAAATGTAAAGCATGAGGAAAAAATAAGGTATTTTTGGCGTTTTTTACTTTTGTTTTACCTGTATTGATCCTGACCCCCTGAGAATAAGATCTATGATTTAGACTTAATCAGTTTTTTCTTTTTTAAAAAATAACTTCATACATATAGTAAAAATTTAATTATTACTTTTCAATTAAAGATGCCAGAAAGGAGAAAACTCTCCTGGAATGTGGTTGGCTAATCAGTAGGAGATACAGCCAGCAAATGGTGTTACCGAACCAAATTTGGGTCCACCAGCCCGAAGCACAATAAAGCCAATCTACTGACATCAGATTATGGTGAAGGAAAGTACAGTGTTTATTTCAAGGCCAAGCAAGGCACATGGATAGCTACTGCTCAAAACTCCCGAATGGCTCTCAGGGAAGGATTTTTAAAGGCAAGGTGAAGAGAGTTGAGGGCTGCCTGATCAGCTTGTGGACATTCTACTGATTGGTTGATGGTGAAGTAACAGGGTGATGTTACAGGGGTCAGTGTTATCAATCCTCAGGCTCCAGCATCTGGGGGCTACATGCTCATGGTCATCATGCAGTTAGCTTCTTCTATCTGGTGGGAGTTTTAGTATCTGCAAAACAACTCAAGGATATGGCTCAGGATATTATCTATAGCCCCTGAGGAGGAACTAAAGGTCCTTGACTTTGTTTTATGGCTGAACTATTATTATTTTGTCTTGCTTGACTGTTTTCCTTTGTTTCTGCAGGTGTTTGGGGGGATTATCTGTTTGTTTTTTTCACTCCTCTGATTAAATTTGCTCTTTGGAATTCAGGGAAGGCCTAGAAGGCTAAAGTTTTTTTTACAAACTAGGGGACACAGGGGGTCTGTCCCTGAGAAGGCCCCACAGGGTCTTGCTCTGTTTCAGTGGGTGTCTGGCTATCTTACTATTGCAGGAGTAGGAAGAAGAGAGAACTGGCTATCTTACTATTGCAGGAGTAGGAAGAAGAGAGAAGGTGGGGAGTAAGGAGAAGAAAAATATCTACTTGAATTTCTAACAATCTCCTGAAAAACACATGGAATTTAGTTTTTCATATTTGGTTATTTTTCTTTTATTACAAAATGCCAGTTCGATGTCCTGGACTCCAAAAGAAATAGGTACAGGGCAATAAAATTAATAATAGTATCCTGCTCATTATTATTTTACCATTTTAATGTTTTCTACCTTTTGGGATTTTGGGGTTTTTTCTGTTGAAGTTTTATAGTTTTTCTTATCTTTTTAATTACAATTATAGCACATGGTTATGTTTCAGTTGTACTTATTTTTCAAGTACCATGATCTCTTAAGCAATGTCTGCTGAATTTTCAGCATTAGTGGAAATCATGGGTAATTTCTGCATTTCTTTCCCATACTCATTTATTCCTTCATTTAACAAATATATCTGAAGGGCCTACTCCATGCTGGGTCCTGCGTTAAACAGTGGTTATGGAGTAGGAAGCAAAACAGGCATAGTCCCTGCCCTCATACAGCTTACAGTCTAGTGGTGGACTTCTTGTTGGCCCCCAGTATCCATTATCCCCTTCTTCTTGAGAAATAGACCCCCAATTTGTTATGCTGAAGAATTTTAAGTAAATAGCAGTCATCATTCTTCCCCTGAATTTTAATATGCATCCTTTAAATTGAGAACATTTTCCTACATAGCCAAAATAACATAATCACAGCTGATTATTAATAATTCCTTAACAGTATATCATATCCTAATACCCACTCATATTGACATTTCTCCAATTGTCTACACAATGCCATTTATAGCTGGTTAGTCCAAACCAGGATCGAATTGAGGACCACACATCACATCTAGTTGTTATGTTCCCTCAGTCTTCTTAAAATAAATTAGTCCCTATAGTCATGATACTGAAATATTAAAGAGACAGAGACAGTGACAATTGTCCCAATTCCTCAATCTGTCTGATTGCTTCCTCAGGGTATCATTTAGTTCATTTCTCTTTTCCTTGTAATTCCTATAAAACTGGAAGTTATAACAAAAGGTCCAATTAGACTCAAAAGTTTTTGGCAAGATTACATCACAGGTGGTACTGTGTACTTCGGTCACATCAAGAGGCACAGCATATTTAACTACGGTACTGGGTTAAACTGATGACGGCCTGACTCCTCCACTATAAAGCTACTTTTTTCTCCTCATGGACAAAAAGAAATCTGTGTAGAGTTTTGGGGGGCACTTTATGGAGGTCCTTTTCTCATCAGCCATTTACCTAAAATAGTTTTAACACCAATTGCTAATCTTTGCTTGAACCAACATTAAAGAACTCACGACTTTTAACTGTGTTTGTAACCTCCCCCACCTTGCATGAAGACCACATTTACCTTCCTGATTGCTGATGGAGGAAATAAAAGCATGATGTCTGGAGCTTGAGCAACCACTTTGAACTGTGAAGTGGAAGCCACGTGATGAATTCAGTGGAGCAGCTAGAGAGAAGGAACCTAGATCTCTTAGGATCATAGAGCTATCATACTAACCTTGATCTACCTATCTCTAAACTTTGTTTATATGAGAGAAAAATGAACCACTATCTTTTCCAGCCACTGTATTTTGGTTGGCAGTTGAACCAAATCTTAACTGATGCAACAAAGAAGATAATAAACAAGAAAATTCATATATATTTATTTATTTTTTCTTCTTTCTTCGCGGGCCTCTCACTGTTGTGGCCTCTCCTGCTGCGGAGCACAGGCTCCGGACGCGCAGGCCCAGCGGCCACGGCTCAGGGGCCCAGCCACTCCGCGGCACGCGGGATCCTCCCGGACCTGGGCACGAACCCGCGCCCCCCGCATTGGCAGGCGGACTCCCAACCACTGCGCCACCAGGGAAGCCCAATTCATATATATTTACAATTTTGAGTAAGTGCTGCTTAAAAAATAGAGTAGGAGAATAAAAGATAGTGGCTAGTTAGATCAGGTGATGAGGAAAGGCCACTCCAAGGAGGTTAGAGTTAAGCTGAGAATGGAATGCTGAGAAGGAGCAAACCATGTGAGATGGTAAGGAGTCTCCTAAGGAAAGGAAACTGCATGTGAAAAGGGATGAGGTGGGAAAGGGCTTGCATGACATGCTCAAGGAATTAAAAGGAGGCCATGTAGCTAGAGCTTAATGGCACCAGATGGGGTGGGACAGGTTAGTAGATGCCACATTACTCTGGATTAGTAGACCATGGTAATGAGTTGAATTTCTTTTTCAGATGTTATGGTAAGAGTTGTAAGCAGGAGAATAAAATTGATTTATGTTGTTAGAAATTATTCTGACTGCTCTGTGGGGAACAGACAGAGGGTGTCAAAAGTGAAAACACTTGGGAATTCCCTGGTGGTCCAGTGGTTAAGACTCGGCACTTTCACTGCCTGGGCCCAGGTTCAATCCCTGGTCGGGGAACTAAGATCCCACAAGCCTCGTGGTGCAGCCAAAAAAAAAAAAAAAAAGTGAAACCACCATCACCAGAAAAGAGACTATTTTGGAGGTCTGGGCAAGAGAAGCTAGTGGCTTGGGCTACTGTTGCACTGAGGAGGGGAAGGAGAGAACAAATAAGAGACGGTTATGCGGGAGAAATGACAGAACTCCCTGATGGGTGGAATGTAAGAAGACGAAGGAATCCGAAATAAAGCTTGGGATTCTGGCTTAAGCAACGGGTAAGTGGGTGAGCCTTTTTCTGAAGTGAGGAAGACTGGAAGAGGAACAGGTGGAAGTGGGGAGAGGAGAGAAGTACATTAGAAAGGGGTGGGAAGTAAGGATTCCATTTTAGAACTTTTGAGTTCCAGATGTTGAAGCAGAGGTGTCAAGTAGGCAACTTAATATAAACACCTAGAGCATGAGAGCAATGTATGGTTTCCAGTGTTTTAAAAAATTCCCCATCCATAAATTACCACAGGTGATACTTTATTTTAAAAATATACTTTGGTCACTCAGTATTTAATCAAAAGAAAGAAACCATACTAATAAACCTATTTCTAGTAATATTAATTTATTAATAATTGTAGTTTCAAGCAGTGAATAACCAGAACCATGTTTATGTTTAGAAACAGGTGATAATGTCAGATTGTTCTAAATGTTAAGTTTGTTTGTTAGTTTGTTGTAAGTTGTAAGTTAAGTTTTTTAAGTTTATTCTAAATGTTGTAGTTTGTTTAAAGATTAAACCAAAAAAAATAATTTGCTAAAAAATACTATTGAGTGTCATTTTGGTAAAAATGAAGTGATGTAGTACTCTCAATTTGTTTTTTGTTTTTTTTTTTACTTATGATATGCTACTGAAATAATGTTTTATTTAAAAGATCTGAATTAGGTAAAATATTGATTTAAAAACATTAATTTAAGCTCTCAAATGGTAAGAAACACATGATAGCAAAAATTTATTTTTAAAAGAAACTTCCAGGGCTTCCCTGGTGGCGCAGTGGTTGAGAGTCCGCCTGCCGATGCAGGGGACACGGGTTCGTGCCCCGATCCCGGAGGATCCCACATGCCGCGGAGCGGCTGGGCCCGCGAGCCATGGCCGCAGAGCCTGTGTGTCCGGAGCCTGTGCTCCGCAACGGGAGAGGCCACAGCAGTGAGAGGCCCGCGTACAGCAAAAAAAAAAAAAAAAAAAAAAAAAAAAAAAGAAACTTCCAGAGTCATCCCAGGTTTAGACCATTTGTAGCACTTTTGCAATAATCATTAATATTTAAAAGGTTAACACAAAAGTTCCTAAATCATCAAAGAATAAATTGGAATATTTTATTTGGTATATTCTATCATTTGGTAAAATATACCAAATAAAATGAATGCATATGTCCACTAAAAGACGTGTAAAGAATACTCATGAAAGCTTTATTCATAACATCTAAAACTTTAAAAATAAAAAACCAAGTGTCTATCAACAGTAGAATGGATAAATTCATGCAATGGAAGACTATACAGCAATAAAAAGGAACAAACTACTACTACACACAATAATGTGGATTGATCTCAGAGAACTGATGTTGAGCAAAAGAAATCAGGCACTCACATACCAAAAACGTACAGTATGATTCTATTTATGTGAAGATTAAGAACAGACAAAATCAAACTATGTTGATAAAAATCAGAATAATGGTGGCTGGGTTGGGGTGGTATTAGATGGGAACAGCTGGGGAGCAAAATTTGCCACCCCAAAAGGTCTCTCTGGTATGTGGATTATTTTGAGCTGAAAACAATCAAGGCCCAAAACACTCAGGAAGAAATCTTTGACCTTCCCCCTAACTGCCTAAAGAATGTAGATGGAGGACCTGTTCCAGGACAGGAGCAAACACCATAGATAACTATATAGACAGGGAAGAACCTAGCAAAGCCTGTTTGTTAAAATTCCTCTCTGTGTCCCATTGTCTCTGTATGGCCCAGCAAACATTTATTTACCAAACTTTTGCTTTCCATCTCCCTGTAAATTGCATTCCACCCCCTTGAAGTCCCAAACCACTACTCCCAACATTCTCTTTTGTCTTTAGCTGAAGATGGTATTTAAGATGAGGGCTTCAGCCATTTTGAAGAGTTACTCAGTTTTTCTGGGTCTCTCCCACGTTAACATGTTATTAAACTTCTGTGTGATTTTCTCCTGTTAATATGTCTCATGTCAATTTAATTCTTAGACCAGTCAGAAGAACCTAGAAAAATAGAGGAAAATTTCTTCCTTCCCAAAAATCAACTTGGTGGAGCCTTCTAGAATGCTGGGAATATTCTATACTTCAATATAGGTGGCAGTTACACAGGCATACATATACATGTAGAAATTAATGTACATGCACATGTATATACACATGCAGAAAATAAACTTTAAGATTAGTGCATTTTACCGTATGGACATTATTATTGTCAATATTTTTAAAATTCAGTAGTCAATTATTGTACATCCTCCAATAGATTAATAGAACTTTAAAAAGGGAATAGAACTACATATATGAATCAAATGAAATGATATCCAAATATATTAAGCAAAAAAAGCAATTTGCAGAGTAGTTTGTTTAGTATGATTCCACTTGTATGTATGTTTTAGCAGATATATGTATGATTGTGTGTCCATGGACAATTTGTAAAATGATATACAGGAAATTGTTGGCAGTAGTTATCTCAGAATGCTGGGGTATGGGACTAGGACTTGGGGTTTTTACATAGGCCGTTTTTTTATTGTCTATACTTTTTCATACTTTTTATATCATTTTTAACCTAATTTAAATGATTTCATTAATCTTCTGTGTTTTCAAAATTGCATTAAGTTGAGCCACATGAAGTTGTCATTTTTATGTCAAAAAATGAGAGAATATTGACAGTTTCTCATAGTTAAATCTAATACAATGAACAGATATAAAGAGGTTATAAAAAACATTCATTTAGATATTACTAATTCAGAATTTGAAATAATCTGCATGTCAACATAAAGAGCATAACTCAAACCCAATATGATTTGAAAATATATTTGAGTTTAATATTGGTCACCTGAAAGTAATTTAATAACCCCTTTTTCAAACTGATGATAATTTGAATTGTTCACATGCTAATAATTTCTAACAGTTTCTGAACCAATATGGTAGTATTTCAAAAATATGATGAAGGGCTTCCCTGGTGGTACAGTGGTTGGGAGTCCGCCTGCCGATGCAGGGGACACGGGTTTGTGCCTCGGTCTGGGAGGATCCCGCATGCCCCGGGGTGGCTGGGCCCATGAGCCATGGTCGCTGAGCCTGCGCGTCCGGAGCCTGTGCTCCGCAGAGGGAGAGGCCACAACAGTGAGAGGCCCGCATACCACAAAAAAAAAAAAAAAAAAAAAATACAATTTTTCTTCCAAAAAAAAATAATATGAATATCCCCTTTCATTACATGTTAACATAACTAAGTTTTGTGAGAAAGAGCTATTTTTCCCTAAAGCAAAGAATAATTAGTGAGACGAGAGATACTATTTTACATTTTGCAAAGGTCTTTAAAGTCTAGCTTAATACAGGACAATTGGATTCTTACATCTACTTCTGCATTCCATCTGTTGCAACATGTTGTTTTGGTTGAAGTATATGAAGAAAATTTGGCCTTACATAGATATGTATTTGGAAAAGGAAGGAGCATATTAATAGCCTTTTCAGATAATTGTTAATATGACTATTTGATACTACACCAAAACCCAGTAAGTTGTGGTATTTTAAAGGTTATTTGCAGTCTGAATCTGAAACCAACAAACTTGGTTCATTGCTTTTTTGTGAACAAAAAGTTCACATCAATGAACTTCTCCTACTCTGCTACATTAAAATCCATTGGTCTGTCTTGCACTTTGAATGAATCTTCCACCCATCCATGATTTGGTAACATTATTCATTGCTTATATCAAAAATATCAGTACAAAGATTTATTCAGGTCTTCCCAATGTTGACACGTTTCCTTATACAATACTATACAATCACATTAATTAATATCACCACTCATCTTATTAGAAAAGTCTTTTAGTATTCAGAAACTGTCAAACTCACAGTGGTGGATATAAGTTTTCCAAAATTCTAATTTTTGCTTAACTCAGATTTTAACTTTAGAAAATATTGTAGGTTTTTTTTTCACTTGAAATAATAGGTTCACTTCATTTATTTTTTTGAAATGTTCTGCCAAACACCCAAGTTTGAATAACCATAGTTTGTATTTCAGTAGTTCTTCCAAGTAAACATGGTGCTCCATGGAAAAATTAGCTAGTTCAGCTTGCAACTCAAACAATTGCACAGTGCTTTTTCTCAAGACAACTACTGCACTTCTGTACTTCAATATGTAGCCACAGTGTTTTATGTGTACTTCCCATTTTGTCAACCAGAATATTAAAAATATGGGTATTCAAGGGTCAAGGTTTGACAGAAATTAATAATTTCTACTGCTTCAACAGGATCTTAAGTAAAATTTTAAGTAAAACTGAATTTTCTTTTTACTGCGAGTGCATGGAGGTGAGGAAGACATTGGAAACTAGTACACTTGAAAGCCACTGCTTGACTTGTGGCAAGGCACCAGGGGTTCTCATAACCATTCCTTTGCAAAATGAGTGAGGAGAGTGGTACACAAAAAAGAAAAGCAAATAATTTCTTAATATCATTATGAGAAAAATTTGGACCTTTCAGATTTTCTGAAAGCACCTCACGAGGCCTCAAGGTTATGGGGGCCACACTTTGAGAGCTGCTAGCTAGATGAAAATTCAGCTGAAGAAACTGACACATTTTACCTAGTTCAGAGCCAATCCTAATGAGACTGATTAAAATAGTCGTGGATGGGCTTCCCTGGTGGCGCAGTGGTTGAGAGTCCACCTGCCGATGCAGGGGACACAGGTTCATGCCCTGATCCAGGAAGATCCCACATGCCGCGGAGCGGCCCGTGAGCCATGGCCGCTGAGCCTGCTCATCCGGAGCCTGTGCTCCGCAACGGGAGAGACCACAACAGAGAGAGAGGCCCGTGTACCGCAAAAAAAAAAAAAAAAGTTGTGGTTAGCCCAATCATATTCAAGAAGTCACAACTTTAAGATATGTAGTTCTAATCTTTATTACTGAGATGTGGATAATGCTTCTCATCCATGTCAGCATTCTTTTGGAAAAGAAAATACCAAAATAATTTGGCCTTCTCTACCTCCTTCCTTCCCCCCAAATCAGAAACTCTCTTTAATACTCTAATTGCTCCTCTTATTTAGTACATTCAATTCTGCCACTGTCTAAGAGCAAGCTGAAAATATCTGAATGTCCAGAGACTACCTATGCGTAGTTCGCTAACATTAAGCAAATAGGGTTACAATGTGTAGGGCAGTGTGGAATATAATTGTTTGTCCTCCTCCCAAGAGAAGCATAGTTTACTCTGCTTTTGGGAAAATTAGCCTGTGGGTTTTCTTTAAGGCACTCTGGGCAGGCTTTCAAAACTAATAGCAGATGCTCTGAGATAGGCAGTTCCCAAGAGAGACCCAGTCAGCATTCCTGGTGGTGCCTCCAAGGGCCTGCAACTTCATCCATCACCCAGTCTCTGCCAGACTGTGTGCTCAGTCTGAGAGCAAGTGAGAGGGGCCAGAGTGGAGAGGTACCACATCAGTTGATGTCAAAGAGGAAAAGGCTGGGGGAAACACAGAAATATGAATTAAGCTGGGGAGGTGGGGAGGATGACAACTGGGGAGCAAGGATTGAGAGGAGGTGAAGAATTAAGAGGAAGAACCATATGGGACGGAAAGGGAACACATTATGGAACTCTTTTTAAAAGTTTTGCCCATCATTAGTTTATGTAATTCTGATGGCAGAGACTGAACATGTGACTAATTGAGAGCATGCCAGCCACCATTAACCAAGGCAGAGAGACATCTAGATCAGGGTTCCTCAAGTCTCAGCACTGGTGACATTATGAACAGGATAATTCTTTGTTGTGGGGTCTGTCCTGTGCTTTGTAGGATATTTAGCAGGAGGCCTAGCTGCTACCCATGAGATGCCAGTAATACTCCCTCCCAGTTAAGACAATCAAAAATGTCTCTAGAGGGGTGGGATAGGGAGGGTGGGAGGGAGGGAGACGCAAGATGGAAGAGATATGGGGACATATGTATATGTATAACTGATTCACTTTGCTATAAAGCAGAAACTAACATACCATTGTAAAGCAATTATACTCCAATAAAGATGTAAAAAAAGAAAAAATAAAATAAATAAATGAGAAAAAAAATGTCTCCAGGCATTGCCAGATATCCTTGGGGGAGGGTTGAGGGGAGGGGTCAAAATTGCCCCTGGTTAAAAACCACTGGTCTAGATGTATCATTACCTCAGCATAGAAAATCTTCCATTTCTTTGTCTCCATCAAAAACAAACAGCTGCTCTGTTTTTTTTTTTTTTTTTTAATGGAACTGCAAAACTATAAGCCCAAGCTGAGTCCCTGGGAATAGCTTCACATTCTACCTCACTTCTATAGTAAGAATTTATTGGCCAGAGGGGGCTCCTGCTTGTGATCTATAAGAGAAAATGTCCAGCTCAGAGTCAGTCACCCTGCGTTCTATTACTGCTCTACAAATAAATCCTTGTGTCTCGGTTTCATCATTTCTCAAATGGGTGCAATAGTATGTCACCTACCTTCTGCACAGGTGATTATAAGAACACAATGAAAGGAGATGTAAAAGTGCTTTAAAAAATTAAGAGAAAATATACTCAGATGTAATTAGTCATGTTCTTTGCAAAAAGGGAAACCCATTAACAAGCAGCCTCAAAGTGTTTGATGCCCTTTTCTGCTTTTAACTGCATATGATTTGCCTTGCCAGTGTAGGAGTGGGACAATTTGCCACTAAAAATATCAGTTGTTTGCTATTGCTAGTGCACAGAACAAATGTGATCTGATTCTATGAAAAATACTGCAGGCACTCACTGACTTCAAACACTTAATTTCTAGATTATCTCTTCTTAGAAAACAGTAACACAAACCCTTCATTAGAATCCCAGCACTGCTGCCATGTTGTGATTGTAATGAAAAAAAATCCAAACAAAACCCCAGAATCTTTTGAGAGATTCTGTGGATTTATTAGTGAAGGAAGAGAAGAATCATAATAGTTTAGGAGAGATGAGTCTACATAACTTTGTGACATAGAGTTGTTATAGTGACTGAGTTAGCTTGAGGATTTTAGAATCCAAAAGGAGAGAGAACAGAAAGGAAAGTTGAAAGATTTCTAAGATAAACTTCATTTATCTGAGAATTTTCCAGACTACAAGAAAGTAGAAATGTTCACCATACTCCTCCCCCTGCTTCCGGCACTAAATGGCCCCCATCCTATCCCGTATCATTAAAATAGTCTCCCTTTGTATGGGTGTGCACAATTTATGTAAACAATTACTTATTGATGGAAATGTGAGTCATTTCTAGTTTTTCTTTCTTCCTCTTTTTAATTATAAATACAACTGACTAACTACCATCAAAGAAAATTGTCATGTGTATCTATGTTTCCTTGGGATGCATTCTTGATCATGAAGTTTCTGCATCAAGGGGCACACACATTTTTAAAGCTTTCATTTTTGATAGTAAGTTTTTTGAGGAAGTCCCTTTCTTTAATTATCATGGTGCCATCTTGGTGTTCTAGATATATCTCCACCACTTAGCACTTGAGTACATGCCTAATAAGACTTGATATACATTCTAATTTTGAAACTGTCCAAAGGAATGTTTACATGATCTTCAAATTTGGAAATCTCTAAATATAAAGATCATAATTATAGCCATTCTTCATCTTCTTTTTCAGGGTTATCATTTGTGCCTTATACTTCCTCAAATGTGCCATATTTCTTTCAGATAATCAAAAGATAAATTGTTAGTGTTCTTGGGACTTCCCTGGTGGCACAGTGGTTAAGAATCCGCCTGCCAATGCAGGGAACATGGGTTCGAGCCCTGGTTTGGGAAGATCCCACATGCTGCAGAGCAACTAAGTCCGTGCACCACAACTACTAAGCCTGCGTTCTAGAGCCCACCTGCCACAACTACTGAGCCCACATGCTGCAACTACTGAAGCCTGTGAGCCTAGAGCCCGTGCTCCACAACAAGAGAAGCCACCGCAATGAGAAGCCCATGAACCGCAACGAAGAGTAGCCCCCGCTCACCGCAACTAGAGAAAGCCTGCGCACAGCAACAAAGACCCAACACAGCCAAAAATAAAATAAAATAAATAAAAAAGAAAAAAAATTGTTAGTGTTCTTTCTGTAACTCTACCCCCTGAAACAAGATTCTTCAGTTGCTGTGCTTCACCATTTTTTCTCATATTCAATTGCCTCTTCCAGTTTGCATTACCCAATACAATTATTTATTTCTGCAGTTTTATTAGGCAATGCTATTAAGAGGCTAAGCTGAACGTCAAATATTTTAAAATAAATCCTAAAGAAAAGGTTTACTGTACATACTATACAACAAAAAACAAGTCAATTCTAACTAGCTCTATTTCCCACAGAAACCATTTTTAAACGGAGTTTATTGCTATTCATACACTTAGATGACCTTTTTCTTTCCTGCTGGGGATAACCTTTAGCTCAATCTCATTATTTATTTCCCTCCATAAATATCAAACAACCAAGAGTATCAATTTAATCAGTGTGCATCTCATCATATTTAACTATCTATGGTACTGTCTGCAAATAACTTTATAGGAAACATAAATATGCAGTAGCATAAATTTGGTTGTGACCACTAGAAGAAACAGTGCAGTAGTTCAATTCTCATGTGCTGTCCACAGGGTTAAGAGTAGAAGGAGAAAGGGGAATTTGGCAACAAATTGGTTTACTTAAGGAAATGGTTAATGACTGCTCCAACATCTTCTGGGAATTATAGCAGAATGCTAATATGTGCAATCTATATGAAGCTATATCATGGTGTCAATGTACAAAAATTCCAGGGGTCCATTAGGTACCACTTTAAATGCAATCTCTAGAATTCCCATTTGTCTTCAGACTGCTCATACCAAAGGCTTTCTGAAAACATTTGCTGAATCATGTACTGAAAATTATAATCTAACAGCCTGATTCACAGATACTGAGAACTGAAAAGAACTCTACAGGTAAAGCACAATTTTCTTCACTTAAAGGCAAAGAAAGAGACTGATAAACTTGTCCAGATCACTCATTGGTAAGTGGCAGTGCCAGAACCTGATCCTCAGTCTCCAACATGAGATCTGGTGCACCATCCACGTCACCACACGCCCTTAGGGCCACCTGCCCTGGTCACTTCAATTGTAAGGCTAAGCCAAAGCCACAGCATGTCCCAAAGCAACTCACTTGCCTAACCCAATCATGATATTAGGTGGCAACATTAGCACAGTCCACCCTTGGCATAAATTTGAAGTCTTCTCTCAGACACTCACATTCTTGAGGGTGATGTGCTTCAGTAATTCATTTGCTTTGCGGGATGTTGTGAAAGGTGGTAGTGACTCTAAAGCTAGCTCACAGATGAGCATCATAGAATAAGAAAACATCAGAGACCTTCAAGATGGCGGAGGAGTAAGACGTGGAGATCACCTTCCTCCCCACAAATACATCAGAAATACATCTACATGTGGAACAACTCCTACAGAGCACCTACTGAATGCTGGCAGGAGACTTCAGACTTCCCAAGAGTCATGTGGCTGACAGGGTCTTGGTGCTCCAGCCGGGTGTCAGGCCTGTGCCTCTGAGGTGGGAGAGCCGAGCTCGAGACATTCGCCCATCAGAGACCTCTTGGCTCCATGTAATACCAAACGGCGAAAGCTCCCCCAGAGATCTCCATATAATCCGCTAAGACCCAGCTCTACTCAATGACCAGAAAGCTACAGTGCTGGACACCCTATGCCAAACAACTAGCAAGACAGGAACACAACCCCACCCATTAGCAGAGAGGCAGCCTAAAATTATAATAAGGTCACAGACAACCCCAAAACACACAACCGGATGGGGTCCTGCCCACCAGAAAGACAAGATCCAGCCTCATTCACCAGAGCACAGGCACCAGTCCCCTCCACCAGGAAGCCTATACAACCCATTGAAGAACCTTAGCCACTGGGGGCAAACACCAAAAACAATGGGAACTATGAAATGGCAGCATGTGAAAAGAAGACCCCAAACACAGTAAGTTAAGCAAAATGAGAAGACGGAGGAACACACAGCAGGTGAAAGAGCAAGGCAAAAACCCGCCAGACCAAACAAATGAAGAGGAAATAGGCAGTCTACCTGAAAAAGAATTCAGAGTAATGATAGTAAATATGACCCAAGGTCTTGGAAATAGAATGGAGAAAATACAAGAAATGTTTAACAAGGACCTAGAAGAATTAAAGAGCAAACAAACAATGATGAACAACACAATAAATGAAATTAAAAATTCTCTAGAAGGAATCAATAGCAGAATAAATGAGGCAGAAGAAAGGATAAGTGACGTGGAGATAAAATACTAGAAATAACTACCACAGAGTAGAATAAAGAAAAAAGAATGAAAAGAATTGAGGACAGTCTTAGAGACCCCTGGGACAACATTAAACACACCAACATTCGAAGTACAGGGGTCCCAGAAAAACAAAAGAAAAAGAAAGGGACTGAGAAAATATTTGAAGAGATTATAGTTGAAAACGTCCCTAATATGGGAAAGGAAAGAGTCAATCAAGTCCAGGAAGCACAGAGAGTCCCATAGAGGACAAATTCAAGGAGAAACACACCAAGACACGTATTAATCAAACAATCAAAAATTAAATACAAAGAAAAAATATTAAAAGCAGCAAGGGAAAAACAAAGAATAACATACAAAGGAATCCCCATAAGGTTAACAGCTGATCTCTCAGCAGAAATTCTGCAAGTGAGAAGGGAGTGGCAGGACATATTTAAAGTGATAAAAGATACAAAGCTACAGTAATCAAGACAGTATGGTACTGGCACAAAAACAGAAAGATAGATCAATGGAACAGGATAGAAAGCCCAGAGATAAACCCACGGACATATGGTCACCTTATCTTTGATAAAGGAGGCAGGAATGTACAGTGGAGAAAGGACAGTCTCTTCAATAAGTGGTGCTGGGAAAACTGGACAGGGACATGTAAAAGTATGAGATTAGATCACTCCCTAACACCATACACAAAAATTAGCTCAAAATGGATTAAAGACCTAAATGTAAGGCCAGACACTATCAAACTCCTAGAGGAAAACATAGGCAGAACACTCTATGACATAAATCACAGCAAGATCCTTTCTGACCCATCTCCTAGAGAAATGGAAATAAAGACAAAAATAAACACATGGGACCTAATGAAACTTAAAAGCTTTTGCACAGCAAAGGAAACCATAAACAAGACGAAAAGACAACCCTCAGAATGGGAGAAAATATTTGCAAATGAAGCAACTGACAAAGGATTAATCTCCAAAATTTATAAGCAGCTCATGCAGCTCAATAGCAAAAAAACAAACAACCCAATCCAAAAATGGGCAGAAGACCTAAATAGACATTTCTCCACAGAAGATATACAGACTGCCAACAAACACATGAAAGGATGCTCAACATCTTTACTCATTAGAGAAATGCAAATCAAAACTACAATGAGATATCATCTCACACCAGTCAGAATGGCCATCATCAAAAAATCTAGAAACAATAAATGCTGGAGAGGGTGTGGAAAAAAGGGAACACTCTTGCACTGCTGGTGGGAATGTGAATTGGTACAGCCACTATGGAGAACAGTATGGAGGTTCCTTAAAAAACTACAAATAGATCTACCATATGACCCAGCAATCCCACTACTGGGCATATACCCTGAGAAAACCATAATTCAAAAAGAGACATGTACCAAAATGTTCATAGCAGCCCTATTTACAATAGCCCGGAGATGGAAACAACCTAAGTGTCCATCATCGGATGAATGGATAAAGAAGATGTGGCACATATATACAATGGAATATTACTCAGCCATAAAAAGAAATGAAATTGAGCTATTTGTAATGAGGTGGATGGACCTAGAGTCTGTCATACAGAGTGAAGTAAGTCAGAAAGAGAAAGACAAATACTGTATGCTGACACATATATATGGAATTTAAGAAAAAAATGTCATGAAGAACATAGGGGTAAGACAGGAATAAAGACACAGACCTACTAGAGCATGGACTTGAGGATATGGGGAGGGGGAAGGGTAAGCTGTGACAAAGTGAAAGAGCGGCATGGACATATATACACTACCAAATGTAAGGTAGAGAGCTAGTGGGAAGCAGCCGCATAGCACAGGGAGATCAGCTCGGTTCTTTGTGACCGCCTGGAGGGGTGGGATAGGGAGGGTGGGAGGGAGACGCAAAAGGGAGGGGATATGGGAACATATGTATATGTATAACTGATTAAATTTGTAAAATAAAAAAAAAAAAAAAAAAAAAAAAAAAATAAAGTGATAAAAGAGAAAAACCTACAACCAAGATTACTCTACCCAGCAAGGATCTCACTCAGATTTGAAGGAGAAGTTAAAATCTTTACAGACAAGCAAAAGCTAAGAGAATTCAGCACCACCAAACCAGCTTGACAACAAATGCTAAAGGAACTTCCCTAGGCAGGAAACACAAGAGAAGGAAAAGACCTACAATAACAAACCCAAAACAATTAAGAAAATGGTAATAGGAACATACCTATCGATAATTACCTTAAATGTAAATGGATTAAATGCTCCAACCAAAAGACATAGACTGGCTGAATCGATACAAAAATAAGACCTGCATATATGCTGCCTACAAGAGACCCACTTCAGACCTAGGGACACATACACACTGAAAGTGAGAGGATGGAAAAAGATATTCCATGCAAATGGAAATCAAAGAAAGCTGGAGTAGCAATACTCTTATCAGACAAAATAGACTTGAAAATAAAGACTATTACCAGAGACAAAGAGGGATACTACATAATGATCAAGGGACCAATCCAAAAAGAAGATATAAAATTGTAAATATTTATGCACCCGACATAGGAGCACCTCAATACATAACACAAATGCTAACAGCCATAAAAGGGGAAATCGACAGTAACACAATTATAGTAGGGAAATTTAACATCCCACTTTCACCAATGGACAGGTCAACCAAAATGAAAATAAATAAGGAAACACAAGCTTTAAATGACACATTAAACAAGATGGATTTATTGATATTTATAGGACATTCCATCCAAAAAGAACAGAATACATTTTCTTCTCAGGTGTTCATGGAACATTCTCCAGGATAGATCATATCTTGGGTCACAAATCAAGCCTTGGTAAATTTAAGAAAATTGAAACTGTATCAAGTATCTTATCCTACCACAACACTATGAGACTAGATATCAATTACCAGAAAAAACCTGTAAAAAATACAAACACATGGAGGTTAAACAATACACTACTAAATAACCAAGAGAAAGAAATCACTGAAGAAATCAAAGAAGAAATCAAAAAATACCTAGAAACAAATGACAGTGAAAACATGATGACCGGAAACCTATGGGTTGTAGCAAAAGCAGTTCTAAGAGGGAAGTTTAGAGCAACACATTCCTACCTCAAGAAACAAGAAATATCTCAAATAAACTATCTAAACTTACACCTAAAGCAATTAGAGAAAGAGGAAAAAAGAAACCCCAAAGTCAGCAGAAGGAAAGAAAACACAAAGATGAGAGCAGAAATAAATGAAAAAGAAATGAAGGAAATGATAGCAAAGATCAATAAAACTAAAAGCTGATTCTTTGAGAAGGTAAACAAAACTGACAAACCATTAGCCAGACTCATCAAGAAAAAAAGGGAGAAGATTCATATCAATAGAATTAGAAATGAAAAAGGAGAAGTAACAACTGACACTGCAGAAATACAAAGAATAATGAGAGATTACTACAAGCAACTATATGCCAATAAAATGGACAACGTGGAAGAAATGGACAAATTCTTAGAAAAGCACAATCTGCCAAGACTGAACCAGGAAGAAACAGAAAATATAAACAGACCAATCAAAAGCTCTGAAATTGAGACTGTGATTAAAAATCTTCCAACAAACAAAAGCCCAGGATCAGATGGCTTCACAGGCAAATTCTATCAAGCATTTAGAGAAGAGCTAACACCTACCCTTCTCAAACTCTTCCAAAATATAACAGAGGGAGGAACACTCCCAAACTCATTCTACGAGGCCACCATCACCCTGTTACCAAAACCAGACAAAGATGTCACAAAGAAAGAAAACTACAGGCCAATATCACTGATGAACATAGATGCAAAAATCCTCAACAAAATACTAGCAAACAGAATCCAACTGCACATTAAAATGATCACATACCATGATCAAGTGGGGTTTATCCCAGGAATGCAAAGATTCTTCAATATATACAAATCAATCAAGATAATACACCATATTGGGCCTCCCTGGTGGCGCAAGTGGTTGAGAGTCCGCCTGCCGATGCAGGGGATACGGGTTCGTGCCCTGGTCTGGGAGGATCCCATATGCCGCGGAGCGGCTGGGCCCGTGAGCCATGGCCGCTGAGCCTGCGCGTCCGGAGCCTGCGCGTCCGGAGCCTGTGCTCCACAACGGGGGAGGCCACAACAGTGAGAGGCCCGCATACCACAAAAAAAAAAAAAAAAAAAAAAAAAAGATAATACACCATATTAACAAACTGAAGGAGAAAAACCATATGATCATCTCAATAGATGCAGAGAAAGCTTTCAGCAAAATTCAATACCCATTTATGATAAAAACCCTTCAGAAAGTAGGCATAGAGGAAACTTACCTCAACATAATAAAGGCTATATATGACAAACCCACAGCCAACATCGTTCTCAATGGTGAAAAACTAAAACCATTTCCTCTAAGATCAGGAACAAGACAAGGTTGTCCACTTTCACCACTATTATTCAACATACTTGTAGAAATTTTAGCCACAGCAATCAGAGAAGAAAAAGAAGTAAAAGGAATCCAAATCGGAAAAGAAGGAGTAAAGCTGTCACTGTTTGCAGATGACATGATACTATACATAGAGGATCCTAAAGATGCTACCAGAAAACTACTAGAGCTGATCAATGAATTTGGTAAAGTAGCAGGATACAAAATTAATGCACATAAATGTCTTGCATTCCTATACACTAATGATGAAAATTCTGAAAGAGAAATTAAGGAAACCCTCCCATTTACCATTGCAACAAAAAGAATAAAATACCTAGGAATAAACCTACCTAAGGAGACAAAAGACCTGTAAACAGAAAACTATAAGACACTGATGAAAGAAATTAAAGATGATACAAACTGTTGGAGAGATACACCATGTTCTTGGATTGGAAGAATCAACATTGTGAAAATGACTATACTACCCAAAGCAATCTACAGATTCAATGCAATCCCTATCAAACTACCAATGGCATTCTTCACAGAACTCGAACAAAAAATTTCACAACTTATATGGAAACACAAAAAAACCCAAATAGCCAAAGCAATCTTGAGAAAGAAAAATGGATCTGGAGGAATCAGGCTCCCGGACTTCAGACTATACTACAAAGCTACAGTAATCAAGACAGTATGGTACTGGCACAAAAACAGAAATATAGATCAATGGAACAGGATAGAAAGCCCAGAGATAAACCCACACACATATGGTCACCTTATCTTTGATAAAAGAGTCAAGAATATACAGTGGAGAAAAGATACCCTCTTCAATAAGTGGTGCTGGGAAAACTGGACAGCTACATGTAAAAGAATGAAATTAGCACACTCCCTAACACCATACACAAAAATAAACTCAAAATGGATTACAGACCTAAATGTAAGGCCAGGCACTATACAACTCTTAGAGGAAAACATAGGCAGAACACTCTATGACATAAATCACAGCAAGATCTTTTTTGACCCACCTCCTAGAGAAATGGAAATAAATACAAAAATAAACAAATGGGACCTAATGAAACTTAAATGCTTTTGCACAGCAAAGAAAAAAGATAAACAGGATGTAAAGACAACCCTCAGAATGGGAGAAAATATTTGCAAATGAAGCAACTGACAAAGGATTAATCTCCAAAATTTACAAGCAGCTCATGCAGCTCAATATCCAAAAAACAAAGAATCCAATCCAAAAATGGGCAGAAGACCTAAATAGACATTTCTCCAAAGAAGATATACAGATTGCCAACAAACACATGAAAGGATGCTCAAAATCACTAATCATTAGAGAAATGCAAATCAACACTACAATGAGGTATCACCTCACACTGGTCATAATGGTCATCATCAGAAAATCTACAAACAATAAATGCTGGAGAGGGTGTGGAGAAAAGGGAACCCTCTTGCACTGCTGGTGGGAATGTAAATTGATACAGCCACTATGGAGAACAGTATGGAGGTTCCTTAAAAAACTAAAAATAGAGCTACCATATGAGCCAGCAATCCCACTACTGGGCATATACCCTGAGAAAACCATAATTCAAAAAGAGTCATGTATCACAATGTTCACTGCAGCTCTACTTACAACAGCCAAGACATGGAAGCAACCTAAGTGTCCATTGACAGATGAATGGATAAAGAAGATGTGGCACATATATACAATGGAATATTACTCAGCCATAAAAAGAAATGAAATTGAGTTATTTGTAGTGAGGTGGTGGACCTAGATTCTGTCACACAGAGTGAAGTAAGTCAGAAAGAGAAAAACAAATACCATATGCTAACACATATATATAGATTCTAAAGTAAAATAAATGGTTCTGAGGAACCTAGGGGCAGGACAGGAACAAAGACGCAGATGTAGAGAATGGACTTAAGGACACGGGGAGGGGGAAGGGTAAGCTGGGATGAAGTGAGAGAGTGGCATGGACATATATACACTACCAAATGTAAAATAGATAGCTAGTGGGAAGCAGCTGCACAGCACAGGGAGATCAGCTCGGTGCTTTGTGACCACCTAGAGGGGTGGGATAGGGAAGTTGGGAGGGAGATGCAAGAGGGAGGAGATATGGGGATATATTTATATGTATAGCTGATTCACTTTGTTATAAAGCAAAAACTAACACATCATTGTAAAGCAGTTATTTCTAATAAAGGTGTTAGAAAATAAAATAATGAAACATCAAGGTAGAAATAATAGTTTTGCCATATTATTCTTAAGCCAAATATTGTAGATTTAGAAATGATATTTCAGTTTTTCTTTAACATTATAGAGGCAAGGAAACAGTTATAAAAAATAAACAAGTTCCTATTACTAAATACTTCTTTGCTTCATAGAAGACTTTAACCTGCCTTCCTTTTCTTCTTTACTTCAACAAATATTGAAAACCTGCTAAAAAATACTTGCAAGATACCATTCTGGGAGTTGTGGGCAATACAAAATGAACATACCGAATGGTTAAAAAATGAACTAAAAAATGAAATTTCAAAAGCTTTGCTGTCAAGTAGGGACATTATTTGTAAACACAGAGTGAAGGTGGAAGTGCTTTAGAAGGGGTACATGTAAAGTGCTGTGGGAATTTGAGGGAGAGGGTAATTACTTCCAGGTAGGATCACAGAAAGAGTCAAGGAGAAATTAAAATTTAAGGCTATTGAAGAGAGTTAAATTTGAATAAATGGAAGGGAAGGAAGAGAATTTTAGTTTGAGAGAAATGGAATGATCGCACAAGTAGAAAAACCCAGTGCAGGTACTGGCAAAAAAGAGGTTGAGTTCATCTGAGCACTGGGGATAAGGATGAGAGATGGGAAATGGAAAATAAATTCAAAAAGATTAACTGGAGCCAATAGACTGCTAGGAGGTCATGGATTAGTATGGTCCAGGCAAGGGGCAAGGACTGCCTGTATTAACGTGGTATCTTGGAGGTGGGCAAGGAGAATATAGAGGAGGTTGTGGGCATAAGAGGTTTGGTGGTGTCTCTATGGTTTAGCAGTTGATTGATCTACTAGGCAAAGATAAGAGAAGAACCAAAAAGGTTGCCAAGGCTTCAAATCTCAGTGCCTGGAAAGATGGTAGGGAAACCCAAACCAATCTTTGTCTTTATGGAAGCAAAAAGTTTACCAGTGCTAGTGAGAAATTAATTGTGTCTGGGTGGTTGACTTATCATGAAGGAACAAGTCCTATTTCTTCTTCCATCTCTTGGGAGGGCAGACATATCTTTGTGTCCTGGAAGACTAGGTGTAGCTGACCTTTTTTTTTTTTTTTTCCCAAGTCTGGCCTACTGAGTCTGTCAGGTAACCTAGATGAGTAAAGAGCTTGACTATACCCAGGGAGAGCTACTGGAGCACAAATTCCTGTGTAAAGTGACAGAAGACAATGAGTTCCAGCCTATGGTCCAGTGGGAACATTGGTGGTGTTGCCAGACCTTGTGATCTTTCAATAAAAGCTAGAAATTTTAACTTTTTAAAGAATTCTCTACATTTTGAATGTTGGCAATTAATTCAGAGTGTTGAAAGATACTACAGTCATTGAACAAAACTTGTCTGCTGTCAGATCTGACCAGAGGCCACCAGTTTTCTGATTGAGTGTCAGATCATGGAGCAACAGATCTAGACTCTCCTACAGAAACATGGTGCCTAGGATTAAAGGGATGAAGAGTCTGTCCCAAAGTTCCTGAAATGCATAAGCTCTAGAATTGGTATTGTCATTAAGAGAACAGATTCTCAGACTGCCTGAGTCCAAATACTCACCACTTACTAGCCAGGTGATCTAATGCAAGCTAATCTCTGTACCATAGTTTCTTCAATTTAAAAATGAGTATAATACCATGACCTGCCTCAGATAGTTGTGATGATAAAATGAATTAATATGTCAGAGCAGGGCCTGGTACAGGTTGTATTCTATGTAGCTTGCATTATAGTTGGCCTTCGCTATCAACAGATATGGAACCCACGGATATGGATGGCTGACTAAGGGACTTGAAAATCCATGGAATTTGGTATCCACTGGGGGTCCTGGAATCCACTATGGATACCAAGGGACAACCGTACTTTTGTTTAATCTCAAGGGGAAAGGAAGGCTCCCTACACTTTTTTTTTTTTTTTTTTTTTTGCGGTACACGGGCCTCTCACTGTTGTGGCCTCTCCCGTTGCGGAGCACAGGCTCCGGACACACAGGCCCAGCGGCCATGGCTCACGGGCCCAGCCGCTCCGTGGCAGGTGGGATCTTCCCGGACCGGGGCATGAACCCGTGTCCCCTGCATCGGCAGGCGGGCTCTCAACCACTGCGCCACCAGGGAAGCCCCTCCCTACACTTTTGAGTGTAGGGAGTGGGTCCACACTGAGTGGATTTCCAATCATCCTGGTTAGGTGGAGGTACTGAGTCAAATTTAATTTGATATAAAAAAAGACAGAAATGTGACTCCTTGTATCTGAGTGACAAAGAGCAAATTCATACCAGTTACCATGATTCTGTTGTCATATTTCATCTCCATCATGATATTTCTCTCCACATTCTGTGTCAGACTTATAATTTTCATACCCTCTTTTAATGCCTTAGTACCACATTCCTCAAAGTTATTCATAACAAGAATAGACCTTGTTTCATTTCAAACATGATTATGCTTCAAACTCCTCTTTGAGAACTTTTCAATGAGAAGTCTCTGTTGAAAGCAAAGGACATTGAAGAAAGGGTAGGAAAACTTGAGTAGACTGAAACCACCTTTCTATTAAGAAAAGATTTTTATCTTCTTTTAAAATATTCTATTTTTCCTAAAGTATAGGGCATAAGGTCCTTCCTCTTTTATTTATATCCAATAAATTACGGTGCTTTTGCACATTTATATACATGATACATACCATAAACTATGCTTTTGACAGTATCTCTCTAGTCAGACTTAATTAAATTGATTTGAAAGAAATTTATACTATGTAGACAATAGGTAACCTTTATCTTTCAAAAATCTTTTGGTCTTAAAAGTGAAAAAGAGGGGCCTCCCTGGTGGCGCAGTGGTTGAGAGTCCGCCTGCCGATGCAGGGGATACGGGTTCGTGCCCCGGTCTGGGAGGATCCCATATGCCGCGGAGCGGCTGGGCCCGTGAGCCATGGCCGCTGGGCCTGCGCATCCGGAGCCTGTGCTCCGCAACGGGGGAGGCCACAGCAGTGAGAGGCCCGCATACCACAAAAAAAAAAAAAAAAAAAAAAAGTGAAAAAGAAAAAAAA
The DNA here is from genome assembly GCF_025265405.1 of Mesoplodon densirostris. Taxonomy (NCBI): domain Eukaryota; kingdom Metazoa; phylum Chordata; class Mammalia; order Artiodactyla; family Ziphiidae; genus Mesoplodon; species Mesoplodon densirostris. The sequence continues at coordinate 46,229,754 of NC_082674.1, forward strand.
ATTTTCTTTCGGAAGGGAGTGACATGATACTTTTTTTTTCTGTATTTAGATCTTTCAAAGGGGCACAGTGCCTTCCCCCTCTCTTAAGCTGCTACGCACAAGAAAATGAACCCCAAACTCACTCTTTGTCTAATTTAAATGTCACATTGGCAACACAGCATTATATGCATATAAATGCACAGATAACATTTTGAATATTAAACATTCCTGATTATTGCACTACTTGCAAATCCAGAGAGTTTATTTCATCTTGGTGATAGAAAAAATGGAAAGCTCCTGCCTTTCTGCTAATCAAGATTGCTAACTCATTTTTACCAAGTGTGGGGAAAAGGAGACCTGAACACACATAAATTCTGCTGTTTATCCTCATGCTGACTTTAAATACTACAGCCATTTTATTCTTCCCAGTAGGTGGGTACTTTCTCAGTAAAAGGCCTAAACTGGGGCCTCCCTGGTGGCGCAAGTGGTTGAGAGTCCGCCTGCCGATGCAGGGGATACGGGTTCGTGCCCCGGTCTGGGAGGATCCCATATGCCGCGGAGCGGCTGGGCCCGTGAGCCATGGCCGCTGAGCCTGCGCGTCCGGAGCCTGCGCGTCCGGAGCCTGTGCTCCGCAACGGGGGAGGCCACAACAGTGAGAGGCCCGCATACCGCAAAAAAAAAAAAAAAAAAAGGCCTAAACTGAATTTCAATCTTTGATGTAATCTCTAGGCATAAATGTGCAAAAATTTGTATCTATTAAGATTGTATTTGTTATTTCTGAAACTATAGAGATTATTTCTCACTGGCTGTACTATGTCCTTGTTTGGAGCTCAGGATCAGGCTGATAGACCTGTACCCAAGGTGCTTGTTAATATAGGAACCAAGACACATTCACCTGACACTCTGGCTTTCCATAAACGCAATAGTAAGTAACCACCTCTGTCATTGTTTTCTACACACTCAAAAGTTATGTCACAACTAAAATGTTATTGGAGATACATTTCCCCCCAAAGTCAAGGACTCAAGAACAGCCAATTCAGGAGTAGCCCCCAGAAATACATTCCCAAATAAGTTCCTAAAACAGGCAGTCCCCTGGTGGGCTGCCATAGCAAACCAATCTTGGTGACTAGCCCAATTTTACCCACCCGTGGCCTGGTGGCCCTGGTTTGTTCCCTTCCTTATGGTACAGGAAACTTCAGTGCCAGCAGGACTCAAAGCCAAGCCCCCTGGTTATGACTACGGTCATGATTCATGGCAGATGAGGCCTGCTGCTTTCATGCATAAATACACTTCCTATTTGTATAACAGTACTTAAATTGGTTCAAACCTTTTAGGAGACCAATCTATAACATGTTTAAAAGGTCTTCCTTTGACCCAGTAATTCCACTTAAGAAAATAATCCTACGTTTCTGCAAAGCTCACTAAAGCAGTCAATAGTTCAACAAATACGTACTGTACTGAGTATGATGCACCATAAACCAGATTAGGTGTTGGAAATAATAAAACCATTGCTTGCCCTTGGGAACTTTACAGTTGACTGGAAATTTTATATTTATCATTTACTGAATGTCTACCATGTGCCAGGTACTCCACTAGGCATTTTATATGTTTTCTCACTTAATCATTATAACCTATAAAGTAAAGTAGTAGCAGCCTCATCTCACACTAAAATGGCTGAGTAACTTGCCCTGAGTTATACAGCTAAGTAGCATTTCTGAAATTCAGACCCAGGTCTAAAATCTCCAAATTTTACGCTTTACCCACTAAACTTTGCTGCATTATGATTTAAAACAATAGTAACAACAATGTATCAACAACCATCCGAGGTAAACAATAGAAGGATGAATAAATAAATTAATATCATTAGGTTGGATACGCAGTCATTAAAAGTGGTGTCTTCAACACTTTGTCACAACATAGAAAAATGTTTATATATAAATATAACAAAAGCAGGACATGAATTTGTATATGCAGAATGATCTAAACTATGTTTAAACACACACACATACACACACACACATATATATTGGAAGGAAAAATACCAGTTTTGTTAAAATAGACAAATCTATATGTTCATTTAAATAGTACAAAATTAAGGGGAATTGTAAGAGAAAATGTACTTTCATATGTAATCCAGAGAAAACAGTTCACCCAAGCCTGCAGAATTCACTTTTTAGAAAGGGCACTGGATCTTCCTTTCTCTAACAGCCATAAATATTTCCCTCTCACCTTCCTGTCATCCTTCCCTCACCTAACTTGTACTAGTCAGGGTTCTCCATAGAAACAGAACCAATAGGATATATGGAGAGAAATATAGAGATATTTAATCTAAGTAAATGGCTCATGCAATTGTGGGGTTGGCAAGTCAGAAACGTCCAGGGCAGGCTTCAGCTGGAGCCCCGGGGAAGAGTTAGCATTGCAGTCTTGAGTCCAAGGGCAGTGTGGAGGCAGAATTTCTTCCTCCTGAAGGTGTCTTAGTATTTTCTCTTAAGACCTTCCACTGACTGGTAATGTACACTCATATATCGAAGGGTAATCTGCTTTACTTAAAGTCTACTGATACAGATGTCAGTCTCATCTAAAAAATACCTCACAGCAATATCTAGACATGTTTGACTAAACAACTAGGTACCATAGCCAACCAAGTTGACATTATAAAGTTAACCATCACATGATCGTTCCCCAGTCTATGCAGAAAAAAAATGAATTTGTGTTTCAGATCCTGTCCAGGCTCATCCCATCTTTTGACACACATCATTAAGGACCCCAGATTCTGTCTGACATTAGGCCTTATGAGACATGAACACCACCTCACTATACATTTCTTGGATCATATTAAATCAAATTTGAAGCTCCTTAAGGTTTAAAACATATGTTCATGGATATATCTTGTGTAATCTTCACAAAAGCCATTATTGTAGTCCTAATTGAGTCAAACCTAAGGCCAGAGAGAATATTATGACATGTCCAAGATCACAGAGTTAACAGATGATAGAGCTCAGACAAGTCAGGACTTCCAACTTCAAGCCCTTACTATCAAATGTGTGCCATGCACGGAAGCGCCACACGCCCTCAAGGACAGCAGCTATTTTAATTTAATTTAATTCAATTTCCCAATTCATCTAAATTGAAAACACATAAAGATTAAGGTGCCTGCCTGGCTTATTGCCCAGTACGGGAATATAAAGCTGTATAACAAGTTCAGGAACTGACCACTGTCTACAAATACATGTTAGGTTTGTTTGTCTTTTAACTTTGATTAAAGTATAACATGCTACTCAGATTATAAATTTACAGCTCAATGAATTTTCACAAAATGAATACTCCCATGTAACTGCTACTAAACCCAAGAAATGGAACATAACTGGCATCTCTGAAGCCCCTTAGGGAGCCCTCCCAGACATCACCTTTTCCCTAAAGTCACCACCATCCAAAGGTCTATCACCATCAACCAATTTTGCCTGGTTTTCAACTTTATAAAAATGGAGTTCTACTGGATGTGCTTTTTTGTGTCTGGCCTCCTTTGCTCTACATTATGTCTGTGAGATTAATCCACTACTTTGTTCTGTCCTGTTGCTGTTGTGTAGTAACCCATTGTATAAATGTAACACAATTAGTTCATCCAGGCAACCATTTGGGTTGTTTCCAGTTCGGGAATGCTGTGAACAGTGTGGCTAGGAACACTCTTATACATGAGTCGTGGCCCATCTATGTACTTCTGTTCAGTACATAGCTAGAAGTGGAATTTCTGGGTCACACATCTGCATATATTCAATTTTACTGGAAACTGCCAAACAGCAAAGGTTGTACTAATTTACACACCACTAACAATTGATGAGGTTTCCAGATGTTCCACATACTCACTCATTAATATTTGTTATTGTTATCTTTTCAATGTTATAATTTTACAACATATGGATAGATCCATAATAATAACATTGGTTTGCATTTATAAAAAGTTCATATAAATGGTATCATGCTGAAAATATTCTACAACTTATTTTTTGAGATTTATCTATTTGGTACAAATAGTCCAATGTATTCTCTTTCACTGCTATACAACATTCTGATTTTTCAAATCTGAATCCAGTTGATGCCCATTTTGGTTGTTCCCACTTTTTCACAGTTATACATGATGACGCAAAGACTGTTCTTATTCATGTATCTTTGCACCTTTGCTTGGGAATTTCTCTAGGGAGCAATGGCTGAATTATAGTATATGTATATCTTCAGTTATACTAGATATTGCCAAAATTGCTTTCCAAAGTGGTTGTACCAACTTATACTGCTACCAGCTGACATCAGGGTGTCCTTGCTCCAGATCATTTGTATGGTCAGGTTTTTAAAAAATGTTTGTCAAGTAAATTGCTATGTAATATTCTTAATAACTCTCTTAAGTTTTCCAAATAATTTATAAATACAGACACTTGCATTTGCAAAGAGAAAGACAGCCTCATTCCCCTTCTCGTTTCCCACAGAACTGTGGTTCTAGAACCTTAGTGCTCTTCGTCTAAGTAGGGCCAGGAATCTGCCTGACTGTACATGCAGATGTCTGAGAAATTAGGTCAGGGAATGCTGCCTCAGGGCCTTGCATGTCCAGCTACAGCAGTTCTCTCAAGTGTACTTAGTTGTTTACCTTACCTTTGCCCAGCTGGGACATGAGCTGCGGGGGGCGGGGGGGGGGCAGAGACAAATTCTATGCACAGTCTTGTATCCCTAGGGCCCAGTCCACAGAGGGGACTCAATGAGTATTCAAGGACACAAGAAAGGAAGGGAAAGTGGAAATGACAGCTTTTTCCCTGCTTGGTCTGCATCACAACTTAGAGTGTGTGGGGACACATAAAGTTTGTTTATTTAAAAATATAAACCACACATGCATTCTTTTGGATTAACTGTCAGGTGACTTGATAATACTCTTTAATATAAATAGTTTTCAACTTGGACTAATGGCACATCAAAACCTTTTATATTGCGCTTCCCTAGTGGAACAGTGGTTAAGAATCCAGCTGCCAATGCAGGAGACACGCGTTCAAGCCCTGGTCCAGGAATATCCCACATGCCACGGAGCAATTAAGCCCGTGTGCCACAACTACTGAGCCTGCACTCTAGAGCCACGAGCCACAACTATTGAGCCCGTGTGCCACAACTACTGAAGCCCGTGCACCTAGAGCCCATGCTCCGCAATAAGAGAAGCCACTGCAACGAGAAGCACACACACCACAACGAAGAGTAGCCCCCGCTCACCACAACTAGCGAAAGCCCACACGCAGCCACACAGCCAAAAATAAATAAATAAGTAAATTTATTAACAAGTAATAAAAATAAATAAATTTTAAAAAACCTTTTATATTATTTTCTCATATATTCTCTCAGCAGGAATATATATTGGAATATGTGCAGAGCAGGGCACTCCCTGGATCTAATAACTAATAGCACATGATATGGGGCTGGCAGGGAGGGACAAATCAGGAATTGTAGTCAGAAGGCACCTTAGAAATCATCTATTCCAAACACCTCATTTTACAGAAAAGGGAATAGGAAGACTTGCCATGTTTACCGATGACGAAGCAGACAGTGGGGTTTCCAGGGCGCCCACAGTGAGGCCAGACTACATCTTCCCAAGCCAGGGTCATTGCTCCACCAAAGGAGCAATAGTTCATAACCATAACCCAGAGCTCATAACTCCCTCCTCACTTCCTTCAACCATTGTGTTGCCCCTCAGAGCAGAGTCCTTAACTTGGGCTCCATGGATAGATTTTAGCAGCCTTGACAATGAATGTTCCTTTACATACATTGTTCTTGGGTAAGGTCTACAGCTTTCCTCAAAAGGGCCTGGGAAGCAAAATAGGTTAAAAATGACCACTTGGATTTGGTGAAAGGCAGAAAGAAAAGAATCTTCTGAAAGCAAAGGAGTAGAGACGGTTGGAGACAGAGAGAGGAACACAGAAAAGGAGAGAGAGAGCCAAAAGTGGAGTCTGTACAATGGTGGGACCATCAATCAGGAATGAGTCCACCTTAGACAACATTTTTTTAATGGCAGCTTATCTGGTTTCCCATCCTCTGGCTGATTTATCTCAGGATACTACAGAGCAAACAAAGTGTTTGGAAGAACTGAACCCACAGCACATATTCTATCATTAACTTAAACATCAGCATGAATGCTAAAATCCAGCACTAATGTACCCAGCACAGCAGCAAGATACCCACCCCTTCCAGGATAGCACTGCTAAATGCTCAGCTCTGGGGCCAGGGAAGGGTCTCTGCTTTGGTTCTGAGGTCACAGAACCCTGAACGTATCTTGTCCGCCTCCACAGTTCTTTCTGGTCACAACGCATTTTGATCAGTCCAGCCACTTTCTTGAACTGTCTGCATTAATGGACATATCAATTGCAGAAAAACCTATCTCCTTGTCTGCATGTGCTGAAAATTCAGTTAAAGAACAGAAATGTTCTGCTCCAGCAAAGCGAAAGTTGTCAACTGCCTGTTTTGTTCTTTAGCTATTTCTGTTTCTAGTTGTCATTTCCTAAATCTGAATGAATAATGAAAAATTTGTCTTAATTACATGAAATGCAGAAGCACTGAGGTACAAGTCTTTTCCAAAGCAAAATGCCTTCCCCTGGCCGTCACTCCTCTGCAAAGCACTGTGGTCCCGGTGCCGAGGGTGGGGTCTTACTCCTTTCCTTGCCACTGGTCTCTCCAGGCACGTGGTTACAAGATGCCTCCTGGGATAGCTGGGGCATGGAGCCATTCCCCCATCGCCCACATCAGTGATCGGGGAGCGGCAACGAGACTGAACGCCCTCCTCTGCTCTCTGCCCCCAGAAGCTGTCTGGAAGTCAGAATAGTTACAGGGGTCAAGACTCTTCAGGGATTGTTAAAGTTGAGAAAGGCTTACTTTTTACAAATAGCATATGTTTTCTAGGGAGAGATGTGTTTAATGAATTTTCTTTTTTTTTTTTCCTGAGTACTTGGTAGATTTGAAAAATGGGTCTGGAGCTGCGGGAAGGATGAGGCAGGGGTAGAGAGAGCCTGGAAAGTCCAGTAGCTGGGAATGTGAGGTATCATAAGACCATAGAAATATCCCTAAATATGCCTCAGGTAGAGTGAGCCAAGACATTTTAAAATCAGGGAGGACTAATATTCCATTTAACATTATTACTCCACGCTACTCATACACTGTCTGAGGCACTCACCTCTGTCTCCAGCAAATCTTTAGTGCAGTTTCCTGCACACTCTCTAGCTTGACTGGCTATGGAAATCAAGGAAGTGGCTGAATTCCTTCCCTTGGGGGAAGGATATTGCAGAGGAAGAAGAGACAGTCCATAAACTGCACTGATTCAACAGAAGCAGAAGCGGGAGCTAGGTAGAGGTGACAATGAAAGTGAAGCCACTCCTCCCCTCCGTCTACCCGGAAGTTCTCCCACATCATCTTAAGCACTCTGGAGTTCCATGAAATGTGGAGTAGGGTTTTGTGCCCATTCTAAGGGGCAAGGTGACTGCAGCTGTTGACTCCCAAAGACCTGTCTCTAGCACTTGACCTTGGATCCAATTGCCTAATCAATTTCTCTTCTTAGATGTCTAACAGATAACTCCAATTTAAAATGGCCAAAAGCCTATCAGGCAGAAGGTAAACACATGAGCCATGAGATGATTCCTTGTGCTGCAACCAAGCTGTGAAATGTTGCCTGGGGAATACATAGGAGATGCAATTTTCACAGTCCATTGTCTCTGGACTTCAAAATACTACTTTTGAATAACATAATAGAGTGGATACTTACTTGACTCCTATGGGAGGAGCCCAGTGTTCATCAGAGAATGAAAAGAAGCCTTTATTTCAACTTCTCCTTCTGAAGGGGATAATAATGAAACATTTTTTCAGTGTTGAATAATGGCATTTCATAGCATGTGATTAATAAATTGGAAAAAGATGGTCAATTGAGTCAATGAGTATGAAAAAAATTGTCTTAATTACATAATGAGTTTTTTTTCAGAAATTTAGGATCTTAAATAATCTGAAGATGGAAACATACTGAGAACAATTTTCTCCATTCTCTCATACCCAGATCTGAAAAGATAAATAGAAAAACATATGTCCTTTTACAAATGGGAGTATTTTAATGGAAAAAGAAGAAATAAGCACATTATTCACCTGTGTATGTAAAAGATCTACTCTTATTGTCATTGAGTGAATGTTCACAAAGTACAGTTAATACGAAAACTTAAAGTTGTAGAAGATTGATGACTAGGTAAAAGTTGAGTTTTATTAGTTAATCATATATTTAAATCATATATTTTTATATATTTGTGCTGGTTCTACCTCAAACAAAGGCTTCAATTTTGAAATATAACTAGAGTTGTATTGTACTACATTTTAATAGGAGCTATTGCTGAGAAGTCTAAATATTGTGGCTTTTGTTTTGTTTGCAATAGAATGAGTTTAGATGCACCAGGATAAATCTTATTTAAAGGAAGTCTGTTTATAAATCACCACCTTTAACTTATTGCTTATATATATCCAAGTTTTGTACTTGATCTTTACTTAAAATTAGGTTCATATCTGTAGTGTATTATCTTTGCTGTTACATTTGACTCATGTCCTATATATTCTGTAATTTCTTAAAATAGTGTTTTGCATTATTTCAGTGCTGGATAAATTGGACAAACACTGAAGACAAGAATCTTTCCATCACTGCCTTTGGCACAGTTAATTGCTCTTGCCCTAGTGAGGTGTTCCAAGTCTGATGTCAGATTTACTTGATATGATATGCTTGACAGTGAAATTTTTTAAAATAAATTATTTGTTTATATATATTTTTTAAATGGCCAAAAGCCAAATTCAACTCCACCCCATAAACATGCTCCTCCCTTCATCTTCCTCATCTCAGTTAACAGCCCTGCATCCACTCAGTTGCTCAAGCCTCACACTTCAAGTCATCCTTGATTCCTCCTTCTCTCCTCTAACCAAGCCATCAGCAGGCCCGGACAGCCCTGCCTCCAAGACACATCCCAAGTTTGGACATTTCTCACCTTCTCCATACATCTCTGATGATCCCACCCAAGTATCAGCCACCGTTCCTCAGCTGAACTAGTGCAAGAACCTCCTAACTTCCTAGTCACCTGCCTCTATTCTGGCCCCCAGTGATCTTTTTTCTACATATCAGTAGCATCCAGATGGGGGGTGTGTGTGTGTGTCCAAATCAGAACATACCAGTCCACAGTGGAAAATCATCCATGGCATCCACTGCAATTCAAACTCCTCCCCGTGGTCTATTGGGCCCCTCGTGACCTGGTCCTGCTCACCTGTCTGACCTCACCTCCTTCCTCTCTTCCTCCATTCATGGGGTGTCATGAACACTGACCCCTTCTACACACACACACACACACACACACACACACACACACACGGTGCTCCTTCCCTCAGAGCCTTCATACTCGCTATTCTTCTGCCTAGAATGCTTTTCCCGTAAATTTTTGTATAGCTGCCGCAGTCCCAGAACTTCGGCCCACTTGTCACTCTCTATGTTTTACCTTGTTTTATTTCCTAAGAACACATATTTGTTGTTTGTTTACATATTTTTCATCTGTCTCTCCCCATTAGAATGTGAGCTCCTAGAACAGCACCTGGCACAGAACAGTCACAATGTGTGAAAGAATGCATCTGAGTTTCACTTGTTTCCTGTTTTCCCTCCATCAAAGGCCATCCTGGACTGTGGCATCTGCTAAAAGCCTCACTCATTTAAGTTTTGTCATTTAACTTTTCCCCTAAGTCAGGTAAAATGGACCAGGGCCTCCCCTGGGAAAAACAGAGGCCTTGCTCGAGCTGGCAGAGGCCTGAGGAAAATTCACACACAAAGAAAGTTTCATTCTTTCCAAGTATCCAGTTTTGTCTCTTTTTATAACTTTATTGAAATGTTCTGCTCTTGCCACTTCATTTTTTCTTCAGACCTTTTCCCAAAGGGTAAAACATTTGTGTTTGACTTTCAGTCACTAACCACAGCTAATGACTAAAAAAATCACTTTTTTATTTATCAATTCAATGTTGCTTAGGATCCTGATAACTAACATAAATAATCATGTGTGTGTGAGTGTGCAAACAGCACATGATGAGGGCCTTGCCTTGTTCTGGTTGGTTGAAAATGCTTCTGATAGCCCGTGATGTACATTCATGAGGCTGCAAATTGCAGTAGCAGCTCTCGTAGAGAAGGAATATTGCACATGTTTATTATTTTATGCAATATAGAATCTGTATTTGTTCTTAGTAAATACCTGTAAACACCTAGTTCAACAGACTCTGTGCTTGAATTGCTCAAAAATACATTTGAATTGTCATTGACCTCTAACTGGCCGAAAGCACATGTACAAGTATATTGTTTCATGTGTGTGTGTGTGTCTGTGTGTGTGTGTGTGTGTCTGTGTGTGTGTGTGTGTATCTTGAATAACTTAAGCAGTAAGCTCCCTGGGCCTCAAGAAAGTGTTTTATATTCTCCTGTTAGGCCATAAAGGTGTTTGCTGTGGTTGAGGGAGGGCCTGGACCCCATAATCCCTAAGGGATCCCCCAGCTCAGCTTAGAAGTGATGTTTGTCTCTGAGCAAGGCCTGCATCTCGCTGAGACCTGGAGTGTGCAAGGATACCCACAGCTCTCCCCCACAAGGGGGAATTAGGAGAGAATTAAAGATAAATGAGGGTAGGAGGGAAAGAAAAATTGGTAAGAGGAAAAGGGTAAAAGGGCAAATATGGCCAGTTCTGCCCTCCCCTAATTCCAGCAGAGCTCTTTACTTAACTTCCCTTTAAGATCTGCTAAGGAAAAGATGCATTTCATTTAGATATGCTTCTGCTGTCTGCATGCTTTGCTTTGTTTAAGGAGAAAAAGAATGGGAAAGAAATTATAAAGAAAAACATTTCCTTGCTTTCCCTTTTTTAAAAAAAGGAGTATGAGTAGGACATGGAAATACCATAAGAGTAGATTTTCCTGCAGTCACTAACATATCTGGGTGGCAGAGGAGATGGAACCATAATGGATGGTGCTATAATCTTTCTTTCTCTCTGCCATGTGAGGACACAGCAAGACGAAAGCCATCTGCAAGCCAGGAAGAGAGCTTTCACCAGGAACCAAATCAGCCAGCACCTATTCTTGGACCTCCCAGCCTTCAGAACTGTGAGAAATAAATGTATGTTGTTTAATCCATCCAGTCTATGGTATTTTGTCATGGCAGCCTGAGCTGACTAAGACAGTGATTTACATGAATTCATTTAGCAGATATTTTCTGAGCCTCTCCGGGTACTATCCCAGGGCTGTGGACAGAGCAATGATAAAGCAGATGAGGTTCTGCCTTCCTGGTGGGACTTGGATTCCAGTGGGGAGATCTGCCACAGACAATAAACACATAAACAAACAAGCAAATTTTAGATAGTGATAAGAGCCATGAAGGAAACACAACAGGGCAATGCAGTGCAGAATGACTGGGGAGGGGTTACTTTAGATCAGATAGTCAAAGGAAGCTTGCTGAGGAGGGAATACTTGAGCTGAATGATGAGGAAGAGCCAACTAGGAGATAACCTGGTGGAATAAAGCCCGAGGCACAGGGAACAAAGATGTTAGCATTGTGCTAACTGATTGCTACCTCTGAGTTAGGCCAGGTGAAGAATGAAGTAGACTTGAGAGAGTATTAATATCCAGAAGTGGAAGTAAGAGATGCATAACAAGGGCTTCCCTGGTGGCGCAGTGGTTGAGAGTCCGCCTGCCGATGCAGGGGACATGGGTTCGTGCCCCGGTTCCGGGAAGATCCCACATGCCGCAGAGCGGCTGGGCCCATGAGCCATGGCCGCTGAGCCTGCGCGTCCGGAGCCTGTGCTCCACAACGGGAGAGGCCACAACAGTGAGAGGCCCACGTACCGGAAAAAAAAAAAAAAAAAAAAGATGCATAGCAAGAATACTTACATAAGAAGCTTCAGACTTTGAATATCAATGAAATAAAAATGGTCTCAGAATGACCTCCTACTCCACACAAATCCTCCCCTGTATTTCCTACACCATCATCTGCCATGCATATAACATGTAACAGCCATACACTATCATGATGTTAATCACAGCATCACCCACCTCCAAGTCAGTTCTATTAGATCAGTGGGGAACATCTGTTACAGTTAACAAACCAGTGGTGACATGTTATCACTAACTAAAGTCAATACTTTATTCAGATTACTAATGTATTTTTCTGCTCTAGGATCCCATCCAGGCCATCACATTACACTCAGTCATGTCTCCTTGGGCTCCTCTTGGCTATAACAGTTTCTGAGACATCCCTTGTTTTTGATGACCTTGACAGTTTTGAGGAATACTGGCCAGATATTTTGTAGAATGTCTCTCAATTGGGATTTTCTGTGTTTTTCTCATGATTGGACTAAAGCGATGGGTTATTGAAAAACAGACCACAGAGGGAAAGTGTCATTCTCATCACACCATATCAAAGGTACATACTATCAACATGACTCATCACTGCTGATGTTGACCTTGATGCCTTGGCTAAGGTTCCAAGTCATTTTTGATTCCTCACCTCTCATCCCTGGCATCCTACCAACCACCAGCTTTTACCTAATATAGGTCCCAGGCCCGAGTTCTCATTAGCATCATCCCGACAGCCTCAAGTCCAAGCTCCCAGTCCCTCCCCAGCATCCTCCATGACACTATCAAAGCTGTCTTTCTAAGACAAGTTCTAGTCATACCCTTTCTCTGGTCAAATAATCTTACTTAGGAAAAAAAAACAAAAAAAAAAACCCTTTGTTTTAGTTGGAAGATAAAGTCCAAGTTTTCCAACATTACATGTAGGCTACTGACCATAAACTACTTTCTCATTTCATCTCCTGCCTTGAGCTCTGGGTTTGGCGCTAGCACTCGTCACTCACAATCTGCTCATTCCTTCATGCATACTGCATGGGTTATTGTTTACCAAGCTTCTGTTCCATGATGGTCATCCTTCTAAGCCCTGGAATACAGAAATTGCTGAGAAGGGGCTCCCTACACTCAAGGAGTGTGGGGTAGTTAGAGTGACAAGCCTTGTAAAGGGATAATTGCAGGTTTGTGGGGTAAATGCTAGGTGTTAATTTAGGTGTGTACAAATTGCAAAGGGAGCATCTAGGCCAAAGTTCCTCAGTGGCTCCAGGACGTTGGGGAGATTACACATGGGAGTGATATATGAGCAAAGACTTGAAACAAGAAAAAAGTTCACCAAGTGGCCAAGAGGCCAAGAGAAGTTCTAGGCAGAGGAAGCCACAACCGTGAAGCAAGTTAACATGGAAGTACTTGCAAAGTGTGAAAAAATAGCTAGATTGTGACAAAACAAGCTAAGGAACTTGGATGTTAACCCACCGGATAGTGTTTTCAAACTCTGGGTCTTAAAATCCATTTAGTAAGCCCCTGACTAACATTATTTTAGAGTGAAAGAGAATAGAGGATAAAAAATTAGTTCTGTGAACATTTAGTTTCTGTTACTGCACACAAAAATGTTTGCATGTCTTGGTTTGCAATGTAATCTCTATTTCTTATTGGAAATCACCTTTAAATAAGTTCTTTAAAACACTGTTATAGGGAGGTCTTACAAGGATGGTATCAGGGATGTGTGTTCAAACAGTATTTCTCAAACTTCCCCAATAATAATACTAATTCAGAGCCTGTGTTATAAAAGCACAGATTCCTAGGCCTCAGCCCAGACTCAGAGACTCAGAATGTCCAAGGAAACTCCTGGTAATCTGCATTTGTAACAAGCATGTTGGGTATTTCTGATGAGGGAAGCTTGGAACACTGATACTCTGACCGCAGAATGGAAAATAGATCAGAATGAGAAGAAACTGGACAGACACCCCAAAACACACCACCTGGCACGTCCCTGCTCATCAGAGGGAAAAGACTCAGCTCCACCCACCAGAACACAGGCACCAGTCCCTCCCACCAGGAAGGCTACACCAGACACTGGACAAACCCCACCACCGGGGGCAGAGAACAGAAGCAAGAGGAACTATGACCCTGCAGCCTAGGGAAAGGAGACCTCAAATACTGTAAATTAGACAAAGTGAGAAGACAGAGAAATATTGTACAGGCAAAGGAGCAATATAAAAACCCACAAGAGGGCCTCCCTGGTGGCGCAGTGGTTGAGAGTCCGCCTGCCGATGCAGGGGATACGGGTTCGTGCCCCGGTCTGGGAGGATCCCATATGCCGCGGAGCGGCTGGGCCCGTGAGCCATGGCCGCTGGGCCTGCGCATCCGGAGCCTGTGCTCCGCAACGGGAGAGGCCACAACAGTGAGAGGCCCGCATACCGCAAAAAGAAAGAAAGAAAAAAAAAAAAAAAAAAACCCACAAGAACAAATAAATGAAGAGGAAATAGTCAAACTACCTGAAAAAGAATTCAGAGTAATGATAGTAAAGATGATCCAAAATCTTGGAAATAGAATGGAGAAAATACAAGAAATGTTTAATGAGGACCTAGAAGAACTAAAGAGCAAACAAACAGTAATGAACAACACAATAAATGAAATTTAAAATACTCTAGAAGGAATCAATAGCAGAATAACTGAGGCAAAAGAACGGATAAGTGATCTGGAAGATAGAATGATAGAAATAACTGCCGCAGAGCAGAATAAAGAAAAAAAGAATGAAAAGAATGGAGGACAGTCTCAGAGACCTCTGGGACAACGTTAAGCACATCAACATTCGAATTATAAGTGTCCCAGAAGAAGAAAAAATGAAAGGGTCTGAGAAAATATTTGAAGGATTATAGTTGAAAACTTCCCTAATATGGGAAAGGAAATAGTCAATCAAGTCCAGGAAGTGCAGAGAATCCCATACAGGATAAACCCAAGGAGAAACATGCCAAGACAGATATTAATCAAACTAACAAAAATTAAACACAAAGAAAAAATATAAAAAGCAGCAAGGGAAAAACAACAAATAACATACAAGGGAATCCCCATAAGGTTAACAGCTGATCTCTCAGCAGAAATTCTGCAAGCCAGAAGGGAGTGGCAAGATATATTTAAAGTGATGAAAGGGGAAAACCTACAACCAAGATTACTCTATCCAGCAAGGATCTCATACAGATTGGACAGAGAAATTAAAAACTTTACAGGTAAGCAAAGCTAAGAGAATTCAGCACCACCAAACGAGTTTTACAACAAATGCTAAAGGAACTTCTCTAGGCAGGAAACACAAGAGAAGGAAAAGACCTACAATAACAAACCTAAAACAATTTAAAAAATGGTAATAGAAACATACATATTGATAACTACCTTAAATGTAAATGGGTTAAATGCTCCAACCAAAAGACATACACTGGCTGAATGGATACAAAAACAAGACCCATATATATGCTGTCTACAAGAGACCCACTTCAGACCTAGGGACACATACAGACTGAAAGTGAGGGGATGGAAAAAGATATTCCATGCAAATGAAAATCAAAAGAAAGCTGGAGTAACAATACTCATATTAGAAAAAATAAACTTTAAAATAAAGACTGTTACAAGAGACAAGGAAGGACACTATATAATGATCAAGGGATCAATTCAAAAAGAAGATATAACAATTGTAAATATCTATGTACCCAACATAGGAGCACCTCAATACATAAGGTAAATGCTAACAGCCATAAAAGGGGAATTCAACAGTAACATAATAATTGTAGGTAATTTTAACACCCCACTTACACCAATGGGCAGATCATCCAAACAGAAAAGAAATAAGGAAACAAACTTTTAAATGACACATTAGTCCAGGTGGACTTAATTGATATTTATAGGACATTCCATCCAAAAAGAACAGAATACAGTTTCTTCTAAAGTGCACACAGAACATTCTCCAGGATAGATCACATCTTGGGGCACAAATCAAGCCTTGGTAAATTTAAGAAAACTGAAATTATATCAAGCATCTTTTCTGACGACAATGCTGTGAGACTAGATATCAATTACTGGAAAAAAACTGTAAAAAATACAAACACATGGAGGCTAAACAATATGCTACTAAACAACCAAGAGATCACTGAAGAAATCAAAGAGGAAATCAAAAAATACCTAGAAACAAATGACAATGAAAACATGATGACCCAAAACCTATGGGATGCAGCAAAAGCAGTTCTAAGAGGGAAGTTTATAGCAATACAATCTTACCTCAAGATATAAGAAACATCTCAAATAAACAACCTAACCTTACACTTAAAGCAATTAGAGAAAGATGAACAAAAAAACCCCAAAGTTAGCAGAAGGAAAGAAATCATAAAGATCAGATCAGAAATAAATGAAAAAGAAATGAAGGAAACAATAGCAAAGATCAAAAAAACTAAAAGCTGGTTCTTTGAGAAGATAAACAAAATTGATAAACCATTAGCCAGACTCACCAAGAAAAAAGGGAAAAGACTCAAATCAATAGAATTAGAAATGAAAAAGGAGAAGTAACAACTGACACTGCAGAAATACAAAGGATCATGAGAGACTACTACAAGCAACTATATGCCAATAAAATGGACAACCTGAAAGAAATGGACAGATTCTAAGAAAAGTACAACCTTCCAAGACTGAACCAGGTAGAAGTAGAAAACATGAACAGACCAATCACAAGCACTGAAATTGAAGCTGTGATTAAAAACCTTCCAACAAACAAAAGTCTAGGACCAGCTGGCTTCACAGGCGAATTCTATCAAACATTTAGAGAAGAGCTAAAACCTAAAAATAGAACTACCATACAACCTTGCAATCCCACCACTGGGCATATACCCTGAGAAAACCATAATTCAAAAAGAGTCATGTACCACAATGTTCATTGCAGCTCTATTTACAATAGCCAGGACATGGAAGCAACCCAAGTGTCCACTGACAGATGAATGGATAAAGAAGATGTGACACATATATACAATGGAATATTATTCAGCCATAAAAAGGAACAAAATTGAGTTATTTGTAATGAGGTGGATGGACCTAAAGTCTATCATACAGAGTGAAGTAAAGAGAAAAACAAATACCGTATGCTAACACACATATATGGAATCTAAAAAAAAACGGTACTGGGACTTCCCTGGTGGCACAGTGGTTAAGAGTCTGCCTGCCAATGCGGGGGACACGGGTTCGAGCCCTTGTCCGGGAAGATCCCACATGCCACGGAGCAACTAAGCCCGTGCACCACAACTGCTGAGCCTGTGCTCTGGAGCCCGCAAGCCACAACTACTGAGCCCGTGTGCCACAATTACTGAAGCCCGCACGCCTAGAGCCCGTGCACTGCAATGAAGAGTAGCCCACACTCGCCGCAACTAGAGAAAGCTCGTGTGCAGCAACGAAGACCCAGTGCAACCAAAAACGTAATAATAATTAATAAATAAATAAATTTTTTACAAAACGGTACTGATGAACCTAGTTGTAGGGCAGGAATAAAGATGCAGACGTAGAGAATGGACTTGAGGACACAGGAGGGGAAGGGGAAGCTGGGACGAAGTGAGAGAGTAGCATTGACATATATACACTACCAAATGTAAAATGGATGGCTAGTGGGAAGCTGCTCTGTAGCACAGGGAGATGAGCTCGGTGTTTTGTGACCACCTAGAGGGGTGGGATAGGGAGGGTGGGAGTGAAGCTCAAGAGGGAAGGGATATGGGGATATATGTATATTTACAGCTGATTCACTTTGTTGTACAACAGAAACTAACACAAAACTGTAAAGAAATTATACTCCAATAAAGATATATAATTAATTATTTAAAACTCTAGTGTTTAAATTGTAAATGAATTTACTCAAATAATAGCTACCAAACTATTATACATTATTGCCATTGATATTTCTTGACACAGTACCATCTGGGTTTTGTCTTCCTATTTCTAGCTTAATGTTCTCACATTTTATTTTAACAAGAGCTACTCAAATTTATCTTTTTCATACTACTGCATAGCATAGAAAGTGTATACATTAAAATCATGAGTGATAGAATAAGTTTCATTTTATCTTAGTATCTAAAGGATTTGGGGCCAAATTACTCATGTATTCTTTGATCAGAAATAGTGTGTACCTTGTGCAACCCCCAAATTAGTTACTTCATTAAAAATTTTTATGATAATTTTTCAAACATATACAATAGTAGAATATTAATAAACTTCCATGTACCCATTACCCACTTCAGTAATTACCAACTCAGGGCCAGTTCTGTTTCTAACCCCCACTCCTTTCATATTATTTTGAAGCAAATGCCAGAGACCATGTCCTTTCATCAGTAAAAGAGAAGCCTTTAAAAAAAAGTACCGTTATTACACCTAAAATAATTAACAGCATTTCCTTAACATAATCAAATATTCAGTCATTATTCATATTATCAATTTTTCATAAATATAACTTCTTTTTTTAATATATTTATTTCTTTAATTTTTGGCTGTGTTGGGTCTTTGTTGCTGCACACGGGCTTTCTCTAGTTGCGGCGAGTGGGGGCTACTCTTCGCTGTGGTGCGTGGGCTTCTCATTGCAGTGGCTTCTCTTGCTGCGGAGCATGGGCTCTAGGCGCATGGGCTTCAGTAGTTGTGGCACATGGGCTTAGTTGCTCTGTGGCATGTGGAGTTCTTCCCTGACCAGGGCTCGAACCCATGTGCCCTGCATTGGCAGGCGGATTCTTAACCACTGCGCCACCAGGGAAGTCCCAATATAACTTCTTTTACAACTTAAAAAATAAGATCTAAATAAGGTTCACACATTGCAATTGGTTGATATGCCTCTTATGCCTTTTCATCTGTCTCCCTCTTTTTTCATTTTCCCTTGTAAATTATTTATTGACAAAATCAGTTCATTTGTCCTGTAGCATTCCCCACTGTCTGGGTCTTTGTTGCTTGTGTTCCCACAGTGTAGTGTAACATGTTCCTCTGTCCTCTGTATTTTCTAAAATTGGTAGTTGGAATGAGAAGCTTGACAAGATTCAGATTTTTTGGCAGGACTTTTTCCTGGGTGGTGGTGTCTTCTTCCTTCTTCCATGAGGAAGTAAATATTGTTTGGTTGTCTCTCTTTTTTGTTATGTTAGTAATCAGTGATGCTCAATGTCAAGATCCGTTAGTTCTTTAGGAGTTGCAGAAAGATAATACTCTAATTTAATCATTCCTTTGTCATTTAGAAGCTGAAATACTTCTGTAAAGAGGAGCTTCACTCCATGTATTATTCAGTTACTCAGGGATATTGTTCACATAGGGAAGAGAGGGAAAAATAATAGAATTTATTTACCAGTTTTCAAATCAATAATGAATTGCTTCCCAATCGTCTTTTAAACGTGATGAATTTTTAAAGCATCATTATGAACTCATAGATTTAAACACATTTGTATATTTCAATCCCCTGCTGTTGTTATTCCTATTGATGCTCAAATTGTCACATCTTTGGCTAATGGGAGCCTCTTTAGATTGGCTCTGGAGTCCTTTAGGAATGACCCTAGTAGTCTTTGATAGCTTTCTTGCCATCTGTATGACAAGATGTTTCAAGTTTCTCTCGTTCATTTCCTGCCCCAGACCTTGAATCAGCCTGGCTCCTTTTTTTTTTTTTTTTTTTTTTTTTTAATTTTTAAGTTAAAAATTTTTTTTTTTAATTTTATAATTATTTTTACATCTTGGCTCCTTTAAATGGAAGATGGTATTTCCAGACCTCCATCCAGGCTCTGGGGGTGCTCATTGCCCTTGGGTTGATTTGACATTGACTTCAGAGTTTTAAATTTCTCAGACATACTGGTGGCTAACAACACAGGCTCCAGAGGTAGACAGGCAAGAGGCAGAGGCTCCTGGGTTTGAATCAGGGCTCTACCACTTATTAAGTATGTGACATTGGCCCATTTTATCAACTTATCTGTGCTTCAGCTTTCTCAGTTGTAAAATGAGACTAATAACAATGCCTAAATTCACAAGATCCTGGTGAGATTTACATGAGGTAATTCCTATAAAGTGCTTAGCATCGAGCCAGACCGCAGGACTTGAGTAAGGGTTGGCTATTAGTATTCTTATTACTACTCTCTTTTTAGCCTCGTCATTGTTGTCTGCTCATACTGTGGGTCATCTTGTATGCGACACAGACTTAGTTTTATTCATAACTAGTGACACAGTGATTTATTTTAAAAAATGATTCTAAAGTTCCATCTGCAGCTTTTATCCCACTAATGTGCAGCTCTAAATGATGTAACACTCACACATATTAGAACATTTCCTATAAATGAATCCAAATTCAACAAAGCTAATAGCATTCGTAAGGTCCTCAAGCACAGCACACTTCCTGCTTTTTATATTCATCTGGAAAGGGGCAAATTGGCAGGAGCCTGGCTGGGAGTGGCCCAACTGGGGAGTTAAGGTCTCACTTTTCACTGGAGTCACTGCCAAGCCACATTTGTCTGGTCTTTCATAGTGCAGCACAGGGAGCTGTTAGGGGTGGCATTTCCCAAAGCCCTCCAGCTCTGTTTCTAATCAAACTGGTGGAGCTGTGAGACATATCTCAGGTCACATAAATCCTAACACTGGTCCTGTCTGGATGCCCATCCATATTATCAAATATCCATCCATTCAACTATTTGCAATACAACTCTTTCTTCAGGTTTGGGGGGTTAAAACATTCAGGGCTGCCGCCACTGAATAGTTCAGAATAAAGACAGTGAAAGAGAAGCAGCAGCCTGGGGGCTGTTTCCCTGGTGGTCCACTAGATCCCAACAAAGACTCCAGGCACCTCGCTAAACCTGAAAGCCTGACAGAGCCCTAACATGAAAAGTGCCTAAACTGCTTATGCCATGGGTTCCTTCAAACAAAGGCGTTTGCTTGCAATTTTACCTCCTTGCATCACTGACATATAATTGCACTGTCATTGCATCAGCTACGCCAAGTTGTCTGCAAGGCTCTGGCCAGAAATTCCCAGGATGTACCAGGTCTGTCATTGCCTAAATAAAAATTTACTCAGTTGTTTTCCTCTTTGTGTTGTATGTGAGTGTGTGTCTTGATAGAAAGCACTCAGGATTTTTTTTTGAGTAGCTTATATGTTATTAAGATGATATAGCATTTAAAGCACTTTAAAAATAATAATTGTAATCCAAATGTTTGTCAACAGGGACGTGTCTGTGGATAAATGATGGTAGATTCATAAAATGGAAATTATTCAGTCACTAAAAATAATAAAGTGGATCTTTAGGTGTTGACATGGAAACATGTTTTTGAGAGGAAAAATAAGTTTCAAAACAGTATGTATAGTGGGATCATATTTTAGTAAAATAATAATTATGATACATGTTGGCATATGAATAAAAAAAATCTGAAGGATAGCCCAAGCTGTTAATAGGGATTATTTCTAGGGGTGAAATTATAATTGTCTTTTCCTATATATTTCTATAGTCCCTGAATTTCTTATGAATAAGTATTAAATTTTTCAATCAGAAAAAGAGATTTTTGGAAAAATCAATGTTGTTATTGAAATAACTTGTTCAGAACAGTGAAAGAATATATTATCAATTGTAATAATATTAATGAGATTTCTTATGGTAGCTTCTTGGTTGAGTGGTATAATATTAGTAACCCTCTGTGAAAATAGAAGTTATTATTAATATAGTAACTGATGTGTTGAAAAGCAATATACCTAGCCTTCACTGAATCCAAAATAATTCAGTGTATGTTTTCATGTATATATACAACCAAAAAGTTTGACAGAACAATGAACAAATCACATTCATTCATTAAACATATTTTCCACTAATAGTATGTTCCAGTCAACGTGCTAGATGTGTAAGTACTAGCTAGACAGTGAGGAAAAAGATAAACCCAGTTTCTGCCCTCTTACAGTATGAACAACCATATATATATCCTGGAGCACAGCAACAATTAACTAGAAGAATTGCTGCATGTGAATAAATAGTAAGCAAATAGGGCTTCCCTGGTGGTGCAGTGGTTGAGAGTCTGCCTGCCGATGCAGGGGACACGGGTTCGTGCCCCGGTCTGGGAAGATCCCACATGCCGCAGAGCGGCTGGGCCCGTGAGCCATGGCCGTTGAGCCTGCGCGTCCGGAGCCTGTGCTCCGCAACGGGAGAGGCCACAACAGTGAGAAGCCCACATACCGCAAAAAAAAAAAAAAAAAAAAAAAAAAGTAAGCAAATAAATTAATTGTACTGCTCAAATTGTTATGGCTACAGTGAATTTTTCCTTTGATAAGGGCTAAGTGACTAAAAATGTATATTTCATCAGCATATTCAAATTTTACAAAATTATCACTCATTGTAGGATATAGGATCATATACTTTGACACTTCTAAATCAAATGTAAAATTAAAAGAACATAAATAGTTGGGAAATCTTCTTTCTTACTGGTATTTGTTTTAGATGGGATATCTGAATTCTAAAGACATGAAGAAAGTCTCTGGTCTCATTTTGAATTATAAAGTTAACAAGTCAATTTTGAAAAATTATTAATATTAACTTTCCTTAAAGATGAGATGTTCTTATTTCATAACTTTCAGTCCAAACCATGCCGACATATTTTAGTCCTTTCTCTGCAACAGATGACGATTTAGGGGGAAAGAGAAGGGAGGGTCAAAATGTCAAGTGAAATAGCATTGGATTTAGATTTGGAGAGTTGAAATTCCTTGAAGATGTCATATCTACTATTACTCTATGCCAGGGGTCAGCAAACTTTTGCTGTAAAGAACCAGAGAGTAAATGTTTGGGGCCTTGTGGGCCATGGAGTCTCTGTTGTGATGGGGTTCAGGACATACTACCCCAAAAGAGGGCACCTTGGCATATTAAATATTTTAAGCCAAAGGAATTTTAAAAAACAGCAGAAGCAGGAAGGTCACTCAGGCCTCCCCCTACTTGTCCTCTTCCCTGAAACAGGTCGTAAAACTCCCATGTGAAAGATGCCTTCCCTGTACCAGGAGGAAGGAAGACATTCTTAGCACCAAAAGCAGGGAATTGAGGACCGAGAAGGCTGTACAAGCAAACCTTATTAAACTAACCCTTATCTTCCTACTTATTTCTTCATCATTTACTACCCCAGCCCAAACCCCTTTGTCTTGTCAACTCTTCACAAATGTATTTGACCCGTTCTGGTCACTTTGGGTCTTTATTCACTTGTAAAGGCTCCTACATACACATAAAAATTCAATAAAATTTATATGATTTTGTCTTGTTCATCTGTCTTCTGTCAGTTTAATTTTCAGACTCAGCCAGGGACCCTACGAGAGTTAAGGAAAACTTTTTCCTCCCCTACCATAGAAATGACTCAACTCTGCTGTTGTAGTACAGAAGCCCCCATTGTCTACACATAAACAAATGGGTGTGGCCATGTTCCAATAAAAAGTTATTTAGGGAACCTAACATTTAAATGTTATATAATTTTCACGTCATGAAATATTGTCTTCTTTTGATTTTTATCAATCATTTAAAAATGTAAAATTCATTCTTAGCTGGCCAGTCTGACAGAAACCTGGTGGTGGTCAGACTGGACCCATGGCTACAGGTTACTGGCCTTCGCTGCAGGCCAGCCCTTGATGCTTAGAAACTGCTGCTTCTCTTTAGACCTGGAATCAGGGAGGCGGGTGTGGTGGGCAGGGGAAGGAATACAAGAGATTTGTAAAACAAAACTTCATAATGTTACGTTTCTAAAAGCAACTTTAAGTCTCTTTATTAATCTAAGAAGTTACTAACATAAAGTTCATTTTTAAGCCAAGTTAAGAAAATATTTAAAGAAACAGTGAGGCAGCTCTGAATGAAAGAGCTGTCCATTCTTTGCCAGTGTTATTGCTGGACATTGGTTAAAAACTGAAAACAAAAACAAAACTTTGCTTGTATTAATAGGTGAGAAATAGCATCTCTCTATTGTTTTCATTTACATTCCTTTGATTACTACTCATATGGAATTTTTCCATGTTCATAAGCCATTTATATTTCTTTTTTGATAAATTGCTCATTGCCTTCTGCCCATTTTTCTGTTAGGATATTTATTTTTCTAATTTAGTTTATGCAAGCTCTTTATATTCATATGAACCCTTTATCTACTATTATAGGTAACAAATATTTCCCCATTCTCCCTAGCTCTCTTATGTTGTATAGTGTGTTTATGATAGTTCATCTTTTTAGTCAAAAGCAATCTTTTCACAACCTACAGACTGGGAGAAAATATTTGCAAATGATGCAACCAACAAGGGCTTAATTTCCGGAATATACAAAAAGCTCATAAACTCAATAACAATAAATAAATAAATAACCCAATCAATAAATGGGCAGAAGACCTAAGTAGACTCCAAAGATTTCTCCAATGAAGACATACAGATGGACAATAAGCACATGAAAAGATGTTCAACATCACTAATTTTTAGAGAAGTATAAATCAATCCTAAAATGAGGTATCACCTCACACCAGTCAGAATGGCCATCATTAAAAAGGCTACAAATAATAAATGCTGGAGAAGGTGTGGAGAAAAGGGGACCCTTCTACACTGTTGGTGGGAATGTAAATTGGTGCAGCCACTATGGAAAACAGTATGGAGTTTCCTTAAAAAGAAAAAAAAAAAAACAGAGTTATCAATATGATCCAGCAATCCCACTCCTGGGCATATATCCAGACAAAACTCTAAATCCAATAGATACAGGCACCCTGATGTTCATAGCAGCACTATTTACAATAGCCAAGACATTGACACAAACTAAATGTCCATTGACAGATGAATGGGTGAAGAAGATGTGGTATAAATAAGATGGAATACTACTCAGCCATAAAAAAGAATGAAATAATGCCATTTGCAACAACATGGGTGAACCTAGAGATTATCATACTAAGTGAAGAAAGTCAGACAAAGACAAATATCATATGATATCACTTATATGTGTAATCTAAAATATGATACAAATGGACTTATTGACAAAACAGAAACAGACTCACAGACATAGAAAACAAACTTATGGTTACCAAAGGGGAAAGGCGGGGGAGGAATAAATTAAGAGTTTGGGATTAGCAGATACGAACTACTATGTATAAAATAGATAAACAGCAAGGTTCTACTGTATGGCACAGGGAACTACATTCAATATCTTTTAATAACCTATAATTTAAAAGAATATGAAGAAGAATATATATATATATATATATATATATATATATATATATAACTGAATCACTTTGTTGTACACCAGAATCTAACACAACATTGTAAATCAACTATGCTTCAATTAGAAAAAACAGTCTTTTCTTTTATATTTTATTTCTTTTATGCTTAAAATAAACCTCCCCACTTCAAGATCACATAAACAATTGATTATATTTCCTACTATTTGGGGAGTTGCATTTTGTTTTTCTTTTTGGCCACAGTGTGGGGCTTGCAGGATCTTAGTTCCCCAGCCAGGGATTGAACCCAGGCCCTCAGCAGTGAGAGTGCGGAGTCCTAACCACTGGACCGCCAGGGAATTCCCAGGAGTTGCATTTTCTATTAAACTGTTGGGACTTGGAATTTACTTTGATGTATAAGCTAGGGATCCAAAGTAATATTTTCCTAAATAGCTCATCTGTTTTCCTATATTCAAATCCTGCCTAATCTTCAATCTCAGCTCAAATGCATGTCCTCCATGAAGGCTTTCAGGATCTCCCACTTGGGAGAGAGCCCACTCTTCTCTCAATCCCTACTGCCCCATGGTTTTTCTTTCTTTCTAGTATTATGATTATCTGTGCATCTCTCTTCTATTGTACCACACTGTAAGTTCCTCGAAAGCTGGGACTGAGTTGTATTCATCTTTGTATCCCCCAAAGGTCTCACCCACTGGTGGAAAGAAAGGGTGAGTGATGGCAGCTCAAGGCCCTACCCTCCTGCCTCTGCTGCCTCTCACAGGGGGAGGGCGGGTCAAAGCTCACAGCCAGGAGGGAACTGCCTGCCTAGTGCATCTGGGGGATTTGTGGTGGCCACGAGTCCAAGGCAGCTGTTATTTAAACAAGACTGGTATTTATAGAACAAGGTCATGCACTCTGGGCTGAGCAGATACAAAAGTGAGCAGAGATGTCAGTCAGGCTCTGGGTAGATAAAGGGCCCTCTGGGCACCCGGAGCCCTCATATCCGTGAGCATCAGGAAAATGGGGATTTATTAGAGGCAGGAGTCCCTTGCAGTACGTGCGTGAGTGGGGTTTTCTGGTTGTCTCTTTGTTTTGTTTTCACTGTATTTTGAGGGGAAGAGTCAGCAAGAGTGGCTCCAGTGGAGAAATTGGGGAAGGGGTGTTGATAAAAATCGTCTATTCTGGATTTGGAAATAAAAAACCACTAGGCCTTGCCTCTATCCTTACTGACCTCTCCTCACTTATTACCCTGATCCCCCAAAGAAATAAGAGAACAAACTCTATGACTAGAATCCAGAAAATAGTAAGAACAGAGGATCTACAGGAACTCTTAACAGTTATATTCCTCAGAGAATAGTTCCAGGAGCTCTGCGCTGAACACGTTCCTGAAAAAAAATGGCAAGAGAAGGTCAAGGCCAGAAGTTTCTCAGGTCCACAGCCTTTTCTAGTGACCGCAGGCTCAGCTGGCTATTGCTCCAAGTACCATATCTGAATGATGAGAAGTAGACTTGTTTTAAATCTACAGATTGAGCTTTTTTTTTTTTTTTTTTTTTTTTTTCGGTACGAGGGCCTCTCACTGTTGTGGCCTCTCCCGTTGCGGAGCACAGGCTCCGGACGCGCAGGCTCAGCGGCCATGGCTCACGGGCCCAGCCGCTCCACGGCATGTGGGATCTTCCCGGACCGGGGCACAAACCCGTGTCCCCTGCATCGGCAGGCAGACTCTCAACCACTGCGCCACCAGGGAAGCCCTATTTTTTTTTAATAAATTTATTTATTTATTCATTTATTTAATTTTTCGCTGCATTGGGTCTTCGCTGCTGCACGCGGGCTTTCTCTAGTTGCAGTGAGCGGGGGCTACTCTTTGTTGCGGGGCACAGGCTTCTCATTGTGGTGGCTTCTCTTATTGCAGAGCACAGGCTCTAGGCGTGCAGGCTTCAGTAGTTGTGGCACACAGGCTTCAGTAGTTGTGGCTTGCGGGTTCTAGAGCACAGGCTCAGTAGTTGTGGCACATGGGCTTAGTTGCTCCGCGGCATGTGGGATCTTCCCGGACCAGGGCTCAAACCCATGTCCCCTGCATTGGCAGGCAGATTCTTAACCACTGCGCCACCAGGGAAGCCCTGAGCTTTTTTTTTTTTTTTTCGGTGTGCGGGCCTCTCACTGTTGTGGCCTCCCCCGTTGCGGAGCACAGGCTCCGGACGCGCAGGCTCCGGACGCGCAGGCCCAGCGGCCATGGCTCACGGGCCCAGCCGCTCCGCGGCACATGGGATCCTCCCAGACCAGGGCACGAACCCGTATCCCCTGCATCGGCAGGCGGACTCTCAACCACTTGCGCCACCAGGGAGGCCCTGAGCTATTATTTTTAAATGCATCCACTTGTGAATTGTTTCAGCCACAACTCTTCAAAGATTGGTAAATTATAAACTCTTAAAATCTTGAAATTTAATAAAAACCCAGCTATATATGAAAAGAGTGCTAAATTCCTTTTAAAATGCAGTAAATGTCCAAAATCATAAGCCATAACAAAGAGTCACGACAAGTAGGTGCCTGCATGGGAGAAAGTCCCTGGAGCAGCTTGAGTCCTTCAACAATAGATGCAAAATTGGGCAGATGTCAACACTGATGATAAACCAGGGTGACTCCAACACAGCTTGGGCTCCACTGATGGCTCCTGGTATTATCTGTGCTACCAAAAGCCAAATCCTCACATTTCTTACAGAAGGACCACCAGGTACAGTATCACATAGCTAGGTGAGCCCTGAATAGAAAAGGGATAACTCAACTTTAATGAGAAATCCACTCCTGGAATTTCTGTCCTCTGAAATTTTTCACTCTGGATATTGACTTGACATTCAGCAAGCATTCTGCTGAAACACCTTCTAGAACAGGAAGAACTTGAGCAGGATGGCTATTTTGCTGTTATGCCCTAGAGCAAGAGGGTATCATTATGTAAGCACCCTGTTAGTGGTTTGTCAGGGGAAAAGCAACAGTGACTCAGAGCATGGGATGGCCTGGGCGTCCTGCAAGTACACAGCATCTCCAGGCAGAGAGCAGACAGCCTCTAACTATCTGAAAATGAGGATCACTCAGTCAAGGAAAGAGGAGACTGAGGGCACACCCACATAAAATCTCAGACTTGTGCAGGGGTATTATTACTCACAGGAAGCAACTGTGTGCCTCTACACTGAAGAGTGAGACATTTGGCTTACACCCGTAAGTAGGAAGAGAAAACTTCGGGTAAAGAAGGAATGTTATCAAAAAAAAAATTCTGGCATCTCAATTTCAGAGGGTCTCTTTCATCGGTAGAAAGTACAATTGAAGCTATAAATGAAGCAGGGGCAAGGCCAGGTGACCCCTTCTCACCTTCCATTTTCTTATGACGACAGGTATTTACTCAAGGTTACAATAATATCAAAAGAAGCAGGGAATTCCCTGGAGGTCCAGTGGTTAGGACTCTGTGCTTCCACTGCTGGGGGCATGGGTTTGATCCCTTGTTGAGGAACTATATCTGGAAAAATTCTTGCTGATGAAGAAAACAAACGTTCCCAAAAAGCATTTCCTGATTACTTATTAATAATGCAGACCAACGTCAATCTATCTTAAGAAATAGATACATCCATTTGGATCCATTTTGTTTGTTTGTTTGTCTCATTCTTTAAATAAATACCAAATGTGTTCGCTCCAGAAATAAAATTAAAAGCCAACCTCAAATCATAAAAAACACAGGTTGGGCTTCCCTGGCGGCGCAGTGGTTGAGAGTCCGCCTGCCGATGCAGGGGACGCGGGTTCGTGCCCCGGTCCGGGAAGATCCCACATGCCACGGAGCGGCTGGGCCTGTGAGCCATGGCCGCTGAGCCTGCACGTCTGGAGCCTGTGCTCCGCAACGGGAGAGGCCACGGCAGTGAGAGGCCTGCGTACCGCAAAAAAAAACCCCACAGGTTATAAAAAAAAAAAAATTATATTATCTTTCTTTTTACTCATTTGCTTGCAAACCTTGGGAAATCTGCTAGTTGCAAAGTTGTTTTTTATTTTCTAATAATTTCTGAGAGAACATTGGAATATTTGCAGGAAAGAAACCACTTCACTTTAACCTCACTCTTCCACGATTTCCAAACAGAAAGTAAGTATAGATAATGATGAAGCAGTCTTAGAGACATCCTCATATCCTAGGCCCAAATAAACAGTGGTATTAACAGAAACAACTGAATTTCCCCAGCAACTGTGGAAAAGAGATCTCACAGCACAGTCCTTATTGCAAGTCACTTCCTTCTGTGATGACCCCAGGGAGAAATCAATGCTGTCCTCTCTTGTTCCTATAATCCCACCTTGAAGCTTGTGTGCATGCGTAGGGGGAGGGGAGGAGAGGGTCGTCCCCCCATCCAGGACCACACTAGTGACTTTCCCCTCACAGTCACCTCCCACCCTCCACTGGGTGTCAGAGACTAGCCCCAGGGACCCCCTCAGGAGGGTGTCTGGCTGTTTGAGAGGAGGGGGTCCCCACTGGGCAGTTTGGGTTGGGCTCAGAGAAAGCAAAGTCCAATTGTGGAGGCCAAGTGGCCGGTAAGTGTCTAATAAATGTTAACACCCACCCAACCCTGTCTTCATCCAGACACATTAAAGAGAAATATTTGCTAAAATCCCCGTGTACACCACGGTCATTCGTCTTCCTGACTGCTGCTGCCTTTTGTCTTGGTGGCTGGCTCGGCACAGACACTGCAGGATGACTCAGCGAGCTGAAGTCTGCCTTGTGGGCATGCACGGCTCTAAAAACTGCTGTAACCACCAGAAGCAGCTGATTGCAGTGGTCCTCTGGGGACTCTGCTCCAAGGATGACAGTCAAAAGGAAGTGAGCACTTGGGCAGTGCCTTCCAATTCAGTGCCACTGAAATCAGGGGAGGGTGCACCTGAGCCTTGGGAAGAGCTCGGGGGCCAGCTCGAGAGGCTGCTTGGGGGCGAGCTTGCTGAGGACTATACCAGGCCCACCTCAGCAGCTTATGATATTGGGTGCAGTGACGACTGTGATGACAACAAATAACACTGCTAATAAAGGTTCTGTGGACCGCACGCTTATTACTCACTAAGCACTTGGCACAGACAGCCTCGTAGCAACCTTGGAAGGCAGACATAAAACCCTCGCTTTACAGGTGTTGAAACTGGGGGTCACAGAGCCTACAGCCAAGTGGCGATGAAGCAGGATTTGAGCCTAGACCTGGGGATTAGGAGTCCAGGCTCCTAACCCCATCAACACTCCCGGCTTTCAAGAAGCTACACCGTCCATACATATACAGTTCCAAACCTAAGTAAGCATGGCCAGCGGAAGGGCTAGGAAGCCCCCAGCTGGCATCTGAGCTCTTTATAGAGGAGCCTCTCCCCAGGCACTGCCCCTGCAGTGAACTTGGAGCCAGATTGCCTCAGTTATGTCTGCAGAAGCCCTCAGAGGCTCTTCCGGAGGCCGACCCTTCAGGGCACTGCATCCACCCTGCTGCTGGCTCCCAGCCCAGCCTTGCAGCTCGGGCTGTCTTATGGAAACAGATTTCCAAATGGATAAACACTGATGTTTCAGGGGGAGGCCTGCACTTCTATAACTGAGTAAGTAGGGCTTGAAGGGGCAAGGATAATTATAACAGATGACCCCCGACTCTCATCTAACGCTAGAATCGGAGTTCTCCTCTGCTAGAGGGCTCAACAGAGCTGCTCATGACTCTGGCTTACTTGTTGGATTTCTTCTGCAAACCCTCAACTGGAGTTTGTGGAACCACAAAATAGCTAAAAGTGAAAAGGGGAAGTGGCAAGAGTCTGGCGCCTACAAAGATGGGAAAATTGGCTTCTGAAGAACACACTGTAGAATGAAAACTTGTGACCAGAACAACGTGGGTAGCCAGGAGCTCAGAGGATGGTCCAGAGAGAGCAGGCCTGGTCACACTGTGATGCCAGGGCCTAGACGAAACCTCAGGGCTGGCAGGAGAAGGAGGAACACGGTGACCTGACAAGGAGAGAAAGGCTCTGTCCTGTGCTTGTCACTAGAAAAATAGAAAGACTCACCAGCAAGAGGGACCCCCACACTCTTTCTTCCGGGAGGAGGGGAAGGGGCTGGGGCCATGGCTCCCTGAGATGGGAGAAGGTGTGTTCTCTTCCTTGCTGGAGGGGGGGCATTGCTTACCTATGGAAGAGGGTCCCTCAGAGTCCCAGTGCTGGGGTTTCTACAGTCTGGGGACACTCAGGCCAGTGTGGAATTGAACACAAGCCTCATGGATACTCCCTGACAACAGACTAGGATCTCAGGTGAGGCTGTGTTTGCCTTTCTCCTCATTAGCACCCCTGACTGCTCAGCCCTCCCGGGAAGCTTCTGTCAGTCAGTCTACAGTAGGGAGAGGAGACAGGGTGGCAGTGGCAGCTGCTCTGAGAGGCTGCGGCAGTGACCCTTGTTGCAGTTAGACAATATTATAGGCTCATCCGCCTGCCTTCCTCTCACATACCACCTCCCCCCACGTAGGAGTCACAGAAGCACTTACTAGCCTTGTGGGAAGATGAGGGAGAGGTGACCTCCAGGCCAAAGCAGCTGGGGACCAGAAGGCCAAGGAGCCCCTGGCCCAACAGTCTGGGGCCAAATGTAGGAATTTCTCTGCTCCAGGCATGTTCTTGGCCACCCCTCCCCGGCCAAAAACAGAAAATCAACTCCTTCTGACCTGGGTCCTGAGCAAGTAAGCCAGGTTGGGAAAGAAACGCTCCAACGCTCGGCCTCTTGGCCCCTGACATGGCCTCACAGCCTTGCTTTGGGAAACCGTATTTTACTTAAAACTTGATTTTCTTTGTACTTGTTGAAAGTTTTGCTTTCCTTTTACAATGCTAAATATTCAATTTATAGAAAAATATAGCTAGGCTTCTTTCTTTCCAGTCAGCGGTTTGGAATCAATTGTCTTTTCATGAATCTATAATAAGACAGGCACAGTTCAAACATTTTGTGATGTCACGTCTTCGCTCTGGGACTTGGTGCATCTTTCGCTCCTGATGACCCTGGCTTGTTCTTCCTCCCACTGCCGTGAGTTAGTCTGCGGCTCCACTGTGCAGCCTGAGAGGTGAGTCAGCACAGGGAGAAAACTCCCTTCTCTAAGCAGGGGCTGGAGCTGGAAGGGGACAGGAGGCTCCAAAGTCCAGGTCACGAGAGATGCCATGATTGACTAGGGTCACTCCGAGAAGCAGAGAAGGTTACACACCCATCAGGCTGCCTTTGACAACCGGTCCTACTGCGTTCTCCTCTGAAGCTTCTCTGGGTGCAGACGCTCAGGGTTGGTGACAGCATAAAGAACAGCAGTCCCCATCCCCTCCCCATGTCAATCCCAGGGGACACCAGAGGGTGTATCAGCTGACAGGCAGCATTAAAGACAGCTTGAAAAACAGAGGTACTTACTGCACTAACACCTACATCTGGGCTTACAGGTCTCATGAACTTGGGATATAGAAGCCAAGACTGAGAGAGAAAATTAAAAATTCCCCCCTCAATCTACCAAATTATATTCTTGCCATACGGGTTAAACTGTGTGTATTAGATTTCTACAGCTTTTGTAGCAAACTACAACAAACTTAGGTGACGTAAAAGAACACAAATCTTATCCTCTTACAGCTCTGTAGGTCAGAAGCCTGACAGGGGTCTCACTGGGCTAAAATCAAGACGTTGGCAGGCCCGCATTGCCTTCTGGGAGCTTCAGAGGACAGTCCCCTTCCTTGTCTCTTCCAGCTTTTGGAGGTACCCACATTCCTTGATTCGTGGTCCTCGTCCTTCATCTTCAAAGCCATCAATGGCTGGTTGAGTCTTCCTCACAGCATATCCTCCTGAAACTGGCTTTCCTGCTCCCTCTTCTTGGAAGAAACTTGTGGGCCCACCTGGATAAACAGGTTCCAGGGATTGGTATGTGGACATCTTTGGTGTGTGTGGGGGGGATGCTTCTACCTACCATAACGGTGGAAGGTCTTTAGAAATTTGAGAGTAAAGAAGAAATGCCTTTATCATAAAATAGTGGAAAAAGAAGGGAAGAAGTTCACCCCCGTCTCAACCTGCCGATGTCACTGCCCAGGAAACACAGTCTGTTCCCAATATCCCTCAGTAGTCTACTCCAGGGCACTAAGACTTTGTCATCAATAGAAGGAAAACATTCTGTCAAGCTCATGCCTTTCAGCAGTTGCTTCTTCTCTCACCACATGCGAGCAGGGGAAACTGTCAACTTTCATATCTTGTTCAAAGTTAGAGTCACCAATATGCCACCACCAAATGACTGCCAATTCCTTTAAGCTGTCCTTTCAGGACCATTTTCCCACCTTTGAACCATTTTGACTGCTCATTGCTTGCAGAATCCCAATTCAGTGAGGCATGAGGCTTTGGGGCAAGCCAGTGCTTGTAAAGTGACAGCTAAGACCCTCTGGCATCTACTATGGCTACCATTGTCGTCACCAGTTTCTGTTGTGAGAGACGACCCTCAAAAGAGGATCATATAACAAGGAGACGGGACCATCCTCAAATTCCAAAGCCAGTCTCATTTGCTTCAAGAGGCTGATCTAGGACAGGCAGCTGATAGGACCCTGGCTGTGCTAGAAGTCACGTGAGAGGTTTGAAACAGATAACGAGAAAAACACACCAAGAGTACCAAAGCCTAGACATAAAAAGATGATAAAAACAGCTAAGAGTTACTAACACACACAGTGGTTAAGAGCAAAGACTCTGGTGTTAGGCTGCCTCCGCCACATACTAGCTGTGGGATCCTGGGCAAGTTTTTTAACCTCTCTGGGCCTCAGTTTCTTCATCTGAAACTGAGGGTAACAATAGAACCAAGCATATAGGGTTGCAGAACCTAGCACATTGGAAGCATTCACTGTTAGCTGGAATTATTATTAGCTAGATGCTACGCTAAGGATTTTTCAAGCATTTCCTAATTAATCACCAAAATAGCCCCATGAGATATGTACTAGTATTATAATCTCCATTTTTAAGATGGAGATGAGCTTAAGGTCACCTAGTTGGTAAGTAGCAGAACCAGAACCAGAACTCAGGTTGGACTGACTCAAAGGCCTTGCCCTTAACCTCTGTGGAGAACAAGAGTCTAGGGGGAAAGACTGACAGAAATCGTGCCTTATATGTCTTGCCTCTTCTACTCTTTCTAGCATGTGCTTTAAGCACAGTTGTTGTTTGTGTGATGGATGAGAAAACCTGAATGAAACTAGCAGGAAGACAGACGTGTTGCCTTGAAACAGTCCTGGGTCACCCTGTACCTGATCCAATGCCACACACTGGTTGATTGTTGGGTTTTGAGGTCCCTCAGAAATGTTGGGAGCTCAGAGTTCTGAGCGTTGCCTTTCTGTAAAGGAGAGCTGCCCCCTCCTGAAGGTCCTCCTAACTGTCTCCTCCATCCCATCCCTGGCACAGAGAAGACACAGCTGGAGCCCTGGAGCAGTCATTCCCAGTCCTCATTTGGTAACATCCTGTGGAATCCATGATTAGCTCAAGGAACACCATGAAATTCTCATTAACCAAATTAATTTTAATTTGCTGTCTTTTTTTTTTTTTTTTTTTTTGCGGTATGCGGGCCTCTCACTGCTGTGGCCTCCCCCGTTGCGGAGCACAGGCTCTGGACGCGCAGGCTCTGGACGCGCAGGCTCAGCGGCCATGGCTCACGGGCCCAGCCGCTCCGCGGCATATGGGATCCTCCCAGACCGGGGCACGAACCCGTATCCCCTGCATCGGCAGGCGGACTCTCAACCACTTGCGCCACCAGGGAGGCCCCTAATTTGCTGCCATTTTAAAGGAAAATCTGTGCAGCTTTGAGGTGTTGCTCTGGACCCAAGCAATGAGAGGGTGAGGCAGCTTTACAAAGGGCAAGAATCACTGTGTTGAAAACTTAATGAAACCTCGAAGACAAAATGTTGAGCAAAAGAAACCAGACAGGGGCCTCCCTGGTGGCGCAAGTGGTTGAGAGTCCGCCTGCCGATGCAGGGGATACGGGTTCGTGCCCCGGTCTGGGAGGATCCCATATGCCGCGGAGCGGCTGGGCCCGTGAGCCATGGCCGCTGAGCCTGCGCGTCCGGAGCCTGTGCTCCGCAGCGGGGGAGGCCACAACAGTGAGAGGCCCGCATACCGCAAAAAAAAAAAAAAAAAAAAAAAAAAAAAGAAACCAGACACCAAGGAGGAGGTGCTTTGTAATTCCATTTAGATAAAGGTCAAAAATAGACCAGACTACGCTGGGCTATCTAGGGATACAGTTTTAGACCGTAAAAATATAAAGGAAAGAAAAGAAGTGATTACCACAGGAGTCAGGAGAGTGGTTCACTTTAGGGTAGAGAAAGGGTTTGGGATTCCACTGAGAAGGCGCCTCCTAGGGTTCTTGACCTGGGTGAAGTGACCAAGGGTTACTTTTATGATAATTCATTTAGTTTTACAGACTTCTTTTTATATAATTCATCTATGTGCTTTTCTGTGCGTTATATTTTGCAATAACAAAGGCTGGGTTTGGCTTTGTTTCTCTAACGAAATTTTCAACAACCTCACCTGAGAAGACATAGAAAAAGTTATAGGAACAATTAACTTTTAGTTGGACTGTTAAGACCTTGAGAGACCATCTAGCTCAGTAATTTTTAAACTTTAGCATGCATAAGAGTCACCTAGAGAGCAGGTTAAAACACAGATTCCTGGGCCTCACCCTCCAGGGATTAGGATTCAGCAGGTAGAGTCTGGGGCCCAAGATTCTGAATTTCTGATGAGCTGCCAGATGATGCTGATGTTACCACACTCAGTAGCACTGATCTAGTCTGTTCCCAAAGTTTTGCCCCATCCTTTAAAAGACACCCAAGGAAGACAGTCCACATGACACAGGCTGTAAGATATGGTCCTCAACTTGATTGTTAATGCAGAATCTGTCTAGCTTCTAGTCTTGACAGATTATCGAATCTAATTCATTGTTCTTACAGGAAGTACTCCTCCCTGCACCCCAAATACATACACACACACTCCCTCACTCTCAACACAGTCAATGATCTGTGTCCATCTGAACTTCTACAAAACCAGAAGTAAGTTTAGTGGTGTTTGAAATCATGCAACCAGCCATCAGTGCAAAGGGAAAAGGACAGAAACCTTCTAGCTCCTGGGATCCTGAAAAGAGACTGCTCGCTAACGCAGATAAGGGCACAGCCATTCTGCTGTTCCCTGTTCTACTGACTGCTCTCAGCCAACAGCCATCAATATGGATCGCTGCCAATTTATCAGGGAGAAAACAGCCCAACTTCTCTCCTGTCTAAATTCTGCATTATATTTCCTTGTATGCTATACAAAATGCAAAACAGAAGCTAAAATTAGAAGCTGAGGTGCTAGTGAGGCTGATGTGTATTGGGGGAAAGGCAGAGAGGAGAAGTCATAGGGAGGGGTTCAGAGGAGAGCTGCCTGGGCCCCCTTCCCAAGCTGTCACAGACAGCAGCCTGGAAAGAAAAATACAAGGGAACCGGGATGAAGGTGGGAGGCTGCTGGACCACCCAATTATCACACCTGCAGAGAATCCTTGTGGGTTTTTTGGGTTCCCTAAAAGTGCCCTGACCTACTTTTCAAAATGTTGTTTCCTTATTCACCAAAATACATTCTTGGTGAATTGCAGTCAAATTTTCTGCAATTATCCAATCTAAAGCTGTAGTTTCCACTGTGAGAGCTATCGTATGTGTCTCCATGCATAATAGTAATATATTCAACAGTATCAGGCTGGTGGTGGATACGATGAATTTCTTAAAGTGACAGGCAAGCTGCAGTTTTAAATGAATCTATCTGGAAAGCTTAGAGCAAAGCCTTGAGTCTATTTAAGAACACGTGATGGCTGCTGGCTTCATCCCTCAGCTAAGGGGCCCAGGCTCACCAGATGTGAGTATAATAGCCTTAAAGTGGAAGTAAACACAATGATGCCTTGGACGTATAGGACCATTTTCTTCACAGAACCTCAGGCATTCCTCGCTACAGTGTAATCCCGTATTCTCTGGGCAGTGACCAGACCACCTTGGAATCTCACTCAGCCACAGTGGAAATTTTGGAAGTATTACAGGGAGCAAAAAAAAGAACAAAAGGGGCTTCCCTGGTGGCGCAGTGGTTGAGAGTCCGCCTGCCTATGCAGGGGACACGGGCTCATGCCCCGGTCCGGGAAGATCCCACATGCCGCAGAGCGGCTGGGCCCGTGAGCCATGGCCGCTGAGCCGGCGCGTCCGGAGCCTGTGCTCTGCAACGGGAGAGGCCGCCATAGTGAGAGGCCCGTGTACCGCAAAAAACAAAAAAACAAAAAAACAAAAAACAAAAAACAAACAAACAAAAAAGAACCCAAAAAAACAAAAACAAAAAGCTGGGGGGAGAAGTAAATACCTCCCCTGGGATGTCACAGGGCAGCCTTGCTCCCAGGCCGGTGGGGCAACACTCAGATCCAGGGCATGTGGTGTCAACAGCT
Organism: Mesoplodon densirostris; assembly: GCF_025265405.1. Taxonomy (NCBI): domain Eukaryota; kingdom Metazoa; phylum Chordata; class Mammalia; order Artiodactyla; family Ziphiidae; genus Mesoplodon; species Mesoplodon densirostris. Next base: position 46,267,244 of record NC_082674.1, read on the forward strand.
GCCTGCTCCTCCCTTCTGTCAAAGGGCTGCTGAGAAAATGAGATGGAACTTGTGGCCAACCCATAATTATACAGGGGCGTAGGAGTCAGGCCACTGACTAGTCGGCTTCCTATTTCTCCTTCTCTCAGCCCCTGGCCAGCCTGAGAGGTGGGAGGATGTGGATGGGATTCTGAAAGTGCCTCTCCATTTGCTTCTCAGGAGCTGGAAAAAAAAAAGTGCGGTCAGTGCAGCGGCTGTCAAATGCAAGCCCATGTGCACCTGGACCAGCCAGGAGGCTGAGAGGAGGGTGATGGACGAGTCCCACACCCACCCTGGGCACCTGCCTGGCCCCCGCAGCACCTGAGCAGGGCCGGAGCATCACAGAGCATCTCTGAAGAGCAGAGACCCAGGCAGAAGGAAACAGAAGGTTCTTAGAAGGAAGGCAAGCCTTCCAGTTCTCGGAGGCTGCTCCTCCCAGAAGGCCTTCCCCACTGCCGGGTTCAGGGCGTGGGCAGATGCAGGAGCAAACTGCCGCTGGGCCCCTGGCAGCCCCAGGGGAAATAGAGCCCAGGCCCCAGGCCTCCCCAGGGGCCCTCCTCATGGCCGGGAGCTGACAACCAGCCTCTCACTGTTCCCCAGCTCTGCTTGTCCCCTTCCCACTGCTCAGCAGCCAGAAGTGGCACAGGGGAATCAGAGAACGTGAACCTGAACAGATTAACGTGGAGATGGTTAAATAAATGTCCAGATGATTTTTCTGTGTTTCTATGCTCCTCTGACCCCCATTCTAAGATAAGTGAACAGTGTCTATGTGAGTAAAGGCCTGGAGCTCTGGCTACGAATATAGTGTTGTTATTTTTACAGCAACTGGGAGGGAGTCATGCCACCTCCGGGCAGGGCTCTGGTGGGCCGCGTGGGAGGTAACTGTCAACAGCTGCTGGGTGGAAAGCTTGTTTATTGTCAGAAGCCTGGCGCAGAGATCAAGACAAGCTTGGTCTCCAGATCACACCCACGTGGCTGCAGGCAGCGGCTGCTCCAGATATTGCATCCAACTGCAGGGGTCCCCAGGGTCCCCACTCAAGGATGATTCAACCAACAAGGAGACCCAGGAGGCCACCAGGAGAGCTGGGAGAATTCCTGTGGGACCACCCAACCGAACACTCCCAAGAGAAAAGTGCGGCATACAACGCCTTCCCCAGCAGACCAAACACAAGAACACAGAACCAGCTGCAAATCCCACACAATAGCTCCATGTCCTGAGACAGTTTCTCATTCATTCACCAGATACTTATTGGGCACCTTCTCTGGCAGATACTGTACATGGGACGAGGAATAGAGCAGTGAACTAGGCAACCCCAATCCCTACTCTCACAGAGTTTACAGTCTAGAAGAAATCACTTGCAATTAAGCTGGTTATTATGTGATGAGTGTTTTGATAGAGGAGGGTCAAAGAGCCAAGAGCACAACAGTAGGGAAAATGCAAACTGACCACAAGGAATTGCCTTGATAGGGAAACTGTCACTAAGAGATACTGTGAAGTTCAGACTATTAGGGTCTCAAGAGATGTCAGCCTAAGGCTGTCACTGCTTTCTCTCTTTCTTCAGCTAATTAAACTTTTAGCTAATATCTACTCATCTGGTGCCTGTTCTATTTCATTATCAGTCACTCGAACATAAAGCTCTGGGAATAAATAATTATAATCATAGAGCATCCATCAAAGTATCCAGAGTTCTCCAGGAAGCATGACTGACCCCTTTATCCATTGAGGTCATTATAGTCAGCATGCTATCCTCACGTTCCATTATTCTTACTCTTCCCCTGACAATGGTAATCACCAGGAGCCTCTCCCCCGAGAGGGTCCAGCCCTTTGTGGTATCATACAAGTAGCCTTGTATCAACTAGAAGCAAAGGATGCATTAGACATCCTCAACCACAAAGACAGAAAAAGTGAGGTGATGAGAAGTTTCACCAACTTCCTCCAGCACAGCAACCAAGGTGAATCCTTTAAAATGTAAGTCAGATGATGCCCTCTCCTGTTCAAAACCTTGCGAGGCTCCCCAGCTCGCTCAGACTAAAAGTTGAAGTCCTGGGGCTTCCCTGGTGGCGCAGTGGTTGAGAGTCCGCCTGCTGATGCAGGGGACACGGGTTCGTGCCCCGGTCCGGGAAGATCCCACATGCCGCAGAGCGGCTGGGCCCGTGAGCCATGGTCGCTGAGCCTGCACGTCCGGAGCCTGTGCTCCGCAACGGGGGAGGCCACAACAATGAGAGGCCCGCGTAACGCAAAAAAAAAAAAAAAAAAAAAGTTGAAGTCCTGACGGCAGCCCACAAGGTCCTCCATGAGCCAGCTGCTCATTACCTCTCTGACCTCCTCGCCTGCTAATCTCTCTGCGTCAGTCATATGTGTCTCCTGGCTGGTCTTCTTGAACATACCAAGCACACTCCCTCCTCAGCACCTTTGTACTCATCCCTCTTTGCCTGGCACTTTCTTTCTTCATATATCCACATCCTCATTCTCTCACTTCCTTCAAGTCTCTGCTCAAATGTCACGATACCAGTTTGTAAGGGGCTTTCCCTGGCCACCCTATTTATGATAGCAATGCTTCCTTCACAGTCCTTGTCCTTCTGCTCTGCTTTATTTTTCTTCACAGATGGTATCACTATCGGACACACTGTATACTTTGTTTATTGTCTGTCTCCTCTGCTAGAATGTATACTTCTTTAGGACAGAGGGGATTTTTCTGTATTTTTTCCCCCTACTGTTTTCAAGTGCCTGGCACATAGTAGAACCTCAACAAATATTCATTGAATGCATGAATGGATTAATCAATTAATTAATTAATGATAAATTAATTGGGAAAGGAAGACCTTTAGTAAATGGTGTTGGGACTTGGTATTCCAGACAGAAAATAATAAATTCAATTCCTACCCTGCACCATACACCAAGCAAATTCTAGATGGATTAAATACCTAGATATAAAAAGTCAGGGCTTCCCTGGTGGCGCAGTGGATAAGAATCCGCCTGCCAATGCAGGGGACACAGGTTCGAGCCCTGGTCTGGGAAGATCCCACATGCCACAGAGCAACTAAGCCTATGCGCCACAACTACTGAGCCTGTGCTCTAGAGCCCGCAAGCCACAACTACTGAGGCTGCGTGCCTAGAGCCTGTGCTCCGCAACAAGAGAAGCCACTGCAATGAGAAGCCCATGCACCACAATGAGTAGCCCCTGCTTGCTGCAACTAGAGAAAGCCCACACGCAGCAATGAAGACCCAATGCAGTCAAAAATAAATAAATAAAAATAAATTTATTTTAAAAAATAAAATAAAAAACAGTAAGTCAATTATATTGCAATAAAAATGGAAAATATTTAAAAATATATAAATAAAAAGTGAAACCTTCAAACTTTCAAATCATAAGATAGGAGTCTATCTTTATGATTTCAAAATAGGAGAAATTTTCTTAAATAAGAAGTAAAAAGCACAAGCCATATAGAAAAAGATTCATACATTTAACTACAACAAAAATTAAAACTTCTGTACATCAAATGATACCCAAAACAGCAAAAGAAATTTTAAAATTAAAAAACCAACGAAGTAGGATAAGAGATCTACAACACATTGGCCTCACAAAATATTAGAATTTGGAATATATAAATAATTCCTATAATAATAAAAGGTAAATCCCAGTAAAAAGAAAAGAAAGGCAATCACAAAAGAAAAAATTTAAATGGCCAATAAATGTAAGTAAAGCTGCTCAACTTCACTAGAATACAGGGAGACATAAATAAAAGCCATGAGCCACTCACCTCTATTAGACTGCCAGCAGTTGAAAATCTGATAAAATTTTATGTTGATGAAATTTTGGAAAAACTGAGACCTCTCATTTACTGTTAGTTTAAGTCTGAATTTGTATAGCAACTGTAGAGGGGAATTTGGCAGTCAAACTACAAATGCACACACTGTCCAACTCAGTAATTTTACTTGTTCTGGAGAAACCCTTGCACATATGCATAGGAGGACATATGTGAGAATGTTCATAGCAGTTCTGTCTGAAAAGTAAAACATTGGAAGCAACCTCAGTGTCCACCCATGGGGAATGGATTGTCATATGTTCATAGAAAGGGCTACAATCCAACAGGGCTTCGTAAACTTTTTCTGGGTCAGATATTAAATATGTTAGGCTTTGTAAATCACCTAAGTCTGTATTGCAGATTCTTTTTTTTTTTAACAAATTTTAAAAATGCAAAACCATTCTTAGCCAGATTTGCTCACAGGCTGGATGCTTGTAGCCATAGTTTGCCAATCCCTGCTATAACAGCAATTAAAATTAGTCAATTGGGTCTATTTGTATCAACTTGAATAAGTCTTAGCAACAAACAATGAGTGAAAAAAACAAATTCCAGAAAAAGTATGTACAGTTTAGGGAAATATTTAATCTTCACTATATATATATATATATATATATATATATATATATATATATATACATATGTAGTAAATCTATAAAAATGTGTATGGAAAGGATATATATAAATTCACAGTAGAGGTGAATTGCTTTTAGGGAAGGACGAAGGGAAACAGGATTTGAGTAGGATACCAAGTAATATTATATTTTTTTCTTTTATATAAAATAATCTGAGGCATATATGATAAAATGTAAATACATATTCATTCAGGGTATTGGGCACATGAGTGTTTCTCATGTTATTCCATGTACTTTCCTATAGTTGACATTATTTCCTGAAATACATACAGAAAAACAAACAAACAGCAAGATTGCTAGATCATATATCAAAATTTTAACAGTAGTTATTTCTGCTAGGTGGGATTTCTTATTTTTACTTATCTGTATTTTCTAAATCAACATCTGTCTCTAAAAACTGGAGTTGATTTTGTAATAAGAAAATAAAGTTATACTAGCCACAGCAATCAGACAAGCAAAAGAAATAAAAGGTATCTAAATTGGAAGGGACAAGGTAAAATTGTCATTATATGCAGATGATATGATACTATATATAGAAAACCCTGAAGACTCCATACAAAAACTACTAGAACTGATAAACGAATTCAGCAAGGTAGCAGGTTACAAGCTTAACATACAGAAATCGATTGCATTTCTTTACACCAACAATGAAATATCAGAAAGGGAATGTAAAAAAAAAAAAACCTTTTAAAATCGCACCCCTGGGGGCTTCCCTGGTGGCGCAGTAGTTGAGAGTCTGCCTGCCGATGCAGGGGACACGGGTTCGTGCCCCCGTCCGGGAAGATGCCACATGCTGGAAGATCCCACATGCCGCGGAGCGGCTGGGCCCGTGAGCCATGGCCACTGAGCCTGTGCGTCCGGAGCCTGTGCTCCGCAATGGGAGAGGCCACAACAGTGAGAGGCCCGCGCACCACAAAAAACAAAAAACAAAAAACAAAAAAACAAAAAAATCGCACCCCTGGGGACTTCCCTGGTGGTTCAGTGGCTAAGACTCCGTGCTCCCGATGTAGGGGGTTGGGGTTTGATCCCTGGTCAGGGAACTAGATCCCACACGCTGCAACTGAGAGTTCACATGCCACAACTAAGGGTCCCACATGCCACAACTAAAGATCCCGCATGCCACAACTAAAGATCCCGCATGTTGCAACTAACAGATCCCGCATGCCACAACTAAAGATCCTGCCTCTGCAACGGAGATCCCGCACTTGGCAACGAAGATCCCACATGCCACAACTAAGACCCAGCACAGCCAAATAAATAAATAAATCTTTTTTAAAATAAAAATAAAAATAAATAAAATTGCACCCCCAAAAATAAAATACTTAGGAATAAACCTGACCAAGGAGGTGAAAGACTTATACATTGAGAACGATAAAACATTAATGAGGGAAATTAAAGATGATTTAAAGAAATGGAAAGATATTTTATGCTGTTGAATTGGAAGAATTCATATTTTTTAAATGGCCATACTACCCAAAGTAATCTACAGATTTAATGTGATCCCTATCAAATTACCCATGACATTTTTCACAAAACTAGAACAAATAATCCTAAAATTCATATGTCACCATAAAAGATCTAGAATTGCCAAAGCAATCCTGAAGAAAAAGAACAAAGCAGGAGGCATAACCTCCCCAGACTTCAGACAATACTACAAAGCTACAGTAATCAAAACAGTGTGGTATTGGCACAGAAACAGACATATGGATCAATGGAACAGAATAGAGAGCCCAGAAATAAACCTACACACCTATGGTCAATTAATCTTTGACAAAGGAGGCAAGAATATACAATGGGAAAAAGACAGTCTCTTCAGCAAGTGATGTTGGGTAACTTGGACAGCCACGTGTAAATCAATGAAGTTAGAACACACCCTCTCATGATACACAAAAATAAAGTCAAAATGGCTTAAAGACTTAAACATAAAACACGACACCATAAAACTCCTAGAAGAGATCAAAACATTCTGGACATAAATTGTACCAATGTTTTCCTAGGTCAGTCTCCCAAGGCAATAGAAATAAAAACAAAAATAAACAAATGGGACCTAATCAAACTTACAAGCTTTTGCACAGCAAAGGAAAGCATAAATAAAATGAAAATACAACCTACAGAACGGGAGAAAATATTTGCAAGCAATGCAACTGACAAGGACTTAATTTCCAATATATACAAACAGCTCATACAACTCAACAACAAAAAACCAAACAATCCACTCGAAAAATGGGCAGAAGACCTAAATAGACATTTCTCCAAAGAAGAAACACAGATAGCCAATAGGCACATGAAAAGATGCTCTTCATTGTTAATTATTAGAGAAATGCAAATCAAAACTACAATGAGGTACCACCTCATACCAGTGAGGATGGCCATCACTAAAAAGTCTACAAATAGCAAAGGCTGTAAAGGATGTGGAGACAAGGGAACCCTCCTACACTGTTTGTGGGAATGTAAGTTGTTGCAGCCACTGTGGAAAACAGTACGAAGGTTGCTCAGAAAACTAAAAATAGAATTACCATATGATCCAGTAATCCCACTCCTGGGCATATATCCAGACAAAACTATAATTCAAAAAGATACATGCACCCGTAAGTTCATAGCAGCACTCTTCACAATAGCCAAGGCATGGAAGCAATCTAAATGTCCACTGACAGGAACGGATAAAGAAGATGTGGTACAGGGGGATTTGAGAAGATGGCAGAAGAGTAAGACGTGGAGATCACCTTCCTCCCCACAGATACATCAGAAATACATCTACATGTGGAACTGCTCCTATAGAACACCCACTGAATGCTGGCAGAAGACCTCAGACCTCCCAAAAGGCAAGAAACTCCCCAGGTACCTGGGTAGGGCAAAAGAAAAAAGAAAAAACAGAGGCAAAAGAATAGGGACGGGACCTGCACCAGTGGGAGGGAGCTGTGAAGGAGGAAAGGTTTCCACACACTAGAAGCCCCTTCGCGGGCGGAGACTGCGGGTGGCGGAGAGGGGGAAGCTTCAGAGCCACGGAGGAGAGCGCAGCAACAGGGGTGTGGAGGGCAAAGCGGAGAGATTCCTAAACAGAGGATTGGTGCCGACCAGCACTCACCAGCCCGAGAGGCTTATCTGCTCACCCACCGGAAAGGGCGGGGGCTGGGAGCCGAGGCTCGGGCTTCGGTTGGATCCCAGGGAGAGGACTGGGGTTGGCGGCTTGAACACAGCCAGAAAGGGGCTAGTGCGCCACGGCTACCCGGGAGGGAGTCCAGGAAAATGTCTGGAGCTGCCGAAGGGGCAAGAGACGTTTTCTTCCCTCTTTGTTCCTGGTGCGTGAGGAGAGGGGATTAAAAGCGCTGCTTAAAGGAGCTCCAGAGACGGGCGCGAGCCGCGGCTATCAGCGCGGACCCCAGAGACGGGCATGAGACGCTAAGGCTGCTGCTTGCAGCCACCAAGAAGCCTGTGTGCAAGCACAGGTCACTATCCACACCTCCCCTCCCAGGAGCCTGTGCAGCCCGCCACTGCCAGGGTCTCGTGATCCAGGGACAACTTCCCCGGGAGAACACAGGGCACCTCAGGCTGGTGCAATGTCACACCGGCCTCTGCCACCGCAGGCTCGCCCCGCATCCGTACCCTTCCCTCCCCCCAGCCTGAGTGAGCCAGAGCCCCCGAATCAGCTGCGCCTTTAACCCCGTCCTGTCTGAGTGAAGAACAGACGCCCTCAGGCGACCTACACGCAGAGGCGGGTCCAAATCCAAAGCTGAACCCCTGGGAGCTGTGCGAACAAAGAAGAGAAAGGGAAATTTCTCCCAGCAGCCTCAGGAGCAGCAGATTAAATCTCCACAATCAACTTGATGTACCCTGCATCTGTGGAATACCTGAATAGACAACAAATCATCCCAAATTGAGGAGGTGGATTTTGGGAGCAAGATATATTATTTTTTCCCCTTTTCCTCTTTTTGTGAGTGTGTATGTATATGCTTCTGTGTGTGAGTTTGTCCGTATAGCTTTGCTTTCACCATTTGTCCTAGGGTTCTGTCCGCCCGTTTTTTCTTTCCTTCTTTTTTTTTTACTTAAAAAATTGTTTTTCTTAATAATTATTTTTTACTTTTTATTTGAATTATTTTATTTTATTTTATCTTCCTTTATTTTATTTTATCCTATTTCTTTCTTTCTTTCTATTTTTTCTCCCTTTTATTCTGAGCCATGTGGAGGACAGGCTCTTGGTGCTCCAGCCAGGCGTCAGGGCTGTGCCTCTGAGGTGGGAGAGCCAACTTCAGGACACTGGTCCACAAGAGACCTCCCAGCTCCATGTAATAACAAACAGCAAAAATCTCCCAGAGATCTCCATCTCAACACCAACACCCAGCTTCACTCAATGACCAGCAAGCTACAGTGCTGGACACCCTATGCCAAACAACTAGCAAGACAGGAACACAGCCCCATCCATTAGCAGAGAGGCTGCCTAAAATCATAATAAGGCCACAGACACCCCAAAACATACCACCAAACGTGGACCTGCCCACCAGAAAGACAAGATCCAGCCTCATCCACCACAACACAGGCACTAGTCCCCTCCACCAGGAAGCCTACACAATCCACTGAACCAACCTTAGCCACTGGGGACAGACACCAAAAACAACAGGAACTACGAACCTGCAGCCTGGGAAAAGGAGACACCAAACACAGTAAGATAAGCAAAATGAGAAGACAGAGAAACACACAGCAGATGAAGGAGCAAGACCTTCAACTTGCTTCATCTTGCGTTTTGCTCCTAAAAACCCACCAGACCTAACAAATGAAGAGGAAACAGGCAGTCTACCTGAAAAAGAATTCAGAATAATGATAGTAAAGATGATCCAAAATCATCTTGGAAATAGAGAAAATGCAAGAAACATTTAACAAGGACCTAGAAGAACTAAAGAGGAAACAAGCAATGATGAACAGCACGATAAATGAAATTAAAAATACTCTAGAAGGGATCAATAGCAGAATAACTGAGGCAGAAGAATGGATAAGTGACCTGGAAGATAAAATAGTGGAAATAACTACTGCAGAGCAGAATAAAGAAAAAAGAATGAAAAGAACTGAGGACAGTCTCAGAGGCCTCTGGTACAACATTAAACACACCAACATTCAAATTATAGGGGTCCCAGAAGAAGAAGAGAAAAAGAAAGGAACTGAGAAAATAGTTGAAGAGATTATAGTTGAAAACTTCCCTAATATGGGAAAGGAAAAGAAGATGTGGTACATATATACAGTGGAGTATTACTCAGCCATAAATGAAATAATACCATTTGCAGAAACATGGATGCAACTAGAGATTATCATACTAAATGAAGTAAGTCAGAAAGAGAAAGACAAATATCATATGATATCTCTTATATGTGGAAACTAAAATATGACACAAATGAACCTGTTTACAAAACAGAAACAGACTCACGGACATAGAGAACAGACTGGTGGTTGCCAAGTGGGAGGGAGTTGGCAGAGGGATGGAGTGGGAGGTTGGGGTTAGCAGATGTAAGTTTCTATATATAGAATGGATAAACAACAAGGTTCTACTGTATAGCACAGGGAACTATATTCAATATCCTTGATAAACCATAATGGAAAATAATATTTTAAAAAAAGAATGTATATATATATATATTATATACATATATATGTAACTGAATCACTTTTCTGTACAGCAGAAATTAGCACAACATTGTAAATCAACTATACTTCAATTTTAAAAATTAAATTTAAAAAAATAATAAAGTTATAAAAACTTTCTAAGGTACCAGCTTCACTATTGAACATGTCTCATTTGGGGAATCCTGGATGAAGAGAGAAATCCCACTTCCATCTCTGGAGAACTTGAGTGTCATCCTGGAGAAAGCACTTGTACTGGGTCAAAACAAGTACCAGTCATCTTACCTAGACATAAGACCACGTCTGCTTTTCTGTCTCCTGTTTCTCCATCCAGTGAACATTCTTCTCCTTGGCTGGGCAAGGCCTTAGGACACTGCCCACCACTCTGTAGCACTGTTAGAGGATGAGGCCGTGATGATAGTTAAGCACCAGTGGGAGATCTGCTACCTGGCACCTGGCAATGGTCATCCCCTATGCTCAGCTGACCTCTCACGAGGCCTAGGTCACCAGCTCTTGGGGCAGGAATGGGGAGAATAAGTACCATCTGTTACTTATTGTGACTTCCTCTCTACCTTGGGAATATAAGTTTTTCAAGCTGTTCATCGGTATGGAACCCCTACTTTACAACTTAGGATGTGCTGGGTTTCCATTTTTAGAACACAGTCCTGGTGTTTATGGGTCCCCGACTTGGAGCGCTTTTTGGCTTGCAGTACAAAGATGCTTCTGCTTCCCCACCAAGGTTTGCATCCATGCCCTGAATCAGGGCTGACTCCATGGGTTTGTAACCTGTGCAGTCATACAGGGGCCCAACTCTCAGATTTGGTTCAATTCTCTGTGGCCACTCTCTTGAAATACCTCATAATTTTACCTTTGAATTTGTGTTTTGTAAGCAAAGTCTGATGATACAACAAAGCATGTGGGTGAGCAGAGGAGATACTCTGACAGCAGAGCACAAAGACACACACACACACACACACACACTCCAGCCTGTGGGCACAGCGGGCAATGTGCTGAAGGGACAGCCAGGCCCAGATCTGAGCTCAGATTAGTGACAGTGGTGGTAGCAACAGAAGAAGCACTGATGGCAGTGGTGGCCACAGCCCCAGGAGAGGGAGAAGCCCCTCATGGAAGCAGTGCCAGTACAGCGGTGGGGGGCCAGCAGACCCACCAGCCCAGAGCCCACCCCTGCAGCATCCACACAAATACTAACTCTCCGGTCTGAGCTCTGGGATGGGAACTGCCATTGCTCAGTCAATAAACAGGTGTCAGTAAATTATTATAAAATAAAATTGTGCACATGGACATCGCAGTAAAACCCATCAGAAAGTTATTAGAATTCTTTAAATAGTTTAGAATTTCTGGTTTTGAAAAATGTTACAGCACTACAAAGCAAATATCCACAGACTTAGAAAGTAAAGTTAAAGACCACTGCATTCAACAGAAAGGACATTATTTTCATTTGAAGCTTCAGATAAGCCAATTATTAATAAGAAAGAATTTTAAATTAATTAATTTTATTATAATGAAAGATAAAGCAATAGAATGCATAAATAAGCATTTTTAATTATATACAAATCACGAATTGCTTTCAGTTTCTTGTATAACCTCTGCAAGTTACTGGAAATACCAGAGGAAACATTAAAATGCCATTGTATAAATTTATATTTAAAATTAAATTCAGACATACATGAAGCTGATCATCAGCTCTAGACATACTAACATTTCTATTTTGAAATAATTTACCCTATTGTTTCAGTCTCTAAAATATACCTAACATTTCCAGTAAGAGTTGTACCACAGAAGGATCCTTCTCAAAATTAACGATTTTCAAAAATTATTTGAGATCTTGCATTTGCCAAGAGTGACTAAAGTCACTTTCAATTACATCAATTGAAAATGAAGTTACTAAAAGTACAACTTTTGATGACCTAATAAATGAATTTGCAAAAAAGCAAACCAGTAAAATCTTATGATCAAGTTATTGCATTAATAAAGTATGATCATTTATTGTATTATGTAATATTATATGACACCAAAAACATGTTTTTGCATTTGTAAGTTTATGTTGTAATTTATGTAACATTATTATGCCTATTATGTTTATAAGCTACAAGATCTTTTTAAAAGAAAAAGTTTTATGTTTTAGTATAACAGCACTTTTCTTTCCTTCTTTTTGGACGAGGGACCCACATTTTCATTTTGCACTGGGTCCTGCAAATTATGTAGCCAGCCCTACCCTGGACCATTTTCTAGAGGTGATGGCCACCACTGCTCTTTGTAAAGGAGGTCAGACAACTATCTCTTAGGAAGCTGGTCTTGGGAAGCAAAATGACCCATTCAGAGATGGACTGGGGACCTTGTGTCCTGATTACACTGGCCCACAGCTGAGCAAAGGCAAAATAACACACAGGCCAGTCACAGGCCTCTTCTCTGTTGACCACAGTGGAATTGCCAGCTCCCCATACATAAGCTCCGCAGCCAGTTATGGCTGAAAGCATCATCCTAACCTCCCTCTCCTTTACCAATGTTTTACTTGTCCTTCTCTGATGGTTATCTGCATTACTCTGGGGCCTAGCATGGAGCAAGACTGAAAACCCACTGAGAGGACTCAGCATAGGGTATGTTACCTTGTTGTTATTCAGACCCCCAACAGTCAGTTTCTCAGCCTTTCCCTCTAAATCCTGTTTGGTGATTCCTGTTAGATACCCCGAAGCTCTCATAGGGTCACTTCACCAAGACAGTCAGAGTCTTGGCAATGGAGAAAAGCCCTGCAGGCACTTAAGGCTAAATCAGAGGAAAAGAGCGTCATCCTTAGAGTGAGGAGTCTGGGACAGAAGCTGCCCCAAGTGATGCTCCACTGTTCTTCAGAACAGGGCGGGACAAACAGATTCTGCTGACAAGGTGATCTCCTTTGGATCGCTTCATTTCACTTCACACAAACGACTTTGGCAACTTTTGTAAAAAAACAACCATGCATAGGATTGTACTCAGGCCATCTGAACCCTTCTCCAATTTCCACTACCGTACAGTTTGACAACTTGATGATTTCCTGCCCTGAGCTATTTTCTGTTTCCATGTGTCTTCATCACAAGTTCCTTGAGGACAGAGACCATGTCTTCTCCTTCACATGTCCCCAAGGCTCCAGGTAAAAGAACGATGCTATAGTTTCTAGAACACTAACATTCCCTTTCTCATCCACTAACCCATCAATCCTCACAGCACACACCACACCCTCAGGCCAGGATAATGCTCATTTTACAGAGGAGGTGATCAAGACCTCGAGAAGGTCACTGGTTTGCCCACACTCCACAACTGCTAACGGTCAGAGCTAGGATGCAATCACAGACCTGTCTGATTCTGATCGCAGCACCTTTGGGGAAGGGGCCACCTCTAACAAGGCAGGCATCACTCCCTTTTTGCACATTGCCTAGCGCGGTTCATTATAAATGCAGATACTTGAGCGAGACCTTGTGATGATAGATGTTTTCAGGTTTAGCAACAGAACCACAACTCCGTGTCTGCTTTTTCTACTACATGGCAGCACATCCTAAAAGTACCTCTCCTGTTACACCCATCTGCACTGTTTCAGGACTGCTGAGTGTGTCAGGACTTTGGGCAGGAAGGGATGGGACTCTCCACAACTCTGGTCTTCCCGGTGGCCTCACACTTTCTGCACCCTCCCAGGATGGAGTGGGCAGCAACAGCAGCTTGAAGCGCTCTGTCTAGACTTGCTTCGTGGCAGCAGTGACTATCTACAAACAGTGGCGTCTGTTCTTTTCCCTCCTAAGATGAAGGAAATGTGGAGGTGTAGGCCTCCAGGACATAGCCACCCCACCTGGGCTTCTCTCCTAAGTGTAAAAGACCAAGCGGATGCTGGCCCACAGGAGAGTCCCAACTCATTGCAACTTTAATAAATGTTTTCACACGTTTGTAACCATGGTGTAAGGAAGGCCTTAAGGTTCAAAAACACAGAAGCCATGAAGAAAAAAGACTAAAAACCTGGGCCACATAATAATCCAAAGTTTGGAACCATAAAAGATATCACAAAGTTAAAAGAAAATGACATATTAAAATATCTTCAGCATGTATAACAAGCTAGGGTTAATATTCAGTATATCAATAATTCTTACAATTTATTAAGAATAAGGTGAACCATTTAATAAAAAGGGGGAAAGAATATAAAGAGGCACTTCCTAGTGAAAGAAATAGAAATGGCAAACAGCAAAGGAAAATATGCCATATCTCACTGTAAACAAAACTACAGTTAAAATACTAAAATATCATAGTTCATTAAATTAGCAGACATTAAAAAGACTATGAATATCCAGTGCTGGAATTTTAGTTGGATTTGCCAAGCAAAAAATGAGAGAAGACTCAAATAAATAAAATTATAAATGAAAGAGGAGACATTACAACTGATAACACAGAAATACAAAGGATCCTAAGAGATTACTATGAACAAGTATAGCCCAGCAAATTGGACGACCTAGAATAAATTGATAAATATACAACCTACCAACAATGAATCATGAAGAATTAGAAAATCTGAACAGACCGGTAATGAGTAAGGAGATTAAATCAGCAATTTAAAATTTCCCAGCTAAGAAAAGTCCAGAACCAGATGGCTCCATTGGTGAATTCTACCAAACGTTTAAAGAAGAATTAATGCCAATCCTTTTCAAACTTTTCCAAATAATTGACCTGAATAGACTTCCAAAGAAGACATACAAATGGCCAAAAAGTACATGAAAAGGTGCTCAACGTCACTAACCATCAGGGAAATGCAAATCAAAACCACAATGAGATATCAGTTCACACCTGTTAGAATGGCTATTATCAAAAAGAAAATAGATAAGACAAATACTATATAATCTCGCTTATATGTGGAATCTAAAAAAGCCAAACTCATAGAAACAAAGTAGATTGGTGGTTGCCAGGGACTATAGAGTAGGGAAAATGAGGAGATGTTGGTCAAAGAGTATCAACTATTACTTATAAGAGGAATAAGTTCTGGGGATCTCATATACAGCATAGTGACTATAGTTAACAATACTGTATTGCATACTTGAAGGTTGCTAAGAGAATAGATCTTAAATGTTCTCACCATAACAACAGCAAAATGGTAATTATGTAAGGTGATAGATGTGTTAACTAACCTTATTGTGATAATCATTTCACAATATCTTTGTGTAACAAATCATCACATTGTACACCTTAAACTTACAGAATGTTAGACATCAATTATATCCCAGTAAAGCTAGAAGAAAAGAGAAAAAAGTATCCAGTATTGGGAGTTAGGAGGGCAGTTAGGTTGCATCAAATTTTAAAACGTGTTATGCTCTTTGACTTGGCATTCTACTTCTAACAGCTAACCTAGAGAAACATGTGCCCTTGTGAATAAAGAAGCACAGGCAGAAATGTTCATTATAACACTGTTTATAAAAGCATAACATTGGAAATAACCTAAATGTCCTCTAGTAAAGGCATGGCCTAATAAGCCACAGGACAGACATCGCAGGGAACATTATGCAGCGGTTAGAAAGTATAGGTGATATGCTGAGCACTGACATGGACAGATTTCCAAGACATAGGACGTGAAAAAATAGTGAATTGTTTAACAATATGCATAGTGTAATCCACATTTTAAACATGTAACCCCATAAAACCACACATTTCTATATGTACATATATGCATGTGTAAATGGATAGAAATACCTCTGGAAAAAATACTAAACTGGCAATAAGTTCTCTCTGGGTAGCAGAGTGGGTCTGGGGAGGCAGCAGCGAAGGGGCTCTTGCTATGACTGTTCTGTTGGCTGATATTTTTGCAAGAAGAATCTATGCATATATTACTTGTGCAATTTTAAAAGAAAAAGGAATTAACATAAGCCCAGGGTTGCTAAACGACAGACCTATCAAATCCATTAGGTCTACCCTCCCTTTGGGGGCCCAAGTAGCCCGACTGGGGTCTGGAGAGGGGGGACGGGGTAGAGAAAAGGAGCCACCACCTGCCCAGTGTCAGCCCGCACCCATGTGCCAATAAGTCTCCTTTCTTTCTGATAGATGTTATTCTATTTTCCACTGTGTCTCAGGTCAGGCTCCCTGAGAAACAGACTCTGAGACTGAGATTTGCATGCAAGAGGTTTACCGGGAAGAGCTCTGGGGAACAGCACCTCTGGGGGAGTGAAGACAGGACTGAGCAGAGGCTGTGGTGCCATCACAACAAAGGTCTTAGCAGGTCCCAGAAGGAGCTCTGGAGCGGAGAGGGCTCTTCAGAGTGGTCCCAGCATGGGGGGAGGGGGCTGGGCCTTTGCACCTCCGCATGACCAGTCACTGGATGGGGGCTGCCTCTGGGAAAGGAGTGCAACTTTGGCCAAAGCAACTCACTTCAGCTGAGAGGCCGGTCCTGGGAGAGACTCGGCTGTGGGCAGCAGGTGGAGGAATGAACACCTCAGCCCTGAAGGGGAATCTGGAGCTAAGTGAGCATTTGTCTCAATGTCGATTCCTTCAAAGATGTCAAGATGCAAAAATGAAGAAATAATTCAGACTGACCTAGCACCAACTCTGGCAGGTCCAGAGCTAAGCCCCTAAACTGCACTGTCTTCTTTAAACCTCACAAGTCTGAGCTGAGTACTAATATTATCTGTTTTACAAGTACTAATATTATTTGTTACATAGATGAAATTGAGGAAATTGAAGGAATTATACAATACAGAGGAAATTGAAGCTCAGAGAAGTAAAGTAATTTGCCTGAGGTCACACAGCTATCAAATAACACAGAAAGATTTCAGTCTAGGTCTGGCTGATTCCAGAGCCAGCAAGAGCAGAGGTGGCATACAAAAAGCTCAGCCAGGACAAAGAAAAATAAGAGCAACAATGGAGAGGTGTTAAGAAGGTAATTAATACCATTCTTCTGAATAGCAGGTTGGAACAGAGATGTCCAGGAACCACACAAAAAGTCCTGGGCCCCCTGTTTGTCTTCATTGTATAAAGAAAATCAAGTATTTAATTCCCTACATATTGTATGATGCTAATTTTAGCATGTTTTAAAACATGCAAATATTTACTATTTATTATATTTATCAATATTTACTATTATTTATTATGATATTATATATATATTAATACAAACAAATTAGTATAAGTATAAAGACATGCAAGCGAGAGATGAACATCTATGGAGGGAGGGGTGCTGGATGAGAAACCATTTAAGAGGCTTCCATTTATATTTATATTATACAAATTCTTAAGCTGGGTAAGGAGAACAACAATATTTGTTATATAATTGTCTCTACAAAAAGTAGAAAGAATAATGCCTTTTGTATTTTGAAACAGTTCATAATAACTGTTTTTCAAAAAGAAAAGTGTTCAGATAAGAAAGCTTATAATAGCTAAGCAGTAGCACATTATTTAAACTTGTATTTTTTTGTTTATTTCGATCCTTACTTTAATTTGAGGCATTATATGGCTTAAAAATATAAAGTACCTATTAATAAATGTGCAGGTCCTTTAATGAAGACTTATTATAGAAAAAACCCTGGTGAGTGTGTGCAAAGACAGCCCATGTGCCAAGTCCTTAACCTAATTCTAATGATGTGCCTACTATCCACCTGGATCTTCTATGGAAACAGGATGAAAATTATAAACACACATGTAATGTATATACAGGATTGAGGAGGGCTGGCTTTAACACAGGAAGCCACTGTCTCCCTTCCCCCAAACACCCTGATCACATGATCCACCGCCCTTTGTTCTGTCACAGCCTTCCACTCATGGGGGGCACAGAACAGTAGACCTCTCGTTGCCAAACATACAGGCTCCACCTGCCCCACCAGCTGCCCCAGGGTTTCTGCTAATCCCTAAGGACATCCCTAGGTCTCCTGGGCTATAGATGACCCAACTTCCTCCTCCTAAGATTTGACAGCAAAAGTGCTTGGGGCCATGTTCCTGCACTAGGGGCAGTGGAGAAGGGGGTGCAGAAACCAGAGGTGAAGAGCACACCCCACACTGCTTTGGGGGAATAAAAGCCCAGCGACAGCTGAATCTCTGAAGCAGTCCGTTCCCTTAAGAATCTAGAGTGTCAGCGATACCAATTCCCCCTCCTTGGGGCCTCTGGGTTCCTGTGGGGGGCCCCTCTGGGGAGCAGGTTGGCTGGGAACCACACTGTCACGTGTGGCCTCTGGCTCCCCATCCACTGATCACCCACAAGCCAGTGAGTGTCACAGTCACACAGGACAACAAGAAATGGCCTTCAAGCAGATGCCTCACAGGCCACAACCAAGACAGCAATTTTTCTTTTTGCGGTACGCGGGCCTCTCACTATTGTGGCCTCTCCCGTTGTGGAGCACAGGCTCCAGATGTGCAGGCTCAGCGGCCATGGCTCACGGGCCCAGCCACTCCGTGGCATGTGGGATCTTCCCGGACTGGGGCACGAACCTGCGTCCCCTGCATCGGCAGGCGGGCCCTCAACAACTGCGCCACCAGGGAAGCCCAAGACAGCAGTTTTTAAAAGTGTTTCTAAAAATATTTAGAAAGCTCCCAGTATTCTTTCACTGGTTCAAACAAATGGAAAAAGATTTTTTAAGTCAATCAGGAAAATTGAACACATTCTTATATGTTTTTAAAACTACTGTTAATTGTGTTGGGTGTGCTAATGGCATTATTTTGTTCTGTCAGAAGTCCTTACCTGTCAGAGATACTTATTCAAGTATTTATCCATAGAATTATGTGACATCAGGAATTTGCTTTAAAAACTACCAACAAAACAAAGTAGTGGTGTGAGGAGTGAATGAAACAAAAATGGCAGTGTGTTCATTGTTGAAGCCAGGTGATGGGTACTACACTTTCTACTTTTGTGTATGTTTGAAGATTTTAAATAAAAAATTTAAAACTGATCTCTTGAGGGGTTAGTTTCTCACCACACATACATACCTTTTTTTTTTTTTTTTTCCCTTTCTCTGCCTTTTTTCACTTACAAAAGTAATATGTTCTGGGCTTCCCTGGTGGCGCAGTGGTTGAGAGTCCACCTGCCGATGCAGGGGACGTGGGTTCGTGCCCCAGTCTGGGAAGATCCCACATGCCGTGGAGCGGCTGGGCCTGTGAGCCATGGCCGCTGAGCCTGCGTGTCCGGAGCCTGTGCCCCGCAACGGGAGAGGCCACAACAGTGAGAGGCCCACGTACCGCAAAAAAAAAAAAAAAAAAAAGGTATATGTTCTCGTAAAAAATGTCAAGCAATACAGAGGGCTATAAATCCACTTTCCATTAATAAAGGCAAGAACTGTGTCATGTGTGCTTCTTGTCACCTCGTCCTTATGCAGGACACTGTCCAGCACCTGTATGTGCTCAATTTAATGCAGTTAGAATCACTGTCCCTCACACAAGATTGGAAGGGACCTTTTAGGTTGTTTATTCCAATTCCTTCATTGTACAGATGGGGAAACTGAGACCCTGAGGAGAAGGTAACTGGGTCAGGGGCCCTGAGCTGGTTACTGGCAGAACTATAAAAAGCTCTCACAATCCTTAAGGCAGCATTTGTTGGGTAGCCCCCAAGGAGATCCCTCAACCACAGGGCTGGAGAAGCCCCGATTTGTCCTGTCACCAGCACCTCCCATTCCCCCCACCCCTCTGACCCCTTCTTGACAGGAGCTGAGGGCATTGAGAGGGCAGATCCCAGACTCAGAGAAGGCCCCTGGGTGGGGCCCAGGGCTGCTCTGCACCAGCACTCTCCCCAGCTGCAGCCCCAGGCTCACTCCACCTCTCAGAGGCTGATGCCCACCCAGTGGGTGCCCTCCTTAGCTCCGGGCAGCTCCTCTTGCTACCCCAGTACCCACCCCCCCACATGCAGTCAGTGAAGTAAGTTTGTGACCTCATGCAAAAGGGAAAGTATTATAAGAAGGTGTTCTCTTAAAGCAAACAGATACGCTACTTTTCAGGCTTAAACAGAGGGTAGGATGGGAGGTGGGAATTCACACAAAATTCTAGGTTTATGATCCAGACTTTCCAAAGCCACTCTCTGACCCACAGCCCCACAGGGCCCAAGACCTTCAGAGCCACAGAAAGGGCCAGCTCAAAACTATTCCAGCTGCAGATTTGAGCTGTTTGCCCAGGATTTGCCCAATCTGAGGAGAGAGGAGGGAGTTTCACGAGAGGGTCTGGATCTGTGGTGTCCAGCATGGTAGCTACTGGTCAGTGCAGCTATTGAACACTTGAAATATCCAGTCCAAAGTGAGATGTGCTGTCTCTATAAAATGCACACCAGATTTCAAAAACAGTACAAAAATAAGAATGTAGGGCTTCCCTGGTGGCGCAGGGGTTAAGAATCTGCCTGCCAATGCAGTGGACACGGGTCCGAGCTCTGGACCGGGAAGATCCCACATGCCGCGAAGCAACAAAGCCCATGCGCCACAACTATTGAGCCTGCGCTCTAGAGCCTGCGAGCCACAACTACTGAGCCCACGTGCTACAACTACTGAAGTCCGCGCGCCTAGAGCCCGCACCCTGCAACGAAGAGTAGTCCCTGCTTGCCGCAACTAGAGAAAGCCCACGCGCAGCAACAAAGACCCAACGCATCCAAAAATAGATGAATAAAATAAATAAATTTAAAAAAAAGAATGTAAAAAATCTCATTAATAATTCTTATATTGATATGTTAAAATGATAATATTTTGGATATATGGGGTTAAAATATATTATTTAAATTAATTATTGTTTCATTTCTATCACTTTATTGAAGTATAATTGACACACAATCAACTACATGTATTTAAAGTGTTCAATTTGACAAGTTTTGACATGTACATACCGTGAAACCATCATTACATCATATAATGTACATGTCCATCACCCTCAAAGAGGTTTTCTCATGCCCCTTTGTAGTCCCTCCTTCCCACTACCCCCCCCATCCTAAGATAATTAAGGATATTCAGTCTGTCTCTATGGAATAGTTTGCATTTTATAGAATTTTAAGTAAGTGGAATCACATAGTATGCATAATTTTTTACTGCTTTCACTCAGCATAATTATTGTGCGATTCACTCACATTGTTATCGGGAGTTCATTTGTTTAATTGCTGAGTGGTATTTCATTATATGAATCTATCATAATTTTTTTATCCATTCACCTGTTGATGGACATTGGGGTTGTTTCTATTTGGGGGCTATTACAGATAAAGTAGCTATGAACATGTGTTTATCTGTTTCTTTTAACTTTTACTTTTTTTTTTTTTTTTTTTTTTTGTGGTACGTGGGCCCTCTCACTGTTGTGTCCTCTCCCGTTGCGGAGCACAGGCTCCGGACACGCAGGCCCAGCGGCCATGGCTCACGGGTCCAGCCGCTCCGCAGCATGTGGGATCTTCCCAGACCGGGGCACGAACCCATGTCCCCTGCATCGGCAGACGGAGTCTCAACCACTGCGCCACCAGGGAAGCCCTACTTTTTTTTTTTTTTTTAATATGGCAGCTACGAAATGTAAAATGTGCTCACGTTGCATTTCTATTGGACGGGGCACACTTAGATTCTCTTCTCAGCCTTCTGCTTTCCTGGCTCAGGCCAATTGTGTTTAATTCAACCAACTGGTGCCCTGGGCCAGGTGCAGAGCCAGAGCGGGGAGCTGTTGCTACAGAGGTGAAGGGCCTGAGGAGAGGGGGGCCCTGAGTACGTCACCCCTCTGTGCCCCCCAAGACCCCCTTTTCCAGGAACTGTCTCAAGGCACTAGCCAGGGAGGCGGGAGGCAGATGCATAAACAGTCACCTTGAATTCAACATCAGAAGCCAGAGAGTGATGCATAAAGGCTCAGGTGATGCAGAGGAGGAAGCATGTGTGTCTAGGGAGTCTGGGAAGTTTTCCCCGAGAGATGACATTTGCACTGGATCTTGGAGGAAGAGAATTCACCAACCAGAGTGGGGGGAGGAGTTTCTAAGTGCAGGGGAAAGCTCTGAAATTCCCCAGGGCAAAGCAGGTTCCAGGAACTGGGAACTCTGTGCAGAGAGGAGGGCATTAGATGGGGTGGAGAGAGCTCAGGCTGGAGAGGGGCTGGTGGGCCAGAACAAAGGGCCTGCTATGCCATGGGGGAGGGGTTGGTCCTTACCCTCCAGGCAAGGACACTAGGGAGCCAGGAAAGAGAGCCAGGCCAGACTACACTTTAGAAGAACCTCCAGGGGAGGCAAATAGGAGTGATGAGTATTTGGACCATGCCAGTGGGAATAGACAACAGGTTCTGGAGAGTTCAGAGGCTGGTTGGACATGAATTGGCAACTAACCCGATGTGAGGAGAGCACAACCCTGGGGTCCTTACAGCTGGCGTTCCTGGGGGGTTGCCATCCTCTCTTGCCTAGATTCTGGCTACAGCCCTTCCACAGGTGTCCCTCTCACCCTGTCCCGGCCACCCAACCCAGTGTTGGCACAGAGAGATTTAACCCCACAGTTGTCTCCTCCCAGCTCAGTGTCCCCTGTGGCTTTCCACCACCTGTAAGATGAAATCTCACTTAGATAGGCACAAAGCCCTGGGCAAGCTGGGCCCACCCACCCAGGCGCGCGCGTGCGCGCGCGCGCACACACACACACACACACACACACACACGGCGCGGTAGTGCCCTGGCTCTCCATCCCCATGGTCTCTCGGCCTGAGGACTTTGTCACATGGCTTAGCCTAGACTGAACACAAAACCTTCCTCCTCTTCCAGGCATGGTTTAAGGCTCCTCCAGAAGCTCTCCCTGAGGGCTTCAGACCCCTGTGCCCAATACACACTGTGCATCTATAACCTCTTTCATGCTCACTAAACTGTCACTTCTTGAGGGCAATGTCTAAGTCTTTTGTTTCTGGAGCTGGAGTACTGGAGACAGAGATATGAGGGTAACCTGATGTTGGCAGTAATTGCCTTAGGAAGGCTGAGATGGGGGCAGAGCCCCAAGGGCAACACTCTGGGCACCAGGATTATCTGACCCAACACAATGTGGAAATAGGGTCAGAGGCGATCGCTATTCTCTGCTCTGAAAAGTCTTGGGAAGGCTTATTTTGTCATAGGGGAAAGAGCTGTATGGAGACAAGAAAAAACAGCCAAAGGTCCCTGCCCTTAATATGTTCATAATTAAGATGAGGATGATAAAACAAGCACACATAAAAGGACATCAAAACATTGGATGCCCAATGTTTTAAAAAGAGCAACAAATAAATGTGACTTACAGGGCAAATCTGCATGGAATTAACCAAGTATTTATTGAGCTCTTACAATGTAGTCAGGTCATCCTTGAGCTGTAAAGGATGCCACAAGTGAACCTAAGTTGCCTGCCTTTGTCTCTAAGTGTGACCACTCACAGCAGGGAAGCGAGGTCCACTCTCATGAAGACATTTGGGAATCAACCCATCCCCAGGTGGGGAGGCCCAATTGATAAATGTCACAGGTGTCTGGAACGGGGCTTTCAAATTTTACTGTGCATTTGGAATACCCAGAGGTCTTGTTCAAATGCAGATTCTGATTCAGTAGTTCTGGGGTGGAGCTCAAGATGCTACATTTCTCACAGGTTCTGAGTGGAGGTCCCAGCTGCTGGTCAGGGCCCCATTTTGAGTAGCCAGGACTTAGTGAATGAAGAGAACCATGTGAGCTGGAGCGTTCAGGGAAGGCTCCACAAATGGGACTGAAGGAGCGGGGACTAGACGAGGCAGGAGGGCATTCCAGGGGCGGGAAGCCTGAGCAGGGACATGGGACAGAGGCAAGCTCACAGAGCGGGAGAACCACGGCGCAGGAAGTCCATACGCTGGAACTGATAATTCTCATTAGCCAGCAGCAGGAAGTGCAAGGGACTAAGTTATGTGGAGTCTTCAATGCCACACTACAGAGCTGCAATTTAATTAAAAAGGGAAAAGTGGGGCTTCCCTGGTGGCGCAGTGGTTGGGAGTCCGCCTGCCGATGCGGGGGACGCGGGTTCGTGCCCCGGTCCGGGAAGATCCCACATGCCGCGGAGCGGCTGGGCCCGTGAGCCATGGCCGCTGAGCCTGCGCGTCCGGAGCCTGTGCTCCGCAACGGGGGAGGCCACAACAGTGAGAGGCCCGCGTACCGCAAAAAAAAAAAAAAAAAAAGAAAGGGAAAAGTGAGCTGGGTTTGGTTCTTGAGTCATATTTTGCTGACACATTCAGGAAAGGTAGAAAAAGAGTAAGGAATATATATCCACGCAGAGGATGAGGGGAAATGGAGCACAGTTTATCTCACTTCTTACTTCAAGGCATTCAGTTCAGTTCCTTGAGGCCGCATCCCCATCCCCTACCCTCCATCCCTTTGCCTCAGTCCAGGCCTTGCTCCCTGAGTCCTTGGCTCTAGAAGACTTTTAAGTCTCAGATGATCCATGAACACTGGGAAAGAAACCTTCTGCGGTTCTGTGCAGCCTTTCTTTCTCTCCACGGATGCATAAACAATTCAACTGCACATGATAAAAGCAAGGGGAGGGGGGACCCACATTAATTTCCTCGAGGCAAATGATAAGCTGGCAGATTTGGCTCTATGGGAGGAGATAAAAGCTCCAAACACAGCCGAATGGCTCTCGGGATCCGGGCCTGGTACGGATGCAAATTAAAATAAAAACTATATAAACAGCAGCACAATGGCACCATTCAGGGCTCCTTCATTAGAAGCCAGCTCTCCAGCACCATTGCCCACAAAGACAATTTCCCTTTCTTCTCCCTCCTAACGAATTCCCAAGCTGGTCAACAAAAGGAGGCTCAGGACAAAAGCAGTTCTAATTGATGAGGCTCTTGGGAGAGGGTCGTTGGGGAGATTCATTTTATGTGTGCAAATCAAAAAGCAAATGTGATGTGTCAGACCAGCTGAGGACAGGCCTCCCGCCCTGGGTGGTAGATGTGCCAAGTCCCTCCTTTCAAGGCTCCATATAGACAGATAACAACCCAAAGGTCACATGCACCAGCCAGGCCTCCCAGAGCCCGAAAGAGCCAGCTTCCTCAAATGCTGCCTTGCACAGGGGGACCCCATTCAGCATCCAGGCACAGGATGCAACAACTCGCTACCATGGCAGCCTCTCCTCTGTATTGCAGAGGACAAAGTTCATTCGTCATATTATCATGAAGCATCTTTAAGGTGGGCAGTCATGGGGGTGAGGAGACTCAGTTTTAGCAAAATCCACCACGTATTGAACGTTCAGGCTCCAGGGGGAATCTCTGCTCACAAAACACAGGTATCCCTGATTTTTTCCCATTCAGTTTTCATTTCTAATCACCTACGCCACTTCAGAAAACTGTTCAAGTGACAGTGCTCTCCAACTGTATCGTTCATCCACGTGACTTGCTCTGCAGCCATGAAGATTTCTTCACTTTCAGATCCCTTCACACTCATCTCCCAACCCATACTCCTCCCCGAACTTGGAATTCCCTACTACATCCCTGCTGTCCATCTATATCCTCTGCCCCTCACGAACCTCATGTTTCCTCATTATAAGATGGAGTAATAATCCTTGCTCCACTCATCTCATGGGCTATTGAGAGACTCAAATGAAATGAACATGAAAGCAACTATAAACAGCACACATATTTCTGTTTTAACAGAAATGTCTTAGCTGAAGCTATAGCACTGGACCATTTAGTGACTGCCAAAAATCTCTCTCTTTATCATTAATTGAGACTTTTTTCAGCCAATAGGACAAACAAGATTTGTCCTATCCATCAACACCAAAAGGAACTCCCAACATTTTTAAATGATGGAAACCCAAACAGCCAAAGCGAGCCATCCCCCACCTTGGCCCCTTCATGGTTCCCCAGATATCTCACCAGCACATGCCTGGTACTCACTCTCTGCTTCACCCAGTTTATGTTTCCGGCCACACTGATCTGACGTCAGGCCAAAGGGCTGGTGCCTGGAAGAGGGAAAGACCAAAGAGAGTAGTGAGGCTGGGAGGATTTTTCTTCTCCAACTCTGAATGCTGCTTTACTTTGCCCCTTTAGGGAAGAGTCCATCATTTAGAAAATGAACTGTGTTTGCAGTCTAACAGGCAGCAGTTGCTGCGGATGGGAAGCCCTGTTCTTTTCCCACTTGTAGGCTAAGAAGCAAAGGAGGAGTGAAGAGAGGAGAGAGATATGAAAGCCCCATGACCAGACTGCCCTTTCTCGCCCTCTGCAGCCAGCCGGGTGGTCACAGAGCTCTATCGTTATTCTCTCATTTTCCCAGCTGATAAGGATAAGGGAGGTGCTATCTGCCACAGTCACCCCTGGCTTTAGGGCTGGTGGTTAATAGCACATGACCCAGCACTATTTTCCTTAACACTTCCAAGCCCTGGCTGCCCCAGACAATGCTGCTGAAAAGATAACAATGTGTGCTTGATATGTTCAGGTCTTTTCCGAACCACGCTCACATTACCACTTGTGCGAGTTTCCTAGGGCTGCCATAACAAATTACCACACACTGGGTGCCTTAAAACTATAGAACTTTATTCTCTCACACTTGTGGAGGCCAAAAGTTCAAAATCAAGGTGTGGGCAGGGTTGGTTCCAGCTGGAGGCTCTGAAGGAGAATCCACTCCTTGCCTCCACCAGGGGCAATCTACGGCATTGCTTGGCTTGCGGCTATATCGCTCTAATTCCTGCCTCTGACTTCACATAACCTTTTCCTGTGTCTCTGTGTGTCCTCTCCTCTTCTTATAAGGGCACCTGTCATTGGACCTAGGGCCCACCCTAAGCTTAGGATGATCTCATCTCAAATCCTTACATTATATCTGCAAAGATCATTTTCCAATAAGGTCACCTTCATGGGTTCCAGGGGTTAGGACTTGGACATATCTTTGGGGGGGACCACTATTCAACCCTCTGCAGCCCCCAAGCAAAGGGAAAGGGACAAGAGAAGGACACTACACTGAGCCTCTGTTGAAACCTGCAAGAATTCGTGGGACAAAGTGGGAAGGGGAGTTATTCAGCCAAATTATGGTGGCAAGGGCTGTGGGATACTGAATGGGACTTCAGCATGGCTGCAGTAGGGAGGAAGGGACACTGGCTTGGGATCTGCCCTCCACTGAGACCCACAGAGGGCACCAGGTGGCTGCAACAACAAAATAACAGGGAAAGAGACACACCATCCATCTCTCCCCGCACTTACCCACCATCTTCCTCCCACCTCACTTACCCCTGCTGGGTAACCTATGAATCACCCTCCTTTTTACCCTCCTGGGGGTATAAGCGAGGCGGCAGCCTGGGATGAGCCCTGGAAACTCTCCCAGCAGCCTTTTAGTGAACTTTGCCTGCCTTGTGGAGGTCAGCCAGCTCTGTCCACTGAGGGGCTGTTCAGATGACTGCACTTCCACGCCTGGTTTGTGAACACAGATTCAGCACTTAACTGTCTTCTGCTGCTGTTCATGCTTACAAAAGGAAAAGCCCCCCAAAACTTAGTTCACAAAATCCAATTTAAGGATCAAAAAAAGGTATGCCAGGTACAAAAATTCTAAAAGGTCCTTTCTCCAAGGAAGAAAATATTGACTGAATCACCAATCCCAAGTTTCAAAAGGAACAGTTCCTTAAGTTTCCCAAGAAATCCCTGAAATGTGTAAATAGAGAAGATTTGTCAGTGATAGTTACCAAGAAAACTTCTGAGGCCTGAGATGGCAGGCCTTCAGTCAAGACCATGCCTATAATATGTCGTTAGGTCTTGTTTTTTAGGCCTGGAGTTCATTAACCATCGGAAGTCAAACTTTTCCCTACAGTGCTAGGAAGAGGAAGTCTGGCAGATGGGGTCTGAAAAACTTCTATGGATGAGTTGAGGGGCAGGTATTTGTTGACTGTGTACCTTGTGTGGGTCACTCTGCTAAATGCCAGGGATATAGCCAGGTACAGCAATTCAGACATGGCCCTGCCTTCATAGAGAGGGAGGAGGGGAGACGGTAAGCTGACTATCACAAAAATAACCATAGTTGAGCTAAATGGTACAAAGCAAGAGTATAGACTGTCATGGAATCATACAACAGGGCACTTGCATACCTAAGAGATGATTTGGATGGAAGGTTTTGTATAATACATACTCCCTCTCCTTCTTTCTCAAGGATACTGGATGGAGGTCCTTGCCCCTCTAGGAGCTACAAGTATTTGAAGCAAATCTTCAGACAGATTTTGGGACTGTGTGCCCAGTGAACCTAGAGGGGATCCTAGAGTCCCTGAGAGTGGAAGAGAGATGCTCTTGGAAAGATGAAAGTGATAGAA
Organism: Mesoplodon densirostris; assembly: GCF_025265405.1. Taxonomy (NCBI): domain Eukaryota; kingdom Metazoa; phylum Chordata; class Mammalia; order Artiodactyla; family Ziphiidae; genus Mesoplodon; species Mesoplodon densirostris. The sequence goes on from NC_082674.1 coordinate 46,295,487, forward strand.
GCAGGTCCCCAGAGCTGAGATCAGAAAATAAGACTCTAACAACCTCATACTTAGGATGTGTGTTAGGATGGCTTTATCAAAAAAGCAAAGGAGCAAATGTTGGCAAGGATGTGGAGAAATTGGAACTCTTGATGGGAATGTAAAATGGCGTAATAGCTATGGAAAACAGTATGGAGGTTCCTGAAAAATTGCCAAAAAAATTACCATATGATCCAGCAATCCCACTTCTGGGTGTTTATCCAAAAGCATCAAAATCAGGATCTCAAAGAGATATTTGATGCTATGTTCACTGCAGCACTACTCAGAAAGAATCAGCCACATGCCAGAAGGAAAGTTTGACTTTCAACTGTTGATGACAACAAGGATAAACCTTAAGGACACTATGCTAAGTGAAATAAGCTGGTCACAGAAGAACAAATACTGCATGAGTCTACTTATATGAGATATCTAAAATAGCCAAACTCATAGAAGAGCGTAGAATGGTGGTTGCCAGGGGCTGGGATGAGGGAGAAATGGAGTTGTTGTTCTACAGGTATAAAATTTCAGTTATGCAAAATGAATAACTTACAGAGTTGTAGAGATCTGCTGTACAACACTGTGACAATAGTTGACAATATGCAGTTCAAAATTTGTTAAGAGGGTAGATCTCATGTTAACTGTTCTTACAAGGGAAGAAAGGAAGGAAGGAAGGGAGGGATGGAGGGAGGAGGAAAAAGAGAGAGAGAAAGAAACAGTAAAAGAAAAGAAAAGGAAAGGAAAGAGAAAAGAAAAGGAAAAGGGAAAGAAAGAAGATAGGACTTTAGACCAGGGGTTGACTAACTGTGGTCTACGGTCAAATCCAGCCTGCTGCCTGTTTTTGTAAATAACACTGTACTGTAACATGGCCACAGTCATTTATTTACATATTGTCTGTGGTTCTTTGGCACTTCAACAGCAGAGCTGAGTGGTTGTGATAAGGCTGTATGACCCACAAAGGCTGAAATACCTGACCACCCTGTGCAAGGGTGTCAGCTGTTGGCTGTCTTCGGATTCTCCACATTTCTGTTCTTGTTATTCTCCTACAGGAAAACTTGAATCCTTTCCCTACTGCTTATTAGTTTGTCATTCAACCCAAGGACTGGGCTTAGCCTTTTTTTTTTTGCCACAATTCTAATTCACATGCACCTAGGTTGCTACCTGTAGTCACTAGACACATGTGACTATTAAAATGCAAATTTAAAGTATTATAATTACCTTAGGGCTTTCACAAAAAGAATTTTGCCACCCCATGCTTTGGATTCCTCAGTACTCTCATCACCACACCAGAATGTCTTAAACACCTTTATCTGGGCTGCTTTGGAGGGAGGAGGGCCAAAACCTCAACAAAAGTCCATGTGCTAAGAACATCAGAGTGCACTCATAAGCACCTCCCGTGAGCCAGGCTCTGTTTTGGAAATAGCAATGTTTTTAAGCCCTCACATTAACTTTTTGAGGTAGGAATGATCATCCTGATTTTACACATGAGAAAACAGAGGTTCAGAGAAGTAAAGTAAATCGCTGAAGTGGCAGAGCCGTATTCGAACTCAGATCAGTCTGCCTATGCACGTTACCACTACATCCAACTTCCTACACTGCCTGCTGCTTAAACATTTCTATAGAAGTACTGAGAAGAATTCTATCACTTTGGATAAAGAGAGGACCAGCAGGAAATACACCAAGTGAATTCATTCTGCATAACAAACAGTATCAGGCTGCCCGCGTAGTCCAATGTCACTGTGTTGGCTGGTTCCTTAGAGACTTGGAAGCTTGGAGGGTCAGTTACCACTGGGTTCTTTTTGAATTCCTGTAGTTGTGTGCTGCAGTAAGGGTGCAGGGAGGAGGGGAAAGTTTGCCTTATTATAAGACCATCTTCCTGCCAGTTTATCATTACCCCAGCAATCACATCATAAAAATTCATGCTCCTCATCCAGACAAGGGAACCAGGATTGGGAGGCAGTTCTAGAAACTACATCAACAAAGGAAATTTATAAGACCTGAGGATGTTTAGTTCAGAGAAGAGAAGCAAGCTAGCTGTGCATTATGTCTTCAGGAAGCCCTGCCATATTGAGAAGAGCAGCCTTCTGTGTGTTCTGTCAGAGTTGAGAATGTAGAACAATAGTTCGAAGTAAAATGAAAGACTTTGGCTCAAAGTTTGAAAGAATGTTCCAACAACTGGAACCATCTAACAGTGCAATGCGCTTTTGAGATGGGCTCACTCAACTCTGGAGATGTCCAAGCAAGAGCTAATGACAGTTGTCAGGGATGCTGTGGCATGGATTTCTGAAACGTGTGAAGGTTAGACTAGGTCACCTCTACGGCACCCTCCAATTCAAAGAGCCCACAATTCTGTGAACAAGAGATCAGCCTGAGGACCACACTGGGAAAAATCAGCGCTTCGAACCAAATATGTTCTTTCTAACTCCTTCCACATCCTAATCACAACATCTCACTAAAAGCTAGTGGCTGGGCTTCCCTGGTGGCGCAGTGGTTGAGAGTCTGCCTGCTAATGCGGGGTACACGGGTTCGAGCCCTGGTCTGGGAGGATCTCACATGCTGTGGAGCGGCTGGCCCCGTGAGCCACAATTACTGAGCCTGCGCGTCTGGAGCCTGTGCTCCGCAACAAGAGAGGCCGCGATAGTGAGAGGCCCGCGCACCGCGATGAGGAGTGGCCCCCACTTGCCGCAACTGGAGAAAGCCCTCACACAGAAACGAGGAGCCGATGCAGCCATAAATAAATAAATAAATAAATAAATAAATAAATTTAAAAAAACCTAGTGGCTGTTTTCAGCCAAGCCCCAGTCACCTCTGGGCATACTCCAGGACTAACTGAATATTTATGACATAAGAATGATTTTTCAGTTTGTCAAGTGAAACTATAAGATCTCTGGCTTTGGAGGAGGCAGCAGGGAGTGGGTGGTCAAAATAATAATATTAGCTCATATTTACATTAACTTTGCCATTTACAGGGGAACCTACGATCCAGTTAATCTTCACAACAGCCCTGTCGGACATGTCAGTCGTTATCATCCATTTGTGCAGGAAGAGGCTGCCCAGTTCCCCCACAGCTGCAAATGGCTACAGACCTAGTGAGTGACACCTTGAAGGCAGGAGGGATCACGTTGGTGGACACCATTTTGAGCAACGTCCTACAGAGACTAGCTGAGAGTTTAGGATTAGTAGTCAGGATTTGTTTCCGGTTTTTGTAATGAAGGTGGTCATTTTGGCTCATGAAACCTGGCAGAAGCGAATGCATTGCTCAGAACATCGTGTATTTGCAGTATGTCGTTTTTACAAAACTACCAGTGTTTTCCAGTGCTTCAATTATCAGGATGAGTTTCACTTTCACATCCTGAGGAGGCATTCAGCTTGGGAGGCTAGAAACTGCAAGAGATAGTTATCAAAGCTCATGCCGTTGAATTATAGGCTGTCGTTATTGCTCATTGCTCACATCAGCAGCATTGGATTTTGTATCCTGTTTACCCATCAGGTCTGGACTGAATCATCCCCTCTTCGGTCACAGCACTTGCCTTTGGAGGCTCCCGGAAGGGAAACAATGAGCAAATGTTAGTTAACCTACGTGAGGATTAGAGGATGCTTGCAGACTGTCACTTGGAGAAACCCTCCAGTGTTGCTGGGGTCCTATTAGCGTGATGAAGGGGCCTGTAAATAACTGGGGATGGCCATCTTTGCTTCTAAAAATGAAAAACATCCCTCATCAGAAACATGCCTTCCGACATGTAAGGCAGGCAAAGCTTTTAGTTAAAGAATTGGGTAGACAGGTACAGGGTAAGGCAGGGGAAAGCATTCCAGGCAGAGGATCCAACTGAGTAAAGGCAGGAAGGCATGAAAATGAAGTGCCTCTTCTCTTTAACCAGAGTACAGAGTGCATACAGGGGTGCACACAGAAGGCTGAACAGGTGGCTTTTAGTTTATAATATGATGCCTCTCCAATGGCAGGCTCCAGAGAGCACATTTAATGCTGGGGTCCAGTGCTTGTCAAACATGCATCAAAATCATCTGGAGGGCTTGTTAAAGCACAACTTTCTGGTCTCCATCTGCAGAGTTCCTGATTCAGTGGGTCTGCAGTGGGGCCCAAGAATGTGCATTTCTAACAAGCTTCCCAGCGATGCTGACGCTGCTGGTCCAGGGACCACTCTTTGGGAACAACTGCTACAGCTAGTCAGCAGCTGATAACTGTTTTGGTAGGGAAGTGAGGTGACCAGAGCTGAGTGCTTACTGTCTTTATCTGACCAGTTTGAAGGGCCGATAATTCTGTGAGAAGATATGTAAGGAAAGGAATTTGTGAGAGAAGGAATTAGCCCAGGCAGTGAGTATATGTTCAGTGGTGAGATCTGATTCAAAGCATCTCATTTTTCACCTACTTGGCAGTGGGGACTAAGGGAGATGAACCACATGACCCATGGTCCTCATAGGAGAACAATGGAACATCAAAAGTTCTTTAAGTTACCAGATAAAGCGTGTCATTTATAAAGCTCTAGAATGGAGTTTTTAACCCCTGAAATGCATTTTTTTTAAGTATAGTTGATTTATCATGTTGTGTTAATTTTTGCTATACAGAAAATTGATTCCTATATGTATATGTGTGTATGTATATATATATATATAATTCTTTTTTATATTCTTTTCCATTATTGTTTATCACAGGATACTGAATATAGTTCCCTGTGCTATACAGTAGGACCTTCTTGTCCAAATGCATTTTCTTAGTGTCAGTTTTTCTAAAGACACTGACCATGTTAGTCATCAATGACCTCACTGGCTGGCAGAAGGAATATTTCATGGCTTTTCCTCCTCTACTCTTGATCTCTTAGGTGTGAAGAAGAATGACAGATTATGAGATTTAATCTAAAACGTCTTGAGTTTCACTTCCATCACAGAAATGGCAACTAGAAAAACACAGGAAAGGCCCAAAGATCTGCCTTGTCTAAGAGATCCTGACATGGCCCAAAGAGGAAAGTCAACATGGTGCACTTCTAGGCTCAGCACTAACAAAGATGCTGCCCTAACTAAGGTGGGTATGTGCTTTAGGGCAAAGCAGAAGGAGGAAAGAAGGGGGAAGGTTTTCTACTGGTAGTAGGGATGGGAGCAGGTTATTCTTAAATCCTATCCTATTGGCCTGGTTGATGTAAGAGAAAGCTGTCACCCTCCACACTAAAGTATTATTGATGATTGGAGCTTAATACATGGCTTCACTTTGTATTTTATTAAGGTCTTCTTGAGTCAAGTGCTATAGCCCAGTCTAGCTAGAGGACATTGTATTCTAAGGTTACACTGCAGAAGAGATGACACCCTGACCCAGCAATTGGAGGACTTGGGTTTTTTTTCCCTGGTTCTGCAACTCTGAATTTGGGCAAGATCTTATCTTCACTGGACCTCAGATTCTTCAGGTGAGAGAGGACAGAAATTGTACCTGGTTATCTGTATGATCTCTGCCATGACTGGTCTTCAGCAACTCTGTACCACCTATACTGAAGTCAGCTTTACGGAATGAGAGTGCCCTGAGCAGTGGTCGTGGCACCATCACCCCCTGGACAGCTGGTTTTATCTGAACTCTGCTAAGTTTAATTCCCTGGTGTCATTAGCATTTATCTCTGCACTGGCCAAAGAAGACCAGGATGGGAAAACTTCAGTATCAACTAGTAAGAAAATGCTCTAGGACACTAATGATCTCATCTGGTTAGAGTGAATGAGGAAGGTTCAGTCCTCATCTCCTCATCAGCAGTTTTGAGAACATTTATGCCACAAAGAGGAACAAACACCATCAGTCACTTTAAGAGATTTCCAAGGAGGCCACAACTCGACTCTTCCCATTCAGATCACTAAGGTTGGCCAATCCCACACTCAGCTCACACTCAACACTTTCTCTCCTTACCCATCACCCCAACTCTGTTCACTCCCCTGTATTACATGCGTATGTGTCCGTTTCCCTAACCACCCATCACAATGTCATTCTCTGTGAGGACCAGGGGCATAGTTCATTCTTCTTTACCTAATCTTAGTTTTCTCTACCCACCAAGTCTGGGGAAACAATTAAGGGCACAACTGTAATACCTTTGAGTCCTGATTCTCTACCCAGAGTCATTGCTGGAAGTCTAAGCTCCCCGTGGGTCCCCACCATTCCCAAACATGCCCCATTGACTCCACTGCCCAAGGATGATGGTCCTTCTCTGTAACTCTTCACTACTACCATGGGTGGAAGAGGAGTCCACAGAGCTCACTGCTGCTGGCAGCAGGAGACCAGGGCCCTGCCTCTGCCTGGCCTAGTGCTCACCATGGGTCTGCTCTCAGAGTTTTTGCTCCTGTCTCTCATCACAGAAGGGGAAGCTTCTTTTTTCACCAGTGATAACAGTTCCTCTGAGACTCCTCCCACCTCCCAAGGAAACCTGCTATTCTTCATTTGCAGCTCTGTCTGCAGGTGAGCAGAGCATTCCCAGAGCTAGACAAGAGGGTGTTGAATGATACCTTCTCATGTCTTACGCCCACCAACCATGGTAGAATGGGTAAGAATGTAAATTTTCTCCCGCCTCACAATAGGTTCCCTCTCTACCTAAGGGTATTAGGATCACCCATTGTCTCCCCTCCTAATATATAATTATGAAATGTTCACAATATTAGGGCTCAACTTAAGTCCCAAAATTCTTCTATTTTTTTCCCCAGAAAGGCTTAGGAGATTCTCAGATAAAATAACTGCCAATAGTCTGTTCTGAGTTCCTGGAAAGGTATATCTTCATTACACTACTTCTCTGTGGTGCCTTTCACAGCACTTGGATCGGAGAAGGTAAATGTTTGACAAGAAAATAAAGTTATCACTCTCATTTTGGAAAACGCAAAGCAAAGCTCAGAAGTATAGGGCCATGGGGTAGTTAGTTTGTAGGAAAAAGTGAGTAGAAGGAAAGGTGAACCGACTCCTGCCTGGGCGGTACATGTTCAGGTGGGCAACAGGGTGTGGGGGGAAAGGAGGCTAGAGGTCTGGGAACTGGGAAGGTAGGAAAGGACATGTGAAGAAAACTGAAATACGGTGGCTGAAGGAGGGAAACAATGAATAAGAAAATGAGACAGGAAAAGAGGAAATCAAGGTAGGAAGATATCAAAGAGCTATTTGGCCCAGACTTCAGCTATCTCACCAGAGAAGACGGGGCTAGAGAAATGGCAGTGTAAACAAATAAGAAAATGATGTGGATACTGTGCAGATAACTCTGTCCTCTAAAGACAGGCAGAAGGTCGGAGGCTGAGTCACCAAATGTCGAAGACTCCCCTCTCAGGGTCCTAGTCTTAGCTCCGGGCTCCGTCCGTCTCTCTGTTCTTTCTGAACCCACAAGACTTCTGCGCACTTAACATACTTCCCCGTGAGGCTGCTGTTGCCTCCCGTCTAGGGTATAAACTTGTTCTTGGCAAGCGCAGAGTCTCCCAGTGGGTCTCCAGTCGTCACAGCCCCTAGAAGAGTGCTGAGCACAGGGTCGCCACTTACTGATTGGACTGCCATCACAGACTGGGGGCTTCCCTGGCGGTCCAGTGGTTAAGACTGGTGCTTCCAATGCAAGGGGCGTGGTGTTCGATCCCTGGTCGGGGAACTAAGATTCCACATGCTGCACTTTGAAAAGCGATCACAGAATGAAAACCAGAAAGACAGCATGGACCTTCCCATCAGCCTTGCAGGGGAGAGTACAGATTTTGCCACCTTAAAAACATTTCTTCATGCTCAAACACCTAGTCTGAAGAATATCCGTGTCCACTAAGTATTCTTGCAGGACTGTTCAGATGAGAAAGTCAGTGAAGGACCTTTTCAAACTTAACCCAGCATCTATTCCCTGAGTGCCCACGATGTGTCAGGCACTTTGCAGAGGCCGGGGCCTCAGAGAATAACGACACAGTTCCCTATTTCTTGGAGCTCACAGTTTGGTGGGGAAGATGGGCATTAAAAAAGAAATTACACGTGTGACGAGGGTTACCAAAGGATCCTCAGAAGTGCTCAGAAGTTGGGCAGCCGGTTCTTTGCTATGGTATTGGCATCTCTTGCCCATCCAGGGGGTGGTACATAAGGACCAAAACAGAGACTGGAGGGGGGGAAAGCTTCGGTTGCTCCACGAACCATCAGCTACTTGTAAAACAGAAATCAGAGCAGGGGTTTCTGTCAAAGTCAGGCCAGGAAATAAAGGACACATCATACATACAATGAATCTATAACCTGTGAGGTCCCCATACAGGCTGAGATGCGTTTCCCCAAGCGGCAGGCAGCTCTGTTCAGTGCCAAGGCCAGTAACACCCTGGAGAGCTGGAGGTTTAGCCTTCCTCTACCCTCCACCATCTACAGCAAAGCTGTGAATTCCAGAGTAAATGAAGAGGACATGTAAGCAGTGGGCTGCTGTCACTAAGCCCACGTGCTGAACTTCTCCAGGGGAATAGAGTCATTGCCGAGTCCTTACTCCTCTGTGAGAAATAAGGCTGTGGATTAGGAGCAACAGAACACGTGGCAGCAGGGAGAAATGAAAGTGGAGAATGCGAAAGGTCCAGGGGAATGAGAGCTCACAACACTCTAGCTAACGGGGGAAAAGGGCCAACTCCATGCGCCTCAACTGCCTTGAGACGATCATTGACTGACAGCAGTATTGCACAATTTCTGGTATAGATCAAGTCATTAAAATAAAAATTATATTACATTAAATATGTAATATTTAAGAAATCAAGACTATACTACAAAAGTTTAAAATCTAATTAAAAAAAATTTTTTTTTATTTTTATTTTTTGCGGTACGCGGGCCTCTCACTGTTGTGGCCTCTCCCGCTGCGGAGCACAGGCTCCGGACGTGCAGGCTCAACGGCCATGGCTCACGGGCCCAGCCGCTCCGCGGCATGCGGGATCCTCCCGGACCGGGGCACGAACCCGTGTCCCCTGCATCGGCAGGCGGATTCTCAACCACTGCGCCACCAGGGAAGCCCTAAAATCTAATTTTTAAACATCTAAAAATCAATTTTTTTACTTGAAGAGGTAAATTTTAGATACCAGAAAAAACATGGTATTTGGAATACACCATTGCCTGAGAAGGCTAGAAAGTTGGAAAAATAGAATGTTACTGTATATAAGAACTGGCTCCATATTTCTGCCTTTTTGTGCATCCTTACCTAAGTAACTAAGTATTAAACTGGTGATTACTGCAAATAGGAAAAAGAAAGTCTTACACATACTACATTGATGGTGATTACATAATATAGAAATTTGACAAGTATTCTGGATATTGTATATAAAAACTCCTCTGAAGAGCTAATGATAGGCCCTAGGGAATTCTGGTCCTAACAAAGCACCAATAAAACCAGCAGCTACTCCCCAGGTATCAAATGCTATGATCTCCCCCAGAGGGGTTGCTGACAGCCCAGCCTCTGAAAGAGCTACCAAAATCAATACCAATCACTAGACAATGACATTTAGAGGACATCGAACACTAGAATGATTGCGTCAGGGCACCATTTGCCAGAGCCAAATGCTTGCATTTCCAAATGGCAAATCCTTTTCAGGAGCAGATGTATGACCATGAAGACCTGGCTGTGCTGAGAGCCATGGAAACTGTTTTGCAAGCTGCTATCATTAAGCAAGTAATGACACTCCTTAAGCCTGCTTCAGTGCACAATTAAGACGGGTTTCAACTCATCAGCCACCACACCTATTGTCTGAAAACATCACAAAACAGGTAAGAATGCATGCAATAAAATGAACTAGGGCAAAGTTAACAGCTTCCAGGTAAGCTATGTTGCCAGAAAACTGGACCTTCTAGAAGCAGCACAACAGAGGCACAATCCACAGCGCCCCATGACACCACCTGCCTTCAACCCTCTGAACAAGCGGTCGGGTGGACACATAGGGGGCTTGCTGCATCCCCAAAGTACAAGAGGGGAGAGGGACCTGGATGTGTGATGAGTCTGCCCCAGAAAATAAATTCATTCCTTTTCAGAGCTCCTCCACACAGCTGGGAACTAGGAATATGCAGCGTTCTACACAAAAAAGGGTGGGTTCAGCTCAGATAGCATTTCTGCAAAGGCCAAGGAAAAGCCACTGCATTGTGTCCACCACAAGCAGCCTCAGGCACATCCTTGGGGTGAGTGTGGGCATCACCAATGCTGTGCTAGGCACCACGCACTCTGCGTCCCTTTTCTGCTAGGAGCTGCCTCCTCTAGCAGTTTCCACTCCTTTGCCCTCAGAAATCTGAGAAGAGTGGCCAGGAGCCGGTGGGGTGTAGTGGAACGGGTATGGCTTTGGAGTCAGATGGACGTGAGTTACAATCCTGGCTCTACCACTTACTTGCTGGCTCACCTCTACCCTTTCCACCCGCCTCTCTAGGCCTCAGCTTCCACATTATAAAGAGGGATTAATAATTAATAATTAATTAATTGATTGATTAATAATTAATCTTCATAGCTGTTTTAAGAATTCAAGGTAATATCTAGCAGAGTGATTGGCATAGAGGAGTTGGTCAATACAGGGTAGCTATTATTATTACTAATAAGTGATCACATGGGGTGTATGACTATGTGGGGATGATTAGAAGAGAGGTGGGAAGAAAAGGGACATTGGCACAAGCAATGAAATGGGCTTCACTTTGAAGAAAGATTTTTCAGAGCACCATGTAGCTCTCCTATGGAAATCCTGCCTCCCTCAAAGGTATTACGCGTGTATAAACACTCTTTACTTTCTTTAAGCAAGTTTCCCACAGCCTTGTGATCTGAAGCAGGCAAGTTTCATCCTGTTTTCATGGGTAGGAGAAACTGAGGTACAAAAGATCACCCGATTCTCTGAGTGAGTCAGAGGAACCACCCAAACATAAACCCAGGGGTATCACAGTCTCCACTCCTTCTGGACCCAAACTGTTCTAACAAATGATTCATATTGGTAGAAATCCCAATTAAAAAAAAAAAAAAAAAAGGGCTTCCCTGGTGGTGCAGTGGTTGGGAGTCTGCCTGCTAATGCAGGGGACACGGGTTCGAGCCCTGGTCTGGGAGGATCCCACATGCCGCGGAGCGGCTGGGCCCGTGAGCCACAACTACTGAGCCTGCGCGTCTGGAGCCTGTACTCCGCAACAAGAGAGGCCACGATAGTGAGAGGCCCACGCACCGCGATGAAGAGTGGCCCCCACTTGCCACAACTGGAGAAAGCCCTCGCACAGCAACAAAGAACCAACACAGCAAAAATAAATTAATTAATTAAAAAAAAAAAAAAAAGATTAGTGCTACAATGGAGAGCCCTATGTTTGGGGCAACCAGGAAGTTAATGTGCAGAAGACCCAGGCTGGGCTTCCACAGTGCATGCTCCAGCACCATCCTGTGCCAAGCTTTCCTCTCTCGGTTGTGTCTGGTTCTCAAAGGAGTTGAGCAGAAGCACAAACAGATGGAACCCGCAGTATACCTTCCTCCCTATGGCCTTCTGGCCTCAACCACAGGGGGCCGCGTCCACACCAGGCATCTGCCTATCCTCAGATCCTGGCTCTTGGACCCCACTCACCGGTTCGTAGGCAAACACCTTTCCACCCAGCAGGCTTATTCAGATTAGGTTCACCCAGCCTGGGCTGAGAACAGGCAGAGTGCCCTGCTTGTTGTTGTAAAAGGAACCAGCTTCATCAGAGGCAAGCCAGCTTCCACCACTTTGTAGAATTTGACGTCGGGTTTTGTTTCCTGCTTTGTTAGGTTATTCCCCCACCTCTTGGTCTCATTGCCTCCTGCATACACAGCCCTGGAAAAGGGCCTTTCCTTGTGAAACTTGGTAGCCTCACAAAGTCCGGAGGGGGATGAGGCCAAATGGTTATCACAGACCACTGAAGAAATCCCTTCTCTCATGCCCTTCTATTAGATGGACAGTTCATGCTTCCAATGGAAGAATTCGAGCCTGGAATTCCTTGCTCATTTAGTTGGATAGTGTCCTGATCTTGTGTATATAAGAGCATTGTACAAGGGAGGCATTTATAAATAGGCACCTGGTTTTGTGCCCAGCAGAGTGACTGGAACATGATAGGGACAAAAATGTCTGCTGAATGAATGTTCATTTTATCGGTATACCTAAGCTCTTATTTCATGTCTTGCTACTTTTTAATTGTACCTTTAAGTGATGATATACCAGCTTTTAGAAATGCAAATTCAAATTCAGTTCCTTCAGAGAAACCATTAGAATTTAGCTGTGTTGAGGAAAGCAAATGCAAGGACCCAATCACTTATCTCACTAGTAATTTTCCCTGTGAACATGACGCAGAGCTCCGTCAACTGTTATTCTATTTCAGGGACCACAGGCATTCCTCTGTAGTCAGGGAGAGGAAACCAAAGCAAATTCTTGCAACAAGTTCAAAAAGCCAAAGAATCTAGCAACCTAGAAAGGTCTCCCCGGCCTGTACGACTTTGCTGCCAAGGTCACCAACACAATAGCAACATAACAAATATCAGGGACATCAGCTGGCTGGAGAGTCTGCTGTTAAAATACATCTGGGCTTGGTCCCTGGTACCTTCTCTTTCCACTTTTGCTCAATCTACTGCAGCAGTTCAGAAGCTCTGTGACACGGAACTGCTCCCTCTGCCTGCACATTCCTCATGCCAATCCTCTTTGTAAATGTTTGCTTTAAACATAATCTGCAGCTTTACTAAGATTATGTCCTGAGCACATTTTTTTTTTTGGTCATCCATATCTGTGCTAAGAGAGCTGATGCCTTCCTGCACCCTCAAGTCTTGCCTCCAGATTTATTCCTCAGACTTTCCCCAGGCCTTTCTGCTCTGATGAGGGCATTTCAGAATCAGAACGCTGCAGAATCCTTGAGGACAAGGATCACTCATTACCCTTCCTTTGTATCTTCTATGTGCCTCACACATAGGAAGCACTTGATAAGTATTTTTAGCAAACCGGTTTATTCATTGCTCCCTGAACTCGTGAAGCACATTCCCATCCCTGAGCTCTTGCTGAAGACTTGTCTCCTGCCAAGAATGCACCCTCTGCTCCTTCCCATTTATGCAAATCCTGACTGTCCCTCAGGACCAAAATTAAGCCCTCTGAGATCTTACAATTAACATACTATTTTTTAAATTAGTCTGGGTCTACATCTTGTCTCCTCAACTAATCTGAAGTCCTGTAAGCTCTGTCTGGGCTGAAGCAACCTGACAGAACCAAAACGAGGTGAGAAAGGGGGTCCAGTGCCAAAACTTTGCCTCAAGGGTGATGTCAGGGGTCTCTGCAAATCAGACACTGGGATAGCAAATGAAAGATGCCTACTTGGAGGTAGAATCTATGTAAATGATTTAGACTCAAAGGCAAAAGCAAAGGAACAGAACGGGTGCAGAAGCTGAGGTTAGGATATGGTCAGTCCAGAAGGATGCCCTTAGGACAAGGCTCATTGGCCCTGACACTGATATTGAAAGTCCAGGTCCTGCCCCCTCAGGCAGGGGGACTTGGCCCTTAAAGTAGTCCTCCCCAGCTCTGGCACTGACACTGCCCAGTAGGAACTGCTGAATCCCTTATTAGAACACTTGCATCCTCACCCAGGATCTAGCACAGTGTTATACAAACAGCAGGAAGGAAGGGAAGCAAAGAGGGCAGAAGGGAGATGAGTGGATCATTGGTCCACTCCCCTCAGCCAGTTCAGAAGGCCAGAGCGAGCCCAGGCACCCGCCATCCTCTCACACACCCAGTTGTTCTTAGTAACTGCCACATCTTTCATGCTTTGGGGATTGCTTTGATCTCTCTGGAAGCTTTTGAGTTCCTCAGGCATGGGGACGTTATCTGCTCTTTTTTGTATCTACCACTGAGGAACAGGTACTGGCTCCAGCCTCCAGAGTGGGCAGGGTGTGGGCGTGCGGTCTCACTGCACTGCTCACAAGGGGCTCTGGGCAAGATTCTGCTTCCAGTTAAGCAAGGGCACCTGGGACACCTCTGTGGGTTCAGCCACTCTGCCTTCTCCTAGGTTCCCACAGTTGTCTCTTTCTCCATCCCACCCAAAACACACAAGGTCAACCATGCCAAGGGGGGGAGCAGAGTCCCGCCTCCAACAGGGCTTCCCCAGGCCTCTGCCTATTTAGGGGTGGGGGACTGGGTCCTCATGATCCTTCCCATAGCCATCAGCAGAGGGATGGGGCCTCACCCCAGGTGAAGTTTATGGCCCCATCCAAGTTCTGCCAAACTCATGACTGCCAAGTGCACCAAGAATGGACATGGTCTGAGCATGACTTGAGGCTGGGCCTACGCTGTCTCCCTCCTTACTGTTTTTCAAGGCAGAATCACACCTAGGGGAGGGGACTGTTAGCATTGTGATGGCTTCTCCCTCTAATCACATGCAAAGTTGAAAAACTAAGTGTATCAGGGGAATTCTGAGCAGTAAAAACAAAACAAGGTTAAAAAACAAAACCCAAACCCCTCATAAACAAAAGAATGGGAAGCTCTCTCCATTCTGTAAAATCCGATTTCAGATCAACTGAGTGTAAAAGGAGAAGATAGTCCGAGTTACAGAAGAGTGAATCCAACAGCCAAGCAAAATCCAAATGGCAAAATGAAGGAGGTGCGTAGTTATTTTTATAATCAATGTGAAAGAGGCAGGACTGCCAGAGAGAGAGGCTGATGGGCCACAGCCACAGAGAAGCAGCTCCCCGAGCAGACAGATGGCTAGGGCTCACCTTTCCTGTTCCAGGCCCTGAGTGTTATTTCTGAGCAAACAAAAGCTTGTCTCTTTATCAACTGACAGTGTTGACCCAGCACTTGATGCACACAGAGGCTCCCCCTCGGAACCTGGACCACAACCCTGTGGGTAGGCAGCACAGGGACTGTTAAATCCATTACACAGATGAGAAAACCAAGTCCTAGAATGATTTGCTCCAGGTCTTCAAATATAAAAATGAGATAACCAGAACTTGAATTTGTCTGTTATAAAGCCAAGGTTAGAGCTCCCTGCACAGGCTCAGGGGCCCTGGGGCCTCTGCTGGAAGGAAAGGAACTCGGCTGCATAGTCAGTGTGGCCCCCTGGGGTTTTTCACCCCTTCTAAACAGGAAGTGAGAGCACAGACTCCTGTCCAACCTCCAGCCTGGCCTATTATTTCAGTGAACCCGCAGGCTCAACAGACTCTGGACGGCTGTGAACTGGCCCTCTACCAAAGGCATGAGTTCAGTCGCACTCTTTTTTGCCAAAGCTGCTTCTGGTAAAACAAATCTATAAAGAGAGATTTCTCCTAAGGAGGCCCCACCCAGCTCAGCCAAAGGGAGAGAATGGGTGGGTGACAGGGCTTCCTATTTTAGGAAATCCATCAGTCCTCTATCAGCAGAGCCTGGGCCTCTAGCCAAAAGGTCCCTGCAGGGAGGAAGAATGAGGAGTCGGGTCAGCTGTAGAGCATGAACACAGGTCCCCAGCCGCGGGCTCCGGGGAGGGGCAGTCTCAGCCCCCCTGAGCTCCTATGGCCTGGCTCCCCTTCCACTTCCGTGGGGCAGAGGCACTGCTTCCCGTAGCCTGGCCTGAGGCCACTGGGGAAGGGGAGGGGGGGTTGAGGCTGTGCCCCTCCTCCTAGCAAAGTGTCCAGACGCCAACAGGCCCACATCTGTCCTGGAAGAAGTGGCCCCCTGCTGTGTGACCCTGGGCAATTTCCTCACCTGGAAAAAAGCAACAGCAGCACCTCCTTCATAGAATACTGTGGCACTCACCTAGGAACCACTGTCCCCTCCTCCCAGCAGATACTCTGAACCCTGTGGCCTCAGCCCCTCAAAAATCTTGTTCTGTGTCATCAAACAGTTTTCCCTAAACCCCAAACACACTTCTCTCTACCTCAGCCACGTATTCCTGTGTGTGGCTCCGGCAGTCCCATTTCCAGCCCTCAGTTCTACGGTAGATTTCATCTACCAAGCACTTATGTGCCAGCACCAACCGCACTGGGGAAGAGTCACTGGATGTTTGGGGCAGTGTGGCGGGCGGGCAGGAGAAGCCCCAGGTGCAACCCTTTTACTTAATCGTCACCTAATTAGGCTGCCGCCTACTGCTCCCACCAGCACACAAGAAGTGCTAATTTTGCAAAGGAAAATTTGGTGCCTAACCCTCATTTCTATCTCCAGATGTAGTATATTTCTTCTCTCAGGGTGTTTTCAAAGTCTTATTCTGCAGATTTCTGATGTTAACGTGTTATCTTTCTTTAAGAACTTCCCTCGGCTCAGCACCGCCCCCCCCACCATTCAACACAGGACTGAAGCAACCTCAAGAGCAGAAGCCAGACTGCTGGTCCAGCAAATGAGTGTGGACGCCCTCTCCTCTCAGACCTCTTAGCTCAGCTAAGGAGGACGTCAGTTACAAGCTGGGGGCCGCAGCCGGAGGAGTGAGCATCAGCAGCTTCCAGAGAATGAAGCAAGACATTTCAAGTCAAAATCTATACGGGCCCTGGGCCAGGGCAGCATAGTGCCATGCGATTACAGGGAACAATCTAAAAAAATCAATGTTGAACGGGCAGCCAGTGCAGTGCCTCTGAAAATAGACAACCGCTGGGTCCTCTCCTCTGAGGAGCTGGCAGCCACTATCTGCAGCAGCACAAACAAGCGAACTTTCTAAACCGAAATAGTATCCTGGGTCTAAGAAACAATGAAGGACAAACGCCAGAGCTCAGGGAAGAGTTTTATGAAGTCCTAAATCACCTCTGCAAAGAGAAGCTAAAATAAGGTAAACCCGCTGCAGGGTTGTCAACCCTCATCATCACTGTGCCCCTATTAACTAGTGATCGTGACAGGAGGAGCTGGTGTTGTGTCGTCATCATCACCATCATCCCCCTCATCACCATGGCCCACCTTCACCGCTGGACACAGCTCCTATTCAGCCCCTGGGCCTGCCTGCAGGTTTGATGAGGCAAAAGAGGAGGCTAGATTTGTTTAAAGAGGTCGGTGTGGGGATGACAAGAAAGCAAGATAAAAGGAGAGAGACGCAGAAGCACAAATTCCTAGCAGACAAGGCCTACTACCAAGTATTTGAGACTCGGCTGATTCCGCCAGAACCGTGAAGTGGTGGGTGAAGCAAGGCAAGGGTTTTGCTTGTCTGCTCCCCTACCGGCACCTGCCTCACTGGGGTCCTGGAGTTGGAGCATATTTTGAAAGAACCAAGGGACACCAAGTTCCCAAGACCCTGTCTCATATTTATTTATTTCCTTTTCTGTTTCAACAAGGACACTATTTTGTACTTGTTTAGTGATTCTTGACAGACAATTTTCTTCTGGACCGAGGCTGGTTTTATCAGATAATCCAGGCATCTACTGGGTGCCCACCAACATGTCCTACTAGGGAATGAGAGCTGTAGGAGGGTTGACTTATTAACTAAACAAAGGAACAACAAAATATCACACACCCAGAGGCGACAGACCTGGGACAGGAAGGCAGGGCTAACTCAGGAGGATGCCCCTTCAGGACAGGCAGGGAATTCTGGACTTCCCCGCCGTGTGGGAGCCCTGCTACTCCTATGCTTTTTTTTTTCTTTCTTTGTCTTGGAATTTTATTTTATTTTTTTATTGAAGTATAGTTAATTTACAATGTTGTGTTAGTTTCAAGTGTACAGCAAAGTGATTCAGTTATACATATATATATATTCTTTTTCAGATTCTTTTCCATTATAAGTTATTATAAGATATTCAGTATAGTTCCTTTGCTATACAGTAGGTCCTTGTTGCTTACCAATTTTATATAGGTAGTGTGTTTATGTTAATCCCAAACTCCTAATTTATCTCTATCCCACCCCCATGCTTCTTGCTCTGAGGCAAATGTCCTGAGAAGACATCCCAGGATTTAATAACCAAGGAGCATGTGTGCCTTTCTCCATGCTGGGGCCTGGCCTCCCGAGTTCCCAGCAAGCAGAAGTTCCACTGAAAGGGAAAACTCCCCTCTGATGAATATCAGCATATTCATCAGATGCTAATATAGCCCTGCCTGAGCTGCATCCATCACACCTGCCTCTCATCCTTTTATCCACCTCCCAGAACGGGGAAGGGTTTATTTTCTGCTGGGCCCACAGATGATGAGCTTCAAGGTGCAACGTGACATTAAACTCCCTGGTGGCAGTCCCTCATCGTGGTTGCCATGGTGCCCAGCAGGGCTACTCAGCTCCCTACTCACACCCAGCCTGCAGCTCCTTAGGCAAAAAGGCAGAACCTCAGTAAGACTGAAGGTAATGAGCAGGGTCACTGAAATCTCATTTCAGTCAATATATTCCTCATCAACCCCAAAAAGCATTCGACTTACTTTTATACTCCCTGTCAACCCTGGAGAGCAGAGGTTAAAATAAAACCTCTAAAGGGCAGGACTGGTGAATGGAGAAACGAATACAGAGCACCCTGCCAACCCATAAGGCAGAAAATAAACCCCTGGCACATGGCAGGTACCCAGTAAATATCTGTTTAATGTATAAATGAATAAATAAAAGTAGCTCAAGTATGGTTTAGGCCTCTTGAGGGACATTTTCTGAAAAGACACTGTTGGTATTAATAATTAGTTCACTTGATGTGCCATTTTCTGCCTTCCAAAATGTTTTCCTGTGTTATCACACTTGGTCTCTGCAACAAGAAAGGGCCCTAGAACTGGGCTGGGAAATCATTTCCATTTTGCAGCTGAGAAAACTAAAGCGCAGAGAGGTGATCTACCTGAGTGACTCAGCACTTGGGTGGAGGTTATGGAGGGGAAGCCCTCTCCCACCTCCTCTAATGGCTCAGCCACAGGCCTTCCTTCTCCCCCCGCCCCGGGAAGGAGCCACTGTACATCTGAGAGGGGGCAGGGGACTCAGGTGTGCACTGAAGCCCTGTCCATGCCTCGATTCACTGGGGCCTCGAATGATGAAATATTTATTTGGTGATAAGAACTTCATATCAAGTGGCGGCTCTTGCTTGGATTACCTTACAGTAAAGTAGACCCACTGTCAGTGTCTGCTGCCCGAGCTGTTGGAAGGTCACTCACTCCAGCTTGCACCTATGCCTTGGAGAACAGCTCCCAGCTCAACCTCAGGCAGGGAAGCAGAACCACCAGGGGGAGATTCCTAGCTCTGAGGAGTCAGAGACAGAGCACAGGCCCTACGCCCCTGGGCCCAGCCATACCCCCTCCTCAGGACAGCTGGCTTCTGGCCTTTCTGCTTCCCTTTCCTCCCTCAACCATGACTCCTGGGACCTGGCCTGATCTTTCTGCAAAGCACTGTCACTTCCCACAGCAACCCACAAGATTCTCTCCCTGACAGGACTGCCTATTGAGCAGAAGACAACCTTCTTACTGTTGGGAAACATTCACGATAAAAAGCATAAATTACAAAGGCTGAAGAAAGCAGACAAATTGTTCACAGTCACCGTCCCAGTGACTTCATTTCTAACTGACCTTTAGAGTCCCTTTGGCCTCAAGCTCCTGGTGATGGGTTTCAACACGCTTCCCTCCTGTCAGCTCATCAGCCCGAACACACCATTAGGCATGAGTGTGCGCTATGCCCACAAGCTCTGGTATTCTGCAGAATCCCAGGCTCAGCCGGCTTTAGAGTACCTTTGAGAATTAAATGAGATAACATGTAAGAAGCTATAGGAAATGTAGCTATATGGCAATCAGGTTAGTGGTCAGTGTACTGACTGACCTCATCCGACTCACCTCACATGTTCTCGGCCCCAGGAGCTGACCCCTGAGGAAGGCACCATCCTGGGCACCCTTGCTGGCTGGCTTCTGGTTTGGCCAACATGAGGCAGCAAAAACGGGTAGGGATTTCTTCCCCACTCCCTCCCTGCCCTGGAGCCCTGTCTCTGAAGGCCCTTCCTCCACAGCCGCAGTCCCACTGGGTCAGGCACCAAGACTTCCTTCTTCCCTTTGCCCTTTGGCCTTAGGGAGGTAATGGCTCCCCCGATGCAGGCCTCCAGGTACCTCAATGTTCCGTACTTGTTCCCTCAACCCTGCCTGCTGCTCTGTGGATGCTTTTATTAAAGACTTTCTATTTGAACCACCTGGGATAAATTCTGTATTCCTGCCAGGCCCCTGACTGATAAACTCAGAGACATCCACATCTGTGTCTAATCAGCTGAAAGGCCCAGCCTTGGCCTCATTCATCACCGGGAGCAGAGAAACCATAGTGTCCAATGCTGGTTAAGGTATCTTCAATGCAGAGCTTCCAAACCCCCAGCAAGGCCAGCTGGCCTTTCCTCCTTCCTCTCATCTTTCTAGTGGCCTAGCTGCATGGTCTTATAAAGCAGCTCAGCGTGGGCTGCCAGCAGTCTGACATCAGGATGGAAGAATACAGAGGCCTCAGAGGTTCTGCATTTTCTGCAATCTAATGATTCGCTGATCCTCTGGTGTTTGTTTGGCAATAGCTAATTTCAGTTTCAAGATGCTTAAATCACTTCTTTGTTCTTTCTGCTGTGTAACTAGGGCACCATTATGAGTCTGGAGCAATTGCTGTTTGGGGTAGGCATTTTTATTGGCAGGGGTGGGGAATTGCGTGGGTTGTTTTGTTTTTGTTTTTTTCCTTGTTCTGGAGGAGTCAAATCATGCACTTGGAAGAAGGTCAAGTTTGTTTGGGATTTTCTCCTGCAAGAGGTCCACAGCTGACCACTTCCTCAAATGGTGCTTTTTCTGTCTCTCTGTTTCTAACTTTACTTCCTCCTCTCGCTTCAGGGTGGGTGTCTAGTTTGGGAGCTCCAAGTCCTCTCCTCCTCTTTTGTATTTACCTCCCTCCAACGTCCAGGTAGTTGCAAGCTTGGCTGCCAAATGCCATTCATGACATATGTATTTACTGAAGGGCTGCCATTGTGCCAGGTGAGTCGCTGGGCACAGGGAAAAAATGGTGACCAAACACTGTCCCTGCCCTCCAGGATCTTACAGTCTAGCAAGAAGGGAAGACAAGAGGAAGCTCAGGGAAATAACAGGAGCACCAGGGAGGGGGTACGGGGAGGGTTAGGGGGGTCACACTGGGCTCTGCCTCCTGACCATGAGTGTCCAAGGGCAGAATCAGGTTCACAGCCTATTTTCCACACCTCAGAGAAAATGTGCTCCATAAATAAGTAACCACACCTGAGTTACTATGCAAATAAGCTCAACTCTGCTCTTTAACAACAAGGTTCACTTTTCCACTAGCTATTTCTCTCCAGCTTCCATGCTCCATGCTATATTTACTGTATGCAACCCATTTATCATGGTCTGTTATTACTGAATGAGACAGTCAGCCTCAAGAAGAAAGGACAAGATATCAATTACAGGAAAAAAATCTGTAAAAAATACAAACACATGGAGGCTAAACAATACACTACTAAATAACCAAGAGATCACTGAAGAAATCAAAGAGGAAATCAAAAAATACCTAGAAACAAATTACAATGAAAGCACGACGACCCAAAACCTATGGGATGCAGCAAAAGCAGTTCTAAGACGGAAGTTTATAGCAATACAACCCTACCTCAAGAAACAAGAAACATCTCAATTAACAACCTAAACTTATGCCTAAAGCAAATAGAGAAAGAAGAACAAAAAAACCCCAAAGTTAGCAGAAGGAAAGAAATCATAAAGATCAGATCAGAAATAAATGAAAAAGAAATGAAGGAAACAATAGCAAAGATCAATAAAACTGAAGGCTGGTTCTTTGAGAAGATAAACAAAATTGATAAAACATTAGCCAGACTCATCAAGAAAAAAAGGGAGAAGACTCAAATCAATAGAATTAGAGGGCCTCCCTGGTGGCGCACTGGTTGAGACTCTGCCTGCCGATGCAGGGGATGCAGGTTCGTGCCCCGGTCTGGGAGGATCCCATATGCCGTGGAGCGGCTGGGCCCGTGAGCCGTGGCCACTGGGCCTGTGCGTCCGGAGCCTGTGCTCCGCAACGGGAGAGGCCACGACAGTGAGAGGCCCACGTACCGCAAAAAAAAAAAAAAAAAATAGAATTAGAAATGAAGAAGCAGTAACAACTGACACTGCAGAAGTACAAAAGATCATGAGAGATTACTACAAGCAACTCTATGCCAATAAAATGGACAACCTGGAAGAAATGGACAAATTCTTAGAAAAGCACAACCTTCCAAGACTGAACCAGGAAGAAACAGAAAATATAAACAGACCAATCACAAGCACTGAAATTGAGACTGTGATTAAAAATCTTCCAACAAACAAAAGCCTAGGATCAGATGGCTTCACAGGCTAATTCTATCAAACATTTAGAGAAGAGCTAACACCCATCCTTCTCAAACTCTTCAAAAATATAGCAGAGGGGGGAATACTCCCAAACTCATTCTACGAGGCTGCTATCACCCTGATACCAAAGCTAGACAAAGATGTCACAAAGAAAGAAAACTACAGGCCAATATCACTGATGAACATAGATGCAAAAATCCTCAACAAAATACTAGAAAAAAGAATCCAACAACACATTAAAAGGATCATACACCATGATCAAGTGGGGTTTATCCCAGGAATGCAAGGATTCTTCAGTATATGCAAATCAATCAATGTGATAAACCATATTAAAAAATTGAAGGAGGGCCTCCCTGGTGGCGCAAGTGGTTGAGAGTCCGCCTGCCGATGCAGGGGATACGGGTTCGTGCCCCGGTCTGGGAGGATCCCATATGCCGTGGAGCGGCTGGGCCCGTGAGCCATGGCCGCTGAGCCTGCGCGTCCGGAGCTTGCGCGTCCGGAGCCTGTGCTCCGCAACGGGGGAGGCCACAACAGTGAGAGGCCCGCATACCGCAAAAAAAAAAAAAAAATTGAAGGAGAAAAACCATATGATCATCTCAATAGATGCAGAAAAAGCTTTCAACAAAATTCAACACCCATTTATGATAAAAACCCTCCAGAAAGTAGGCATAGAGGGAACTTACCTCAACATAATAAAGGCCGTATATGACAAACCCACAGCCAACATTGTTCTCAATGGTGAAAAACTGAAACCATTTCCTCTAAGTTCAGGAACAAGACACGGTTGTCCACTCTCACCACTATTATTCAACATACTTGTGGAAGTTTTAGCCACAGCAATCAGAAAAAAAAAAGAAATAAAAGTAATCCAAATCGGAAAAGAAGGAGTAAAGCTGTCACTGTTTGCAGATGACATGATACTATACATAGAGAATCCTAAAGATGCTACCAGAAAACTACTAGAGCTAATCAATGAATTTGGTAAAGTAGCAGGATACAATATTAATGCACATAAATGTCTTGCATTCCTATACACTAATGATGAAAATTCTGAAAGAGAAATTAAGGAAACCCTCCCATTTACCATTGCAACAAAAAGAATAAAATACCTAGGAATAAACCTACCTAAGGAGACAAAAGACCTGTAAACAGAAAACTATAAGACACTGATGAAAGAAATTAAAGATGATACAAACAGAAGGACAGATATACCATATTCTTGGATTGGAAGAATCAACATTGTGAAAATGACTCTACTACCCAAAGCAATCTACAGATTCAGTGCAATCCCTATCAAACTACTCATGGCATGTTTCACAGAATGCAAACAAAAAATTTCACAATCTGTATAGAAACACAAAAGACCCCAAATAGCCAAAGCAATCTTGAGAAAGAAAAACGGAGCTGGAGGAATCAGGCTCCCAGACTTCAGACTATACTACAAAGCTACAGTAATCAAGATAGTATGGTACTGGCACAAAAACAGAAATATAGATCAATGGAACAGGATAGAAAGCCCAGAGATAAACCCATGCACATATGGTCACCTTATCTTTGATAAAGGAGGCAAGAATATACAATGGAGAAAAGACACCCTCTTCAATAAGTGGTGCTAGGAAAACTGGACAGCTACATGTAAAAGAATGAAATTAGCACACTCCCTAACACCATACACAAAAATAAACTCAAAATGGATTAAAGACCTAAATGTAAGGCCAGACACTATAAAACTCTTAGAAGAAAACATAGGCAGAACACTCTATGATATAAATCACAGCAAGATCCTTTTTGACCCACCTCCTAGAGAAATGGAAATAAAAACAAAAATAAACAAATGGGGGCCTCCCTGGTGGCGCAGTGGTTGAGAGTCCGCCTGCCGATGCAGGGGATACGGGTTCGTGCCTCGGTCTGGGAGGATCCCATATGCCGCGGAGCGGCTGGGCCCGTGAGCCATGGCCGCTGAGCCTGCGCATCCGGAGCCTGTGCTCCGCAACGAGAGAGGCCACAACAGTGAGAGGCCCGCGTACGGCAAAAAAAAATAAAAAATAAAAAATAAATAAACAAATGGGACCTAATGAAACTTAAACACTTTTGCACAGCAAAGGAAACCATAAACAAGATGAAAAGATAACCCTCAGAATGGGAGAAAATATTTGAAAATGAAGCAACTGACAAAGAACCTCCAAAATTTATAAGCAGCTTATGCAGCTCAATATCCTAAAAACAAACAACCCAATCAAAAAATGGGCAGAAAACCTACACAGACATTTCTCCAAAGAAGTTATACAGATTGCCAACAAACACATGAAAGGATGCTCAACATCACTAATCATTAGAGAAATGCCAGTCAAAACTACAATGAGGTATCACCTCACACTGGTCAGAATGGCCATCATCAGAAAATCTACAAACAATAAATGCCATCATCAGAAAATCTACAAACAATAAATGCCATCATCAGAAAATCTACAAACAATAAATGCTGGAGAGGGTGTGGAGAAAAGGGAACCCTCTTGCACTGTTGGTGGGAATGTAAATTGATACAGCCACTATGGAGAACAGTATGGAGGTTCCTGAAAAAACTAAAAATAGAACTACCATATGACCTTGCAATCCCACTACTGGGCATATACCCTGAGAAGACCATAATTCAAAAAGAGTCATGTCCCACAGTGTTCACTGCAGCTCTATTTACAATAGCCAGGACATGGAAGCAACCTAAGTGTCCATCGACAGATGAATGGATCAAGAAGATGTGGCACATATACACAATGGGATATTTCTCAGACATAAAAAGAAACAAAGTTGAGTTATTTGTAGTGAGGTGGATGGACCTAGAGTCTGTCATACAGAGTGAAGTAAGTCAGAAAGAGAAAAACAAATACCGTATGCTAACAAATGTATATGGAATCTAAAAAAAAAAATGGTTATGAAGAACCTAGGGGCAGGATGGGAATAAAGACACAGACATAGAGAATGGACTTGAGGGCATGGGGAGGGGGACGGTTTAGCTGGGACAAAGTGAGAGAGTGGCATGGACATATATACATTACCAAATGTAAAATAGATAGCTAGTGGGAAGCAGCTGCACAGCACAGGGAGATCAGCTCGGTACTTTGTGTCCAACTAGAGGGGTGGGATAGGGAGGCTGGAAGGGAGACTCAGAGGGAGGGGTTATGGGGTTATATGTATATGTATAGCTGATTCACTTCGTTATAAGGCAGAAACTAACACACCATTGTAAAGCAATTATACTCCAATAAAGATGTTAAAAAAAAAAGAAAGGACAATTTGAAGGGTCTTTACCTGGCCCCCCTGAGCCTGAGTTCCCTTCAAGGGCCAACGTTTACCCTGGCCCAGTCTCATGCAAAAACAAACAAACAAAAGACAAAGACTACAGAAAATACCAATAGTGATAGCTAAATCCTCTAAGATTAAGAAAAGGTGGGGGGGCTTCCCTGGTGGCACAGTTGTTGAGAGTCCGCCTGCCGATGCGAGGGACACGGGTTTGTGCCCCGGTCCGGGATGTGCCCCGGTCCGGGAAGATCCCACATGCCGCGGAGAGGCTGGGCCCGTGAGCCATGGCCGCTGAGCCTGCGCGTCTGGAGCCTGTGCTCCGCAACGGGAGAGGCCACAACAGTGAGAGAGGCACAACAGTGCCCGCGTACCGCAAAAAAAAAAAAAAAAAAGAAAGAAAAGGGGAGGGGGGCCAGTAGAATAAAACCAGCAGGAAACCACTCTTGCTGCAATGGACTCCCTGAGCATTTCAGGAATTTGGTTACAGCTCAACACAAGTCCTGATTCACATTCACTCACCTCACAGGCAGAGGCTAAGTGCAGTCGCAAGATGGGCTGCTAAGAATCTTCTGATTTCAGTTCAGACTGGTTTCCAAAATGTTCTGGGGATTCTCCCAGACACTTCAGACTGTGCCATAACTAATCCCACATCTTGCATTTATTTGGGAAAGGAGGCTCCAATCTCCTATGTGGGTGGGATAGGAAGTGAAGACTGTGGAATCTGGAATCCCTTTTTGTTCCCATTTTCCTTTGTGAAAATCCTTCAAATTAAAAAGTCATTGAATGTTGGAGTTAAAAAGAGATGTTGGGGATCACTTAGTCCAATGGCCTCTCCTCATTTTAGACAGCTAATCGAGAAAACAGGCCGTGATCAAAGTCTCACAAGCTGGGGGCTGAGCTAACCCAGGCTCCAGGCCAGCTGCACTACTGCCCTGGGAATTCACGCACAAGGTATTGGCAGAGGGCAGAGGGGGAATATGTGGCTATTAAGGGAATAATGGAAAAACTCCAAAGAGGAAGAAATCAGCTGACACGTAGCTTGCCATCCAGGCTGGCTGTCACGAGGCTCAAATTGGAAGCAGGTGAATCTGCCTGATGAGCGTTGAAGGAGGGAAGTGAGGAAGTGGGGGAAGGTGGGAGGGAGGAAAGAATACATTTCAGAATCAACAGAATCTGAGACCTGTATTTACTCTGTGTACTAACTAGGGTGACAAGGGTTGGATGGGAACAAGATTAAGGGAGATATGTTCCTGGAGGAAGGAAAATGCTTCTTGTATTAATAAGTAAAGGGTAAAGGCAAGTCTCAGATGTGAGTAGAAGGTAGGGAAAGCTGCCTGTGGTGAACACAGGGATGCACCCCCAGGTCCCCTTTCCTGAATGGAGGGTTTATTCCCCATGGTGGGAATGCTGCTGGAAGAAGACCTCCAGCTGTCAAATCCTCTTTGGGGAGTGCCTGGGCTAAAGGAAGCTGCTCTGCCCAAGGTCTTGACTTCTTCAGGGGCAGTGACTCATCCACAGGCAGATAAAGGCCCAGCCCTCTTGCCTCAACTGGGAACACCTGAAAGGGTCCATCCCAGCCTGTGAACTTCCCATGTGGTCAGCTGAGCTCTTTGTTGGGATTGCTACAGAGCTTACCTTCTCCCTCTGCTGGATCCTACTTTCTCCCCCCTCCTTCCACAGTGTTGAGACCATGGGTGCCACCCTAGAAAATAGCCTCCATCTCAGAATCAGCTTGGGGGAACTCAAATGGCAGCTCTGCTTACAGAGTAAACATACAGAGCCCCTCTGAAAGAAGAGAGAAAACCTCCATCTGTTGAATCTGGCCAAGTAACTCACACCTGTAGAAAGCACATGGCCCAAGTCCTGATTTAGAAAATGCAGTTAAGGCTCTGTCTAGGTGACAGGCTGTCACCTCATCGCCATCCATGTGCCCGAGCAGTGAGACCAAACAGGCCATTCCTCCCCTTGCAGGACCACACCCTACCTGAGCCAGGCAGCCAGAATCAAGTACAGGCAATTCTTAAAGACCTTTAAAGAAGATTCCAAAGCCACCCTTGGAGCTGGCACCCCATGTAAAGTTGATAAACCTTCATTAACTATCGGAAATATTCTCCTACAGTAAATTTAAATTCCTCACATCCTACATGTATTGATTTATTTCTGCTATCTTAGGCAGAAGTAGAAAACAAGCTTATTGGTTTAGTGACATCTCATGATTCATCTTCAATCTCTTATTCAAGGTGAATGATCTCATTTCCACTATTTTTTTTTTTTTTGCAAAAGGTTATACTTTCCATGCCATCATCATGTCTGTGGCTTTCTGTAAAGGCCACGAAGGAAACTCTTTCAAATCTTGGTCAATTTAATGGCTATCAATTTTTCTTCTATTAGAGTCAGCTTTATCATCCTGCATGGCAAATGGCCCAGTAAGAAGGCACCATCAATAAGTCAACAAGGGCACTGTCCTTGGTTTCTACTCTTCAAGGCCAGCATTCCCACAGCCTGAAGAACCTAATAGGGCTTCTAACTGAAGAGGTGGGAAGGGATCAAGAGGTGGGAAGAAAAAAAGGTAGAACTGATGCTGCATGGTTCCTGAGAACAGAGAAGCTACTGTGCCCCCCAGAGAATGGGGAGGGGTGGGGGGATTCTGCAGAACACAGCCAGAGGCAGGCAGCTCATGTTGGGGGGTCACATGCTTCTGTTTATGAGAAGAATCTGAGCACATTAGCTATTTCTTTCTTGCCAAGAATCCTTGAGATATTTAGATTTGAGTTATGAATTGAAAGTGAGATAAGCCCTATTTTATTTGCTTGTTTCCCTGCACTATCTCAGGATGCTTCCTGGATCTGTATGGTAAATAACGATTTATGTAGGAGAGAGAAATGAAGGAGGTGCATTCACTTATCTGGCTATCTTTGATCCACTGAATAATTATTATTGTGTTTACCTCTGGATTGGTAGGGTTTTTATACTCATTAGGAAAACTTACACCAGTGGTTTTCAACCACTTGACAAGGCCTAGAGAAGTTTCTGCTCCTCTTGACTGGTTGGGGTGGCGAGTAGGGAGAGCTACCGCCATCTAGTGGATAGAGGCCAGAATGCCGCTAAACATCCTACGGGGCAAGGACAGCCTCACACAACAAAGAGTTTTCTGTCCAAAATGCTGATGGTACTGGGATCAAGAAAGTCGGACTTACAAATGATTCCATGTCCTCCAAATGTACTCACCTCTTCAAGAGGCTTCAGGCATTGTGGTTTCTCCTCCTCTCCACACAGTGGGCCTGGAGAAATTACAAGCTGCTTGAC
The DNA here is from genome assembly GCF_025265405.1 of Mesoplodon densirostris. Classification (NCBI taxonomy): domain Eukaryota; kingdom Metazoa; phylum Chordata; class Mammalia; order Artiodactyla; family Ziphiidae; genus Mesoplodon; species Mesoplodon densirostris. Next base: position 46,324,230 of record NC_082674.1, read on the forward strand.
CCACAAGCTCACTTTCTTATTTTTGATGGAGGCAGAGCTGAGGAACAAAGACAAGAGAAACCCAACTGTGAGGTGAAAGCAAGCTTGACCTTGGCTCATGGGCTCCCTTCAAAAGCTATGTTTTATGTTGGGATCTCTGATCAGACAGGCTGAGTCAGAAAATAACAAGGAATTCTCAGAATTACTTCCTAGGTCAGGGTCTTGCTTTCAACTCTGTAATAATCTCATCCCCCCACTTTGAATCAAGGATTGAACACTGTGTAAGAAGAATAACCAGGTTCTCTCTTCAATTGGTTCTGAAACCATCTCAATGATTTTGAGAAAAAAGACTTTCTACAATCGGGCAGTAAATTGACCAGCCTGGGATATTTTTGTGTATACATTTCTTACTTTTCTAAAGAATAGACTGAACATGCCAGAATTTTTCAAAGCTGAAATTATGGTATAAGCAACAGCTTTACAGGCAGCCTGTGCTTCAACATGGAGTAGCAGAAACAGAAAAGTCAGCCAGGCCATGAGGGTCTGGTCAAGCGTATAACAGTGTGGGATTGCTGCATAACGGGCAGGATCCCACTACAGTACAGCCTTTGAAATGTCTTGAAAAGAAATCTTTTGTCTAGAAAACAAAGCCCTCAACTCCAGGCCCAAATTCACCCCACTCACTCCACCCTCATCCCTACTTCAACTTGAAAAGCTCAAAAAGAGAAAAAGCACTAGAATTTAAAACATTTTAATGTAGAGTAACTTTTTTTTTCTTTAAAGGGCCATCTTCTTATGAATACAAATCCCCCAAGAATAGGCCTCAAGGAGACTTCTGGGAGGATGACAGAGTAGGGAGCACCAGGAATCTGTCTCCCCTCCTAAACAACAATTGCTCTGGCAGAACCTGTCTGACGCAACTATGGGGACTCTGGAGTCTACTGAAGGCTTGCAACTTCCAGGCGAAGGCTTGGACAGTAAAGTGCAGTTAATTTCAGTCAATTTTAGCTCTTAGTACGGTAGCAGCTACCCATCCCACACCCACAGCCCCATGGCAGGCAGCTGTGCACCTGTTCCTGGAGCAGCTTGCACGTAGCTTGCAGGAGCCAAGGTGGTCAAGAAGAACCATGTCCTCCAAACATAAGAGATCTGTGCTCTGAGTACTGATTGCTGCTCCAGATCTCTAGTTGCACCTCCCTCCACTGTTGCAAGTCCCTCCCCACTCCAGCTGAAGTGACCTCTGGGGATTTAAAGCGCCAATACTCATTCTTTTCCTCCTTCCATTTTTCTCTTTTTCCCTTTTTGGGGGACAGATATGAAAGAGTAGGGCATTCAAAAGCAATTCCATATACAGGGTAAATTAGAAAGTCATCATGCACACTCAGAGGAAAGCACGGGCTCAGAAAAGATCTGAGAAAACGTTAAGTTTACACCTCAAGCAGATCCCTGGCACAGAGACAACCTACAACAATCAAAACAGAAACCAAAACAGAAACCAAAACAGAAAACCCTGGGGAAGGGAGAGAAGCTGATTTCCAGAGTTACCAAATTATTAGATTCAAATGTCCAGTTTTCAGGAATTCCCTGGTGGTCCAGTGGTTAGGACTCTAGGCTTTCATTGCTGAGGGCCCAGGTTCAATCCCTGGTCGGGGAACTTACAAACCACGCAGCACAGACAAAAAAAAAAAAAAAAAAGTTCAGTTTTCAACAAAAAATCACAAGGCATATAAATAAATAGGAAAGTATGGCCCATCCAAAGGAAAAAAAGAAAACCAACAGAAACTATCCCTGAAACAGAACTGATTTCAGATCTACTAGACAAAGACTTTAAAACAACTGTCTTAAAGGTGCACAAAGAACTAAAGGGAAAGGTGAAGAAAGACAAGAAAATGATGGCTGAATGAAATAAAAATATCAATAAAGAGATAGAAAACCTAAAAATAAACCAAAAAGAAATTCTGGAATTGAAAAGTACAATAACTGAATGAAAAATTCACTAGAGGGATTCAAAGGCAGATTTCAGCAGCAGATAGAAAAATGGAAATATTGAGTCTGAGGAACAGAAAGAAAAAAAAACTGAAGAAGAAAAAACCAGAGCCTAAGGGACCTCTATAGGACATCATTAAGGGGACCAACATATACATGTGGGAGTCCCAAAAGAAGAGAGAGGGAAAAGAGAAGAGAGAATATTTGGTGAAATAATGGCTGAAAACTTCTCAGATTTGATGAAAGACATGAAATAAATATCCAAGAATCTCAGTGAACTCCAAAGAAGATGAACTCAAAGAAACCCACACTAAGACATAATATAATCAAACTTTCAAAAGACAAAAACAAAAAGAGTATCTTGAAAACAGCAAGAGAGAAGTGATTCATCATATACAAGGGATCTTCAGTAAGATTATTGAAGATTTCTCATCAGAAACAAGCTTTGGAGGCCAGAGGCAGTGCTATTCAAAATGCTAAAAGAAAAAAAAAAAACTGTCAAGTAAGAATCCTAGATCCAGCAAAACTGTCCTTCAAGAGTGAGGGAAAAATTAAGACATTCTCAGATAAATGAAAGTGGACAGAGTTTGTTACCACCAGACCTTCTCTGAAAGCAGTGCTCCAGGAGTCCTGCAGGGTGAAATGACAAGACACTAGACAGTAACTCAAAGCCATATGGAGAAATAAAGATCTCAATAAAGTAAACACATAGGCAACTATAAAAGCTCATATTATTGTAATGATGGTTTGTAACTCCCCCTTTTGTCATCTACATGATTTAAGAGACTAGTACATTTTTAAAAATTATTAGTCAAAATGCTAGTATTATTGTGACTTTGATTTTTTTTTCTTTTTTTGGCTGCATTGGGTCTTTTTTCTGCATGTGGGTTTTCTCTAGTTTGCGGTGCGCGAGCTTCTCATTGCAGTGGCTTCTCTTGTTGTGGAGCATGGACTCTAGGTGCATGGGCTTCAGTAGTTGTGGCTCACAGGCTCTAGAGTGCAGGCTCAGTAGTTGTGGCGCATGGGCTTAGTTGCTCGGCAGCATGTGGGATCTTCCTGGACCAGGGATTGAGCCCATGTTCCCTGCATTGGCAGGCGGATTCTTAACCACTGCCCCACCAGGGAAGTCCCTGTGACTTTGGTTTGTAACCCTAAATTTTGTCTTCTACATCATTTAGGAGACTAATGCATTTAAAAGAATTATTAGTTTATGGTTTGGGGCACACAGTGTTTAAAGATGTAATTTAGTGACATCAACAACCAAAATGGGTGGGGACAGAGCTATTAAAGTAGCATGGTCTTTTCTCTTTTTTTTTTTGGTATTAAAATACACATAACAAACTTTACCATCTTAACCATTTTTTAAGTGTCCAATTCGGTGGTATTCAATACATTCATAATGTGCTACCATTACTACCACCCATCACTATAACTCTTTCATCTTGTAAAACTGGAACTCTATGCTTATTAGACAATAACTCCCCATTCTGCCCTCTCCCTAGCCCCTGGCAACCACCATTCTACTTTCTGTCTTTATGATTTTGACTACTAAGTACCTCGTATAAATGAAATCATACAGTATATGTCTTTTTGCAACTGGCTTATTTAACTCAGTATAATGTCCTCAAGGTTCATTCATGTTGTAGCATATGTCAGAATTTTCTTCCTTTTTAAGGCTGAATAATATTCCATTGTACACATATACCATATTTTGCTTATCTATTCATTGGTCAATGGATACCTACTTCCACATTTTAGCTATTTGAATAATGCTGCTATGATCATGGGTGTACAAGCATCTCTTCAAGACTGTTCTTCCAATTCTTTTCGGTATATATCCCAAAGTGTAATTGCTGGGTCACATAATAATTTTATGTTCAATTTTTATGCTAAGTGAAATAAGCCAGTCACAAAAAGACAAATACTGTATGATTCCATTTATATGAGGTACTTAGTCAAAAATCATAGACAGAAAGTAGAATGGTGGTTGCCAGGGGCTGTGGGGAGGAAAGAGGGAAGTTATTGTTTAATAAGTATAGAGTTTCAATTTTATATACAACATGAAAAGTTATGGAAATGGATGGTGGTAATGGTAACACATTATGAACATATTTAATGTCAGTGAACTGGACATTTTAAAATGGTTAAGATGTATTTTACCACAATTAAAAAATTAGGAAAAAAAAAAGAATGGTCCTTAAATTACCAAAGATTGCCAACAGAATGCTATATTTTAAAGTGCGACTAGCAGGATTTCCCTGGTGGTGCAGTGGTTAAGAATCCGCCTGAGAATGCAAGGGACATGGGTTTGATACCTTGTTTGGGAAGATCCCACATGCCGTGGAGCAACTAAGCCCGTGCGCCACAACTACTGAGCCTGCGCTCTAGAGCCCGTAAGCCACAACTACTGAGCCCGTGTGCCACAACTACTAAAGCCACATGCCTAGAGCCCATGCTCCGCAGCAAGAGAAGCCACCACAATAAGACTGCACACCTCAACAAAGAGTAGCCCCCCAGCTCACTGCAACTAGAGGAAGCCTGTGCGCAGCAACGAAGACCCAATGCAGTCAAAAATAAATAAATAAATGTTTATATTTTTTTAAAATGTGACTAGCAACAACCAGACCAGCATGACGTCTTCCCCATAAAAACAATTCAATTCGCTGAAAGAGGTGAAAGTCTTAGTGGCATCTCTATCGCCATCTACTGAATCGAATTTGTACTATATTCTAGTAAATCCTAACCAAAGAAAGGTCTTTGTAATATATGTGCTTTCATTTAAATTCTAGCCACTGGAGCCTCTTGGTCAACGTTTTGCCCACCCTCATTATTGATCCTAGTATCAGCACAAACCTGTTTCTGGATGTTGTGTTCAGGAAATGATTATTTTAAGTGCTCACTCCAGAGAAGCTGGGCAAAAATTGCATGCAAATTTTACATGCAGACTGTTTGCTCTCTGGTCAGGGTCTGCAATTCAAAACTCACGATCGTTAAACCATAAATGCCTAGATCTTTAAGCAACTTGGCAGGGATCTTTGACAATTCAGTCCCATTGCTTCCAAAATGTACATTGATTCTCTGTTTTCAAACTGTGTGAGCCTGTGTGTGGTGAGGAAAGAGTTCAGGAGGAAATGGATGGGAGTTTTTTTGTTTTTGGCTGCGCTGGGTCTTCATTGCTACGTGCGGGCTTTCTCTAGTTGTGGCGAGCGTTGGCTACTCTTTGTTGCGTTGTGCGGGCTTCTCATTGCAGGGGCTTCTCTTGCTGCGGAGCACCGGCTCTAGGCGCACAGACTTCAGTAGTGTGGCACGCAGGCTCAGTAGTTGTGGATCGTGGGCTCTAGAGCACAGGCTCAGTAGTTGTGGCACAGGGGCTTATTTGCTCTGCGACACGTGGGATCTTCCCGGACCAGGGCTCGAACCTGTGTCCCCTGCATTGGTAGGCAGATTCTTAACCACGCTGCCACCAGGGAAGTCCCGATGGGAGTTTATTACTAGACATCTCAATCTGCATATAACCAGAGTACAAGGGTGACATGCACTTCATGTTAAGCACAAATCCAACTAAAGCTGGCCTTATTTTTTTTCTTTGTGGTACACGGCCTCTCACTGCTGTGGCCCCTCCCGTTGCGGAGCACAGGCTCCAGACGCGCAGGCTCAGCGGCCACGGCTCACGGGCCCAGCCGCTCCGTGGCACGCGGGCTCCTCCCGGACCGGGGCACGAACCTGCGCCCCCGCATCGGTAGGCGGACTCCCAACCACTGCGCCACCAGGGAAGCCCCTGGCCTTATTTATAATAGTACATACTGTATGATTTGACCCAAGAAAACAACATAACAGAATATAACTCATGCAACTGTTCCTTGGATGAAAAAGGTGGATCCTCCTCAGAGGCCTTAAGATGTCAATACACATGAGAGCTTGAAGGTACAGTTTGCACTGATTTTAACTGAAGAGCTAATTGAACAGAAACAAAGATCCATTTAGGAAAATCTTCAAATTTTACCTTAGTAGCCTCTTTTTTTTTTTTTTTTTTTTTTCTGTACGTGGGCCTCTCACCGTTATGGCCTCTCCCGTTGTGGAGCACAGGCTCCGGACGCACAGGCTCAGCGGCCATGGCTCACGGGCCCAGCCGCTCCACGGCATGTGGGATCTTCCCGGACCAGGGCATGAACCCGTGTCCCCTGCATCGGCAGGCAGACTCTCTCTCAACCACTGTGCCACCAGGGAAGCCCCTTAGTAGCCTCCTTTTAAAAACTATAATATTGCTTCTTTACCATCCTTACGGTAATAGAGTTGGAGAATACTGATAGATTAATTCTTTAGCGTGAGAGAAAAAGGTGTCAAATTTACCTAAGAAGCATGTTTCTTTTCCTCTTTCTACACACAAATTACATCTGTGCTACTTTCCAAGTTCCTCTGTGTTAGAAATCAAAATGGCCTCCATTCTGGGCCAGTGATACATACAGTAACTGTAACTTGTAGGTTAAAGAATCCTGCCTTCTATTGCCAGGGCGTCAGTAAATCGGGCATTCTGTAGCAGCTTTTTCTGAACGAGAAAACATGGTAGCATTTTATTTCCTTTAAACATTCAAAAAGCTTCATTTAAAGTCAATGGAAACAAGAAATTAAATCTGGCCTCCTGAGTTTAGGAAAGAGGTTTTAAATTGGTAGTCTGTAGGTCAAGTTTGGTCTGTTGATATGTGTTCTGTGTGGCCTACACAGTACTCTGAAAATCAGGACTGCTCTCATCAAATCTACATTTCCAGCTTCTGATAGGGTAATTCTAAGTCCATAATCCTGCATGACAAAATTGGCTGGAACCTACCACAATTGTTCCTTTTAAAAAGTCCCTAGATCCCCCTATGCCTGGCTGTGAAACATCTCACTCATTTACAGTAGGACCAGACCTCTATAGATACTTGAGAGTGACCTTTTATTTGGAGGCTAAGAAAAGAATATCAAGGAGAGACTGACATAAGATTCCCAAGGTATGGAGGGTACCTGTAGATAACTGACAATAAAAAAGAAGCAAAAGGAAATTGCTACATAAATAATAGTATCTTTATTATGTATCTAATTTTTTTTAAATTCAAGAACATAACAAATTGCAACTACTAGCAAACTGACAACTTTCTATGGGTTCAGTGGTGCTATATTGGTTTACTTTTGTTAAAATGCTGTTTTTCCTGAGAGGGAATGAAAGAAATTATGAGCTTTCTGTAAAATGGGAAAAGTTGAGGGGAATTCCGTGGGCAGTCCAGTGGTTAGGACTCTGTGCTTCCACTGCAGGGGGCATGGGTTCAATCCTTGGTCAGGGAACTAAGATCCCTGCATGCCACGTGGTGTGGCAAATAAATAAATAAATAAATAGATAGATAGATAGACAGACAAATAAATAAATAAATAAATAAATAAATAAAATGGGAAAAGTTTAAAAAAAATCATGAGGCCTGTACTTTGACTTTTAACTTATGTTTTAGCAATCTAACAGAATTAAAGGCAATTGAAAAATAACATTTTCATCTGTTAAGGTTAAAAAAGTGATTGAAAATAACGGTTATTTTCTAATTATCCAGGATTTAGAAAAAGTTTTAAATGTTAAGAAAATTTTTTGATTAAATTTGTTTCAGAAAATCTCTAAACCTTTGCAAATGAATGAAATTAATGGAAATTCATTTTGATAAATGCTTGACTACAATAATTAAACAAAAATGTAACTAGTAAAATTAAATCTTTCAGACTCTGAAAGAAACATTTTCCTCCATTCTGTTGCTATGGTGGACAGAACACCTAATTTGAGTCAGAGAAACTTAGTTCATCATGGTCCTTGCTATGTGATCTTCGGCATGTTACTTTGCCTTCTGAATTCCCTTTTCTTCACCTATGAAAATGGGGATAATAATATCTATTTCACAAATTTTTTGTGAGGATTTAATAAGAATACATATTAATAGTACCAGCACAGTGTCTGGCACAGAGAGAACACTTTAAAAATATTTATTCTCTTCATACATGGCAGGCAAAGAGGTGCCTTGTATAAAAATGAAAAAAGCCATGGGGGGGACTTCCCTGGTGGTGCAGTGGTTAAGAATCCACCTGCCAATGCAGGGGACATGGGTTCGAGCCCTGGTCCACGAAGATCCCACATGCTGCGGAGCAACTAAGCCCGTGTGCCACAACTACGGAGCCTGCGCTCTACAGCCTGCGAGCCACAACTACTGAGCCCATGTGCCACAACTACTGAAGCCCGCAAGCCTAGAGCCTGTGCTCCACAACAAGAGAAGCCACTGCAATGAGAAGCCAGCGCACCACAACAAAGAGTAGCCCCCGCTCAACGCAACTAGAGAAAGCCCGTGCACAGCAACGAAGACCCAATGCAGCCAAAAAATAAATAAACAAATTAAAAAAAAAAAAGCCATGGGAGATGAATAAGTAAAACACAGAGGACTTTTAGGGCAGTGAAACTATTGTGTATGATACTATAATGGTGGATACATGTCATTATAAATTTGTCCAAACCCACAGTATGTACAACACCAAGGGTGAAGCCTAACGTAAACTATGGACTTTGGGTGATAATGATGTGTCACTGTAGGCTCATCCATTGTAACAAATGCACCACTCGGAGCAGGGGGGTATTGATAACAGGGGACGCTATGCATATGTGAGGGCAGGGGGTATATGGGAAATCTCTATATGTTCTGCTCAATATTGCTGTGAACCTACAACTGCTCAAAATAATAAAATCTATTTTAAAGCCATGGGTTTAGAAAAATATGACTAGTTTTGGATATTTCTAACCCAATGGAGAATTTCTATTATAGCTATTTCATTACAGCTGTTAGAGAACAATGTCATAAATCAAACATTAATGCAGTGTTGACCCTAAAAATTATAGCTACTAATATGACCTAATACCCATCAACATACAACCTAAAAAATAAAGCAGGAATCCAACAGAAATGCACACATATGTTCATGAACAAGACATGTACAAAAATATTCATGAAAGCACTATGTGTATGTCCCACGCTGGAAACAACGTAGATGTCCACCTATGGTAGAACTGTGGTATACTTACACAATGCAATAATAAATAGTGATGAGAATAAACAACTGCACATGACATGGATGAATACCACAAAAATAATAACTAAAGAACCAAACACACAAAAATAAATACATTATGATGTCATTTATCTAAAATTCAAACTCAGGCAAAACTCATCTAAGGTATGAGAAGTCAGGATAGTGGCTATCTCTGGGAGGGGGATAATAATGACTGAAAGGGGGCTTCTAGGATTCCAGGGGTGTTATTTCTTCATCTGGGAGTTGGTTACATAAATGTGTTGACTTTGTGAAAAATTATTGAGCTCTACAGTTATAACTTGTGCAATTTTCAGAATTTATTATTGTGTATATGTATATTTATATATCAATAAAAATTTACCAACAAAATAAAGCTAGAGTAAAGCTAATTCACAAGATTGGCATTAAATATGAAAGATTCCAGGTCCAACTTGGTATTTATTCATTGACCTGCTTATTGCAACTTACTTTGTACCCAATACTGTGTTTGACTTTGGTGATATAATGGTAACTGTTATGGGTTGAATTGTATGTGCCCTCCAAAAATTCATAAGTTGCAGCCCTAATCCCCAGTACCTCAAGATGTGACCTTATTTGGAGATAGGGTCTTTACAGAGTTAAAATGAGTTCATTAGGGTGGGTCCTAATGTAATATGACTGGCATACATATAAGAGGAAATATGGACACACATAGAGCACATAGAGGGAAGATGACATAAGAGATATACAGGAGGTGGTCACCTATAAGCCAAGGAGAGAGGCAAAGGTCTGACTGAAACCAATTATTCCCTTACAGTCTTCCAAAGGAATCAACGTTGCCAACACCTTATATCAGACTTCTGGCCTCCAGAACTGAGACAACTTTCTGTGGTTAAGCCATTCAGTTTGTGGTACTTTGTTTCAGCAGCCCTAGAAAACTAACAGAGTAACCTTCCCCCATTTTCCACACCCTCAAAATGTGCTGTCCTTGCCTTCAATAAAAAGTACTGTCCCTGACTGTAACCATGATAATAGCAATAAAGGACAGCCTAGAAAAAAGAAATGTGGCATAATTAAGGAAGTCATAAAAGGTTTCCCTGAGGAATTTTTAACCAAGCTAAAGCCTGAAGTAAAAGAAATTATTAACTAGGTAAAAAGAAAGGGATGAGCCTTCCAGGTAAAAGAAACAGCATATTTTCAAGCCCCTTACAAGAGGAACAGAAAAAATACAAGTGTCTGGCTCAAAATAATGTGTAATACGGTAGGAGATGAGTCTGGAGATCAGCTGGAATTCAGATTATGCAGAATTTGTTAGGCCATGTTAAGGATTTTGGACGTTATCTCAAAAAGCAATGACATGAGACAACTATTTAGTGCATGATAATATGATGAAATGTGAAATACTCAGCATCACCTATGAAGCATCCTTGCCAAAATAGTTGAAACTAAATCTAGTTAAGTTTTTACAGCTAACTTCCATTTACAGGAAATATGGGAAAAAGAAAAACAAGTTAAATAATACCATAAGGAAGCAATCAGACAAATCTAAAATGTGGAACATTCCCAGTAACAACCAAGCCAATCCAATCAGTCAATGGCAAGAGAGAAAAAAAGAGAGGAAGAATACTCTATATGCAGAGACACAACAACCAAATAGAATACATGGACCTTGTTTAGATCCTAATTGGAACAACTCAACTGTAAAAAGGCATTTTTAAGCAATTTGTGAAATGTGAACGCAGACTGGATATTAGATAATACTAAGGAATTATCTTTAGTTATTTTTACAATATTCTGTCTCTTCCCACTGAAGTTGTAATCTTGATAGCAGAGACCATACACAAAACAGGTATCCAGAATATGCTGGGTTTGTTTTTGTTTTGGCTGCACTGTGCAGCATGTGGGATCTTAGTTCCCTGACCAGGGAAGCGCAGAGTCTTAACCACTGGACCGCGAGGGAAGTCCCCACAATATGTTGCTGATGCTGATGTTGAATCCTGGTATTTACAATTTAGGCAGAAGGTGAAAAAGCACTGAGAAATCATCTGTGGAACTACTGAATTTTTGAGTTGTAAATGACAAAAGGAATTATCTAGCCAAAATAAATTCATGAGGAAAAGGACACAAAACTAGATCGTGGTAGAGCTGGTCTAGAACACAGGCTCCTATGCCACGAGGCTCATGTTATACCTCTTTCAGTGCAGCTTAAAGGGAGGTTCTCACAACTTTCAAGTCCTGTACAGCTCACAACTCAACTCTTTCTCCTTCCCCCACTTGACTTTATATTCTTGCTCTTCCTCCCAATTCCATCTCCAGGCATTTTAATTTAGATTCACTTGACAAATTTCACTTTCCTTGGGTAAACTGCCAAAGGTAATGCTAACAAAGAAGAATAATAATGAGTGGAGGAAAAAACATTTTAAAACCAAAGCAAAATTAGCAGTAACAACAACAACAGCTTCTGTTTCAAGCTTTTTCCAGATTTCTGTACCTAATTCATCCTCTTGGCTTTCATGAACACATTTTTTTCCAAGTTCTGTCAACGGATACATAGTAGCTTTCTATCAATCATACAAGTCTCAAAGAAAAAAGGGTGCTAAGCCATTGGTTCATAAAGAATCAGTGCTGCTGAAATACCCTCTCCTTCCCTTCCTTTTTTCCATCCTTCATATTTTCTTTTCAAAAATCATAGATAAGGACTTCCCTGGTGGCGCAGTGGTTAAGAATCCGCCTGCCAATGCAGGCGACACAGGTTCAATCCCTGGTCCGGGAAGATCCCACATGCTGAGGAGCAACTAAGCCCATGTGCCACAACTACTGAGCCTGCGCTCTAGAGCTGACGAGCCACAACTACTGAAGCCCACATGCCTAGAGCCCGTGCTCTGCAACAAGAGAAGCCACTGCAATGAGAAGCTTGCGCACCACAATGAAGAGTAGCCCTCGCTCACTGCAACTAGAGAAAGCCCATGTGCAGCAAAAAAGACCCAATGCAGCCAAAAACTAAACTAATTAATTAATTTTTAAAACTCATAGCTAATATGAAGGCCAGAAATAAAAATATTAGTTATTATAAGCCTTTTATAACTAAATTACAATTTAAATTGCTTTTAAAATTGTACATAGGTATTACTTTTAAAAAATATTACATTTTAGAAAGCTGAATTATAGTTTTCCAGTACTGTGTTTACCACTATACAGAAAAATTGAGAACTCAGCCAGTATTCTTCTGGACTTGTAAGATAAGCCCAGCAACCCAAATATTAGTAGAAACAGATAGCTTAATATAGGCCAATAAGGTGTGTTATATCAAATACTCCAAAGAGGGATAATTATACAAGTACAAATGGATAGATATGTGGGATTTGGGAAGTATAAACCAAGTAGAGGAATATGTGTTCCTGGGACCTATTACATTGAAATAAGGGTTATCTTCTATTAAGTTCTTCCACTACGTAATATATTTATCCTGCACATACATATCATTAAACCTTTTGGGGAGATATTACTGCCCATATTTTACAAAGAGTAAGGAGAAGAATTTGAACTTGAATATGAAGCTGTCCAATTCCAAGTTCACATTCTTTCCACTATAAAATAAAATATATACATTCAGTTTAAATTTAGGAGTGGAAAACTTATGCTCTTTTATTCTATCTAACAGCAGCTCACTTTTACCATGTTCCGTGATCAAGGCTGATATTCTGGTATGGCATAAGGGCTGAAAGCTGTTCTGATTAGTTGGGTATCTGTTCTGTTTGATTGGTGCCTATGCCATGCTGATCATTAAATATTTTGAATATCACACCTGTCCATGACACAGAACTCTGAGTTTTCAATCAAATACTTACTCAGACACTTGAAATCATCTAAAACCACTTCATATGACATATTCCATGCCTACAGGTATCCTGGGTCTAAGATGTAGAACTACTACTTCTTTGCAAAATTTGGCTATTCTCTCTCTAGATAAGAACATGTTGAAATTCCCAAGTTGTATAGTAGAAGCTTAACATTTGCCATTTATATATACCAAAGCATGGAGCACATCTTTGAGTCAGTAGTACAAAATTACTGTACTCTAGGTTTTTGCCAGTGAAAACCTTGAAACGGCATCCTGCCTTACTTGTTACAAGTCAGGCTTATAGCATTTGATATTTGGGAAGTCAGTCTGACAGGATACTACTCACACCTTCCTCAGTTCTTGCTATTAAATTAGATCACCAGAAAGGAATATATTTAGACATTAACTTATGCACTTAGATAGAAATGCCTAAACTGAGATTTATACACTTACATTCTTAGATTTTATCAAGATTCAATATACAGGAGGGATAAATTAGGAGTTTAGGAGTAGCATATACACACTATTATATATAAAATAGATAATCAACAAGAACATACTATATAGCACAGGGAACTCTACTCAATATTCTGTAATAACCTATATGGGAAAAGAATCTGAAAAAGAATGGATATGTGTATTGGGTTGGCCAAAAAGTTAATTCAGTTAATGAATACATTGTTCAACAAAGTTCTTGGCAAAAATGAAAAATGCCTTTTATTTTTACTTAAAACCGAATGAACTTTTTGGCCTATCCAATATGTGCATAACTGAATCATTTTGCTGTACACCTGAAACTAACATAACATTGTAAATCAACTATACTCCAAAATAAAATTAAAATTAAATAAAAAATAAAAATTTTAAAATTTAAAAAAAGAAAAAATAAAGTACATAGGAATTTTAGAAAGCTTCAATATACAAAATGACCATATTAAAAAAGGAAGCAATGGTGTAAATATTTCAAGGACAAATCTAAACATCCTCATAACAAAAGAAACATGATATAGTTCTGAGAACTTCATACTCCAAATTTATTTATAAGTTAGTTATACCAAAATCAGTTTGCCTAACTGATATATAAAATGTTGTACAGGCTCCCTCAACTGGTTAAGATGTAGAACTACCAAAAAACATGCTGCATCAAGTTGCCTGTATCATCCTCTTCAGAAATTTCAGTAACCCCAGCTTGAGATCGAAGAACAGACATGATGTCATTAGATAATTTGTCAAAGCCATTCTGTAAACATATATTTGCTAATTCTTGCCACTTTTCTAGGGAGCAAAATGGATCATTTATCATAAGATGTTCAACTGCATCTGAGGAAATAAAAATACAATATTATAATACAGCACTTATTTGATAATCCATACTTAGTAATTCTTCAAAAATAAAGAGATATCATTTCAACTCCATTACTATTAGACCTGATTCCTTTAAGTGTAACATGGAGTGCCTAGTCGAGCTCATAGTAAGTACTGAAGTGTTAGTTCCTTCTCCTCCCTCCTTTTTCATTAACCTTTTCATGCCTCAATTCAACTCTCCACCATTTCTCACATTAACTATTCCTCCACTCATCTCCTTCTTGGTAAGGTCAGCAGATGCTGAAGGTTGAAAGGAAGGGAGTTCAGAAAGTGAAGAATGTGGGCTCAGCCTTATTCACAGTCTATAAGGTACCACTAGGAACTATCAAACAAATCTGATGGTCAAGTTTTCATGATCCTTCAAACACTTTTACAAATGCCCTATAGTGCTAACCTAAGGGTTTAAAACACCTCTTAATGATGGGGCTTCTTTAACAAATATTTTTCTAAAGGAAATAAAAGAAGGATTTTGTTTATTAAAGAAAACTAATGATATTATTTACTTTTGAAAATCAATTATAGTGACCCTCTTTGGAACTATTTATGGAACTCATTTATCTACTACCTGCATTACTTATAATACTTGATTAAAGAGGATCTCTATTCAGGTTATTGTAATCACTATTATTTTATTTCTACCATGATTACTATTTTTCTATCAAATAAAATATTTTAGTTGATATCTGTAATGATAATTTCTAAATTATCTTCCCAACTATGTTTTCATGTAATTTACTATTCTTTCTTTGGCCCCATATGATAATTTAAAATCAATTTGTCTGCTCAAGTTTCTATATTAAATTAGAGAAAGGAAAGAAAAAACTGAGGTCTAATTAGTTATTCCTGATCCCACTCCAGAGTGAGGTTCAGAGTAAATAATATATGTAAATAATATTTTCATATATATTTGGTTTAGGAATAAAAAACATAAAGTTTATCTAAATAACATTTAATATATATATATAAATTATTAAATATACACATATGTTACTATATATAAAGATTTTACAGTAGTCATAGCTATTATAATTATTATGATGTTCCCCTCAAGCTTCAGAAAGAGTCTCTCTTCATTCTAATCCTCTCAACAAATATATACTATTGCCAACAGAATATTAACATGGTAATCTTTACATTTATAAACACCTAAATTTAACTCTTGCCAAGAATAAACTCTTCAGAAGATAGAGTTAACTCAAACATAATAATCTTGAACCTTCCCCTAAATAACCCACTACTACTTCCTTCACTACAAAATTTTACTTCACTTACCTTTCCCACCTTTATTTATTTCTTGAAGTAGCTTAATGCCAACTTTTTTCATATCTACAGAGAACAGGTGAAGTACAGCAAAACCAAAAGATAAATATGGTGGTTTCCCATTCCATTCTTTAGTGAGACACTGAATTAATTCAGTGTGGGGACATAACTTTATTAGC
Source organism: Mesoplodon densirostris (assembly GCF_025265405.1). Taxonomy (NCBI): domain Eukaryota; kingdom Metazoa; phylum Chordata; class Mammalia; order Artiodactyla; family Ziphiidae; genus Mesoplodon; species Mesoplodon densirostris. Next base: position 46,339,908 of record NC_082674.1, read on the forward strand.
TGCATCAGGTCATCTGAAAGCAAAAATGAAAAACTGTCTCAACATCCTAATATGATACATCAACTAGAAACTGGGACTAGCTAATGTCTATATTTGCCAATCAACTCTTCTTTTTCCAGTCCTTCCAAAGCCCTCAATGAATTCAACATTACTATCTCCAATCCAAAAAAAAAAAAAATCATACTCAGCATAGCAAAAAACATAGTACCAGGAAAAAAAATTTATCAGAGAACAGTCTTGGAAAGAAATGTGGTATAAAAAAAGGACCAGGTTGACAATCAAGAATCCTGAATTCTAATCATAGCTCAATCAGTCACTTAATCTTTTGGACCTCAGTTTTTGCATCTTAAAGTGCTAGAATTAGTATCTCCACAATTTCTAAGCTCCCATCTAATACTACGTTATTTTTGTCTACATCTTGTTGCTCATTTGGGGGCCAACTTCTACTGAGTATATCTTTCTTTCTGTGCCTTGCACAGAAAAGGGGCTCAGTAATTTTTCCTAAAAATATCAAGTATTTAGAAACCCAAATATGAAGATTTTAAGAAGCTGTTAGCTAGTTCAAGTAGCTAGAGGTTGAGCCATATGAAGTTGCCTACACTTGACCATTTTTTACTTCAAAAAAAAAAGTAATTTCATATGGTTTAATCTACTAGTTAACCATTCAGATAATCTAAAGCTACAATCATGATTTATATTCTTAAATTTATAAACTTTGTGTTAACTTACTAATTTTTTTTTTTTTTTTTTTTTTTTTTTTTTTGCGGTATGCGGGCCTCTCACTGTTGTGGCCTCTCCCGTTGCGGAGCACAGGCTCAGTGGCCATGGCTCACGGGCCCAGCCGCTCTGCAGCATGTGGGATCTTCCCGGACCGGGGCACGAACCTGTGTCCCCTGCATCGGCAGGTGGACTCTCAACCACTGCGTCACCAGGGAAGCCCCTTAGTAAATTTTTTAAAGTAAAAATATTCTTCTTGGGCCACAACAGAGTTAATTTTCAGAATAATTTCTGAGAGCACTTCAAGAACTACGTGTAAACATACCTGCACTCTAAAAGGTAATACAAGGTAATCTAGTGTTTATTAAACACATATTTATTGTACTGTGAACTTACATATATTAAATTACTACATCTAACATTCAGTATAAGTCAGATATTATTATTCTCACATTACAAGTGAGGGAACAGGCTTAGAGAAGTTAATTTTCCCAGAATTAGACACATAGTCTAAAGAAGAACAAACAGTTCATCTGACCCCCAAAGTTCATGACCTTCCAATCTATGGTGCTGCTCCTCCAAAATAATAAATATGTGTGTGTGCATTGTGTGTATGTATATATATACATGCATACACACACAAAGAGAGAGAGAGAGAGACAAGGACAGAGAAAGAGAAATGGTAAAAGATGAAGCAAGGAATAGCAGAATATAATTCTATATCAATGAAGTCAAATAATTTTTTTTAAACTTTTCCCTAGAGAAGAGGTAGAAGTTTATGATTTGGGTCGCTCAATCTGGCCTCCACTACGGTGAAGTTATTTATATGGGACCCCCCTGTTTCCAACATTTCATAACTCATCCATCTCTCTCTATTTCATTCAATCAAGTATTCAAATACTCTTATCTTCTCCATTAATTAACCAATATTTACTCCATTATGTACAAGATATGGTCTCTGACTAATTAGAAAGGACACAAGTTCAAATCCTATGAACTTACTCCTCTACTTACTTCAGAATGCATTTCCTTATTCCTTGGTTTGACATGTAATAATGATCATTATTTATCTTGTATGTTCTATTTTAATAAGGTTATAAGGGTCTATATATCAACCATGGTACTGTTTAATGCACAAAATACCTAGATACTTAGAACAGTGGTTCTCAAAATATGGTCTAGGGTCCATAAAGTCAGAACTATTAAACTAAAACTAAACTAAACTAAAATTTGCCTTTTTCATTCTCCTTATCTCACAAATATACAGTGGTGTTTTTCCAGAAGCTACATGACATATTACAATAGACTGAATATAGGATCAGATATGGGAAGCCAGCTATCTTCTATTAAACCAGACATTACAGAGATTTACAAAAATGTAAAACAGTGTCACTCTTTTCCTTAAATTGTTTAGCCTTGGAAAAGTTACTTTTCATAAAAATATTTTACTTATGACAATACATTATTGGTTTATTGTTGTTGGCTGTTTTTGTTTTTGGCCTCGCGGCACAGCTTGTGCTATCTTAGTTCCCCAACTAGGGATTATTAAACCTGCACCCTCAGCAGTGAAAGCACAGAGTCCTAACCACTGGACTACCAGGGAATTCCCTATTGTTGTTATTTTAAACGTGAAACTTTGCCATTTGCAGCAACATGGATGGACTTGGCGGGCATTTTGCTAAGTGAAATAAGTCAGACAAAGAAAGAAAAATACTGTATGATCTCACTTAATATGTGGAATCTAAAAAAATAGATGCATCTGACTCACCTCACTCAGCTGCACCTGGGGAAGAGCCAGCTGACCAGCCCTGCAGACTGATGTGACACTGCCCTGGCTGGAGACCCTGATTATATCCCACAATAAGCTGAGAAGCCTGCCCTTGCTGGGATGGGCACTAACGGCACTCAACACCACAGACGTCTCCTTCAACGAGCTGGCCTCGTTGTCTCCTGTCGCCCTGAATGGCCTGAGCCACCTCCAGGAGCTCTACCTGTGTAGCAACAGGCTGCAGACTCTGCCCCTCAACTCCTCTCCCACCCCCCACCCCCCAGCTCCTAGCGCCCACGCTCCAGCTGAAGAAGATCAACCTGGCTGAAAACCAGTTGAGAATAGAACAAAACAGAAGCAGACTCACAGATATAGAGAACAAACTAGTCGTTACCAGTGGGGAGAGGGAAAGGGGGAGGGACAATTTAGGGGTAGGAGATCAAAAGGTACCAATTATTAAGTATAAAATAAGCTACAAGGATATATTGTACAACACAGGGAATATGGCCAAAATTTTATAATAACTATAAATGCAGTATAACCTTTAAAAATTGTGAATCACTATACTGTACACCTGTAACATATATTGTACCTCAACTATACTCCAAAAAATTTTTTTTCTGGTTTAATTTCTTTTTCTTTTCTTTTTTGTTAAAGTCTTTATTGAATTTGTTACAATATCGCTTCTGTTTTCTGTTTTGGTTTTTTGTTTTGGCCGCAAGGCACGTGGGACCTTAGCTCCTGGACCAGGGATCGAACCCACACCCCCTGCATTGGAAGACAAAGTCTTAACCACTGACCACCAGGGAAGTCCCTGGTTTAATTTCTAATAGGATAAATATCAATTGATATAAGCCACATAGACAAAAACTCTTTGGGATCTTCAATGCTTTTTAAAACTATGAAGGAGACCTGAGACCAGAAGGTTTGAGAGCCTCGGGTCTAGAATAACCCAGTTTCTAGATTGTTTCTAGCCTCGGAGTCTAGAATTCCAGATCTAGAATATAACCAGATAGGTACATTCACTTGTTTAATGATGATGGGGAAGGTGAACAAACAAATCATTTCAGGCTTTATTCTAGAAATCATTAGGGAGGAAAAACGAAGAGTTTTTCCTTCTAAAACAGATGCTCTATGAGTCAGATTTATGCTTTTGGAACAAAAGACTTTTTTAGGACTTCACCATTTTTGTTTTGTTTCTTTGATTTGTAAATATAGAGCTGATAGTCTAAATCTGAGAAAGACCATTTTCTTCTGAAACCAGAAAGTATTAACAAACTGAGTCTGTCCCCTGAGGCCAAGGATGATACTTTGGAAAGCTGTGGTTGTTTGTCATTAAAAAGTAAAATAAGCAGAGTAATTTTTCAAACATTGTTTCTACCTTTTAAGCTTAATTTTCTTCAGGTTATTATTATCTTATGATGTTGTACTAAATAAATTCTGAGGATAAATATCAAGGTTCTAATTATACAGGAGAGTTAATATTTCTTACATTAGTACAATATACAGTTGTCCCTTGATATCCACGGGGTTTGGTTTCAGGACCCCCTGCAGATAGCAAAATCTGAGTATGCTCAAGTCTCTTATATAAAAAGTCTCATATACAAAATGGCATAGTATTTTCATATAACCTACACACATCCTTCCATATACTTCAAATCATCTCTGGATTACCTAATACAATGTAAATACTATGTAAATAGTTGTAAATACAATGCAAATGTTATGTAAATAATTGCTGATGCATAGCAAACACAAGTTTTGCTTTTTGGAACTTTCTGGAATTTTTTTTCCCTCAAATATTTTCAATCTGAAGTTCATTAAATCCATGGATGTGGAACCCATGAATATGGAGGGCTGACTGTATAATTATTTTACAGTGTAATGCACTACTAGAGGAACAGGATAATATGATAATGAGTCAATCATGTTTCTATATACTCATGCAAGGCAAATTTTGCAAGCAAAAGAAGAAACTTCACATTTCATTCAATAAAAATTCCAAGAGTAATTAAAACCTTTATTCCTTGACTAAAATAATTCTATGGAAAAATAATACTTAACACAGAAACTGAATCTGTATAAATTAGATAATATTAATAAAATATATAATTCATTCAACAAATATTGTGTTGTAACTACTCTGCCAGATTCTGTTCCATCGCTGTGTGTATATAGGCAAATTGCTTACCTCTCTGTGCCTTAGCCTCTCTTTGGACACAGTTATTTTTCATCTATAAAATAGGGATGGGCTTCCCTGGTGGCGCACTGGTTGAGAGTCCGCCTGCCAATGCACGGGACACAGGTTCGTGCCCGGTCCGGGAAGATCCCACATGCCGCGGAGCGGTTGGGCCCATGAGCCATGGCCGCTGAGCCTGCGCGTCCGGAGCCTGTGCTCCGCAACGGGAGAGGCCACAACAGTGAGAGGTCCGCGTACCGCAAAAAAAAAAAAAAAGGGATAATAACAAAACCTAGTTCATAGAGTTAACATAAGGATTAAGTGAGATAAGGCATGTAAAAAGCTGAACTATAGCTATTATCACACTAATAATATCGGGCATGCTGTTACATAATGAATGAAAAAAATTAATAACTCTAAAAAACAGATTCTAAGTAAAAGTCAATTTACTCTTTGAAAATGATCAGATTCGACGACCATAAAAGATTCTTTTTCCTGGAAGAATGTGACCTAAAAGTGCATATTTTGTTCCATTGTGCAATTTCTTAGAACTGGAGTACACAGCTTGCAAAATCAGGATGGACGTAGGCCTGGGATATGGGGATATGTCAGGACTACCTGTACATTAAGGCTACTGCTGAACTAGACTATAATAAGAGATCAGCTCATTCAACTAGGGTCACCCTAAGGTCCACAATTCTCTCAGATCACTGCCCAGCTGCAACCTAGGTGTTTCAAACTTTTAAAATCAATATTATTTCACTAATTCTTCATTTCTAATGCTTATATTATAGTTCAGAATGATATATATAAGTTCAGTTATTTTTTAAAAATCCTTTAAGTAGCATGGTCCAAATATCTGCAAGTTTACTAAATGTTTATGTACTGAAGAAATATAAAATGTATTTGAATGTCCACCATCAAAGTCAATCAGCTTCAGCTTACCTGTTTTCACTAAAAATTACAAAAGAAATCTACATACTGGTATACACAAAACAAGCTTTATAATGTATAAGTCCAAAATATTGCCTGCTATCATGGGTGATCTTACAATTCAAGTCCAGAATTCGAATGTATACAAATAATAGGCTTTTTCACTTACCAGAAGTAAAGTCCTTGAATTGTTGTATGTATTCCATGGCCCCTTGAATTTGACCCTGTTTACACAGGCAAAGAAGAGCTTTCTTGTGCAGGCCACATTCACTATAGATAATCTGAGCTAAAGCCAGACACTTGGCCTTGTTATAAGTATCCTGCTCCCCATAATCAAAAATCACATCCCCAGCCTCCTCAGAAAATGTCAGCCTAGAGCAAGCAGTCAATAGGGCACATGTTAGTGAGCTCTTGATGAATGGATGAGAATGAAATATTTGAAAATTCAGCACAGTAGAATTGGATTTTCTATGGTCTATAAGGATTCCAAGTTAGTAGGCAACTGATGAAATTAAACATATCTAAGACTTAACAACAAGAACAAAAACAATCAGCATGTCTTCCTTTGGGGGAACAAAAACAATCAGCATGTCTTCCTTTGAGCTCAGTGAAACTGAGCTCAACTTTTAAAAAGATCAACAAACAAGGTTAAAACTCTCCTGAAAAGATTGGTGGGATTTAAAATTTCAAGGTAAACAAAAATTCTCTCATAATTGAGGCTCTCAATGTTCTTAGCTGTTATCTAGATTCCAAAACCCTGTAGAATGTAAGAACTTATTAAATGTTGGTTAAAGATAGTGACAAAATCTTTAGCTCAAAATTACCAACAGATCTTGCAAGCATTTGTACTAAAACAAAAACAGAAAGTGCAACAGCAGTGTTTTTTTTTTTAATTGTTATAGATTTGAAAGAAACAATGGGGGGAATAAAGGGACTTAACTGTGTCTATTAGGAGAGACTGAAGAAACAGTTCTTTTGAGATGGCTCAAGTAAGTAGATTTCACTTTTCATCAATTTTAGTGCACCATCTTCATACACAATTGAAGGGAACCATCTGTACTACTAACTCCACCTGGAATCTATCAGCATAAGCCAAAAAACATTTGCGTATCATTAAAGATATCACCTCTAATTACTGGCTGTACTGGGCTTTATTGTTTGGGGTTTTTTTTGGCCACACCATGCAGCATGCAGAATCTTAGTTCCCTGACCAGGGATCGAACCCGTGCTCTCTGCATTGGGAGCATGGAATCTTAACCACTGGACCACCAGGGAAGTCCCATAATTATATTTTTAATTAATAGCTACAGAATAACAACAGTCACATAATATTAGTGTCTGTATATATGTAATAAAATGCCAATAACAATAAAATGAAATACTGAAACTCCTACAAAATGTCTCTATTGAAAATTAAGTAGATAAAGCCCTCTGTGTTTGTTGGGGCAGGCAGCAGAGAGGTGGGTTTAAAATCAAAAGGCAGCTCCTGAGTACGAATCAATTATTTAGGAAGCAATTCCCCAACTTCCACATTTTAATACCAAAATATAAGTTTTGGTAGTTAAAGCCACGTTTCCTGAGACTGAACAAGTCATTATTTCAGTTGTTGTAGTGACTGCATTACTGGAGCAACATGAAAATACCAGTATCTTATTATTTATTTCTCTTATTAATACCATTATTTCATTATTTTCAGTGGTCACGCTCACGATGCTGTTCCACCCGAGAGAAGGCCAGAGTTGAGACTAAGGTTGCTGTCTTGGTTTGTCACTTTCCAAAAGGATGATCAGAAGCAAAGAGTATGATTTAAAAGAAAATTATCCAAAAGGAGGAGGAGGATCAAGCCCCCAAAGAATGGAATTGGCCCCAAAGGAAAAGCAGGCGGTGGGGGGGTGTGGTGGTGACAGGGCTTGGGGAGTGAGAAAAACAATGATTCTAGCCCTGGGGTAAGACAGGTAGCAGTCAGACACCCAAAACAAAGTTTTGCCTTGTTTTCAGTCTGTAGCACTTTTTCAGTAGTAGTCATCCAATAATTTTTTTGAAAAAGGCCAGATTTTTGTTTTTATGAGTTCCTAATGGAGACCTGAAATGTATGAATAGGTATAATCCACAGTTATCCAAAGCCTTCTAATTTTAGTGCATAGTTTTACCACACAGTGCCATCAAAGCTTAAGAAAAAATAAAAATGCTGCCAGAAGATTCAAATCTAACATTTTAAAATTAATCACTACCAATATGGTATGGAGTAAAGTTGTAATGATTTTTATAGTGTCTAAGGTATCTAAATAGAAGAAACCCAAAACATGGAAAATCCAAACAATATTAATTAGCTCATGAATGCTCTAGAGTTGAGTGGGCTAAATCAAATTGTCCTATTTAGAATAAAGACATTTATGCTAAATGGTATGGCCAGAAAAATATAGAAATACAAATATGAATAATTCAGGAAAAATGTAGTGGTATTTTCCCACTTTATGCACTCAGGGAAATGCATAAGAGTTTAAATTCTTACAACTAAGAGGTAGAATGGGCCAAGTATATGTAAGGAAATTAATCTTGTCTGAAGTGTCTTTGCATTAGATAACAGGTGTTAGTAATGAACATGCACTTTCTGATGCTGTTTTCATGCCTGCACCATTTCCAGGGCTCCCTGACAAGTACTTTCGTGGAGAGTGTAGAAGTGTGACCAGGCAGAGAAAGAAACAAGGAGGCAAAGACTGAAAAGAGGGCTACACATATGAAGAAGTTTCCTAAAACAGGAATTATGTGAACATAATTATTATTATGTGAATAATTAATTACTATGTGAACAGTAAGTGAAGGGATAACAAGACAGGGTGAGAGAAAGCTACTTTGCACTGGGAAACAATAGTGAGATCAATCCAGGACAGTTTTATGACTATCCAGAGTTGTGCAGGGAAATGATGAATTTGAAATGGGTAGCAGTAGGTAGTAGTATGCACACTTGCCATTTTTGTTTGGGACATTTCCAAGTCATGGATTTGTTATTTAGGGAGTGCTTACATTTGTCCATCTACTCCCTTATGATACACTTCTTAAAGATGAGAACTGTACCTACTCTCTAATATGTATTCTATGTCCCTATGCATTTAGAGCCAAGAAAGCATAGCCCTTAGGCTGCAAAATAAGGCGGCCATGGCTACTAGAGAGATGACAGGGAGGCCTTTCGTCACTCTGCCTTCCAATATTCACAGCCCAACCCATGCCCACATAGACCCAGCAAAAGGAGCTGTTATCTTATTTCCAGGTTGATCTTCATAAGCTGGTAGACACAGTTTTGGTGCCCACTCAGGTCCCCTTTACTGTGCCAGTGCCCCTTCTCCAGCTGATTATTGACAGCTCATAGCTGCCCCTTCTCCAAAGAATTGCCCTCAGCTGACTGGAGCCACCTCACCCAGAAAATTATGCCTATTTTTCAACCCCGTAGTAATCTAGAGTTGATGACTGACTAGTAAGGGATACAAAAAGCCAGTCCTATAAACAAGCGGTAACAACTTTGCAGTACGGCTTATGCTCCACAGCTCTCTTCTTACAATACTGACTAATACTAGACTTCACCTGAGTTCACATCCTTGCTTGGCTCTTTCCCTATCATATCTCACTGCTTCCCTTATAAAATTTCCCAAACAGTAAATGACATCACCTAAATCCAGGTATCATGCTCTCTTCAAGGGTATAGGGGGCCTGAGTGCCAAAAATATTCCCTTTGCCCCATTATTTAGCAATAGTCCTACCTTCTCATGATAGTCAATCAGGACTTCCAGACTCACAGAGCCTAAAGTTGCAGGCATGGGAAGCACAAACTCCCTGTGCTGATGGTTCATTCTAAGTGTCAACTTGATGTTGTTGGTCAAATAATATCACGTTGACACGATATTATTTGACCAACAACAGATATTTGGTCAAATATTATTTTGGGCGTGTCTGTGAGACTGTATTTGAAGAGAGTAACATTTTAATTGGCAGGCTGAGTAAAGCAGATTGCTCTCCTGAATGTGGGTGGCCCTCATCTAATCGGTTAACGACCTGAATGGTACAAAAAGCATGACTCTTCCTCAAGTAAGAGGGGACTCCTCCTGCCGGACTATTTAGCTGGTACATCAGTCTTTCCTGCCTTTGGGTCTCAAGGCTGCCAGCTTTCGGATTGGAAGTTACAGCATTGACTCTCTTGAGTCTCTGGATTGCTGACTGCAGATCTTGGGACTTCTCAGCCTCCATAATCATATGAGCCATTTATTTATTTATATATATTTTTTCTGTTTCTCTGGAGAATCCTGACTAACACACTCTCCAAGCAGGCTCCTGGGAGTAATAGTTGAGCAGCGCCACTCTTCATTTCCGAGACCCAAAGATTCTACCTATTGGGAATACAGCACTATATAATTATCATTGGTTTAAGAAGTACATGTCTTCCTAAAGGATGTTCCTCCATCTTTGAAAGATGAAGGGACAAGTTGGCATCATCTGGACACCATCTGAACCTTCCATGAACCAAGTTTGGGTTTTTTTTTCCTTCTCCTGTCTGTTGGTCTTAGGTAACCCCACCCTTGCATGAGCCCATAGGTGTGAGCTGTGGAAGTAGTGTCCATCAGGCAATGATAGTTGACATGGAGTCTGGGCCACTTATTCATGAAGCTTACTTGTGTGTTCTGGACCTGACTGAGCATGATTTTGGTTGTACTTGATTTTACATGGACTCTCCTGAGCCCACATGACCTTATGACTTGGTGAGTCTGTCAGAATACAGTTCATGATGGGCATTTCTAGTTACACTCACTGACATTCCATGGATAAATACTCCAACTTTAGCAGGACCCAATAGCTGTTTTTTGAATGGTATACAGTTGTCTGTTACATGTGGCATATCTACTGGTATATCTCTGGGTAGTTCCAAGACAACTGAACACTGTTAGTGGGTAAATCAATAACCATGGTTTATAAATGGGAAAGAATTTGGGGACTTCCATGGCGGTCCAGTAGTTAAGACTCTGTGCTTCCACCGCAGGGGGCACAGGTTCGATCCCTGTTCAGGGATCTAAGATCCAGCATGCCACGCAGCGTGGCCAAAAAGAAAATAAGAATTTCGAAAAGAATAGATACGTGTGTATATGTATAAGTGAATCACTTTGCTGTACACCTGAAACTAATACAACATAGTTAATCAACTATACTCCAACAGAAAATCAAAATCAAGAAAAAAATAAAACATGGTTTGATAAAGGCATGGTAACCACAGTCATTCTACCAGACAAGCCATCAAGACCAAAACTGTAAGAAGAATCTATAATGGGTGATAGAGAAAGATAATGAGTACTAATAAATATGTATGAATCTCAAAATAAATGTAAGTGAAAGAGGCCAGACCAAGGAGAGAAAAGAATATACAATGTGTGATTCCATATATATAAAATTCTAGAAAACGAAATCGAATCTAGAATAACATGAAGTAGATCAGTGGTTATCAAGAGGTGGTGGAAGGAAGGAGGAGGCATTACAAAGGGACACAAGGAAACATTTGAGGGTCATGGATGTTTATTATCTTGATTGTGGTGATGATTTCATGGATATATATATATATATATGTCAAAACTTAAATTGTACACCTTAAATATATGTGCAGTCTACTGTTTATCAATTGTGTCTTCATAATGCTGTTTTTAAAAAACTCATCAAATTGTACACTTTAAACATGTATAGGTTATTGTATGTAAATTATACCTCAATAAAGTTGTAAAAAAAACAAATTACAGCCCTAGGACCTAGCAACAAGGGCTATAGTTTCTCCCGCTAACTCTCCTCTTATAAGTTTCCCCAAGAATTGACCACAAAATCCTAGAGAAGATATGCCTGGATGGAGTGAACTTAATGTGAGAAGCATATAGATCTGTATTGTGCAAATGGTTGACTAAGGCAGATGCTGTTTTGGCATCCTGCCCAAATCCTCCTTACTGGGCCAACGTACCCTTCCCCAGATGCTCTGGGTGTTGGCTGCCAGTGGCTCACAGGTCCTTCCCTTCCATAGGGAATTGCCCTGGGCTAGTGGGAGTCACCATGCCCAGACTTATGTATTCCCATCTAGGCAGCCCACAGCCCTTGACTGACTGATGGAGAAGCAAGGAAGGCTGGCCCCTTGCCTCAAGTGAGAACAGCTCTGTGATGTGTTTTATGCTTCAGAGCCAATCTGCTATAAATAAGGCCAAGGTTAGAACTTGCCTGAGGTCACATCCTTGCTTGGCTCTTTCCCCTTCCCTGTTCTGCTTCACTCAGTCCCTTATAGGTTTTTCTTGAGAAGCCCTCCTTCTATCAACCATGTACACCCAAATTCCTGTTTCAGGCTTTGGTTCCAGGGAACCCAATCTGAGGAAACCCTGGTACAAATCTGCCAATTTGTGCCGAGACTCAACTCCAAGAAGTCACCTCCTGCCTGTCCTTGCTGGTTTGTATGTTCTTTTAAATGCTACCTTGGGTCCATGTCCCTCCTGCTTACAAGTTTTCTCCTGGGTTTATCCTTTACATGTATCCACAGCCTGCCTGAAAACAGGTTCCTGCCTTCTCCCTCTGAGCAGCATGATACTGATCAATCCTTTTCTATCCTTACCTATCAACTTCCATGCACCATTAAGTGGTCATGAATCATCTTGTCAGCTGCCTTGAGTCAACTCCTGATCTGGGCTCATTGTGACTAGGCTCTATTACTCCATCCATGAATGCTTAGTAAATACTTTGTGACTGATTAGTTGCAACAGAGATTTGAAATAAATGCTCAAATAATGTACTGATAAGAAAACTATTAAAATTTGAGAACAAAAAACTTTATGAAGCAAATTTCAAAATTAAGTTAAAAGTTTAACTTTGCTTACCTTTCCTGGGTGACCCAACTGATAACTAAATCTAAACGTTTTTCAGATAATCCACATTTGATTCCTTCCAGGGTTAGTTCTGCATCAACAGGATGTTTAAAAGCATGACTTATGCTAAAGATAGCCTCAAAAAATAAGAGTAATGGAAAAGGCTTTCCTCTAATTTTTCCAACAGCTACAAAGAGAAGAAAAGTTTTTGAGTCAAATACTTTTAAGTAATAGTTTGCTTTTCCTTACTTCATATTCTTATTTTCATCTCATTGCATTTTCTAAAAATTTTAATCTAAAATTACATATTTATAATTTTTAAGTAATGCTTGTGGATTAAACTTTATATTTTGGATAATGACTAAATATGCTATGTGAAAACCTAGGCAGAGGTTGGAGTGATGGGTCTACAAGCCAAGGAATGCCAAAGATTGCTGACAGCTACCTAGAAGCTAGGAGAGCAGCATGGAATGGAAATCTGCTTCAGAGCCTCCAGAAAAAACTTTACAAAGCTATAAAATGGGAATTCCCTGGCAGTCCAGTGGTTAGGACTCAGCACTTTCACTGCCGTTGGCCTGGGTTCAATTCCTGGTCAGGGAACTAAGATCCTGTAAGCTGCATGGTGCAGCCAAAAAAAAATTTTTTTTTATTTAAAATTTTTAAAAAGCTGAGAGAATATACTACCAGCAGACCTGTACTATAAGAAAGGTTAAAGGTAGTCCTTCAAGCAGAAGGAAAATGATACAAGATAGAAAAACAATCTACACAAAGGAATGAAGAACAGAAATGGTAAATGCTATGAATATAAGCATTTAGAAGTAGAGTTGATCCCTGAACAATGCAGGGGTTAGGGGCGCCGACCCCCACTCAGTCAAAAATCCATGAATACGTGTATCCACATGGGTCCACCATATCCACAGTTCCACAACCACAGATTAAACCAATGACGGGTCTTGTATTACTATAACAAGTATTTATTGAAAAAAATCCACCTATAAGTGGACCTGTGCAGTTCAAATTCGTGTTGTTCAAGGATCAAACTATATACTGTTTTTTTTTTTTTTTTTTTTTTTTTTTTTTTTTTTTTTTTTTTTGTGGTATGCTGGCCTCTCACTGTTGTGGCCTCCCCCATTGCGGAGCACAGGCTCCGGACGCGCAGGCTCAGCGGCCATGGCTCACGGGCCCAGCCACTCCGCGGCATATGGGATCCTCCCAGACCAGGGCACGAACCCGTATCCCCTGCATCGGCAGGCGGACTCTCAACCACTTGCGCCACCAGGGAGGCCCTATATATACTGTTTTTATACAATGCATGAAGTAGTACAATATCACCTGAATGTAGAATGTGATAAGTTAAAAATATAACCCATAAAGCCTAAAGCAACAACCAAAATAAGGCAACAAAGAGTTATAGGCTCATAAATCAACAAAGGAGAAAAATGGAATCATAAAAAAATTCAACTAATCCAAAAGAAGGTAGAAGAAGAGAAAAAAAAAGTAACAGAGATGAGAAAAAACAGAAAACAAATAAAAGTCAACCATGTCAACAATCACATTAAATGTAAATGATCTGAACACCCCAATTAAAAGACAAATATTGTCAGACTGTATAAAAAAGCAGGATCCAAGTACATGTTGCCTAGAAGACACTGACTTTAAATACAAAGACACAAATTAAGTAGATTAAAGTAAAAGTATGGAAAAAAGATACACCATGCTAATACTAATCACAAGAAAGATGGAATCACACTTCCAATTTCAAAACTTACTACAAAACTACAGTAATCAAGATAGTATGATTACACAGGATGGACATCTAGAGCAACAGAATAGAATTAAGAGTCTAGAAGGGCCTCCCTGGTGGCGCAGTGGTTGAGAGTCCGCCTGCCGATGCAGGGGACACGGGTTCGTGCCCCGATCCCGGAGGATCCCACATGCCGCGGAGCGGCTGGGCCCGCGAGCCATGGCCGCGGGGCCTGTGTGTCCGGAGCCTGTGCTCCGCAACGGGAGAGGCCACAGCAGTGAGAGGCCCGCGTACAGCAAAAAAAAAAAAAAAAAAAAAAAAAAGAGTCTAGAAAAAAACCTCAAACATTTATGGTCAATTGATTTCTTACAAAGGGGGGCCAAAACCATTTAATGGGTAAAGAAAAGTCTTTTCAACAAATAGTGCTAGGAAAACTGGATATCCACATGCAAAAGAATGAATTTGGACCCCTATTGCACACCAAACAAAAAAATTAACTCATAGTAGACCACAGACCTAAATGAATAAAACTATTAGAAGAAAACATAGGATCTTAAGTTAGGCAAAGATTTCTTAAGATACAAAACCAAAAGCACAGCCATAAAAAAAGAAGATTGGTAAATGGGACTTCATCAAAATTAAAAACTTTTGCACCTCAAACAAACACCAACAAGAGGGACTTCCCTGGTGGTCTGGCGGTTGGGACTTCACCTTCCAGTGCAGGGGGGGTGGGGGTTCAATCCCTGGTAAAGGAGCTAAGATCCCACATGCCTCATGGCCAAAAAACCAAAACATAAAACAGAAGCAATATTGTAACAAATTCAATAAAGGCTTTAAAAATGGTCCACATCAAAAAAAATTAAAAACAAACAAACAAATGAACAACAAAAAAAACCACCAACAAGAAAGCAAAAATGCAATCCACAGACTAGAAGAAAATATTTGCATATCATCTATCTGATAAGGGATTTTTACCTGGAATTAAAAAGAGCACTTGCAACTCAATAATAAAAACACAAATAAAACAATTATCAAATGGGCAAAGAGAATAGACAATTCTCCAAAGAAGAAAAAATGGCCAACAGGCACACGAAAAGATGCTCAACATTGTTAGTCATTAGGGATATGCAAATTAAAACCACAATGAGGAAAAAAAAAAAAACAATGAGATACCACTTCACACAGATTAGAAAGGTTTTAATCAAACAGGCAGACATTACAAGTATTGGTAAGGATGTGGAGAAATGAGAACTCATACACTGGTGGTGGAAATGGAAAATAGTGCAAATAGTTTAGCAGTTCCTCAAAGTATTAACATAGAGTTTCCATATAACCCAGAAATTCTTATTTATTTATTTATTAGTTTGTTTGTTTGTTTGTTTGGCTGTGCCAGGTCTTAGCTGTGGCAGGCAGGATCTTTGTTGCCACACGTGGGATCTTCATTGCGGCCTGTAGGATCTTTAGTTGTGGTACACAGGATCTTTAGTTGCAGCACGCAAACTCTTAGTTGCAGCATGTGGGATCTAGTTCCCTGACCAGGGTTCGAACCCAGGCCCCCTGCACTGGGAGCTCAGAGTCTTAGCCATTGGACCACCAGGGAAGTCCCTAACCCAGAAATTCTACTCCTAGGTATCTATCCAAGAAAAATAAAAACATATCCACACAAAAACTTGTACAGAAATGCTCAGTTGCATTATTCATAATAACCAAAAAGTAGAAACAACCCAAATGACCATAAACAGATGAATGGATAAACAAAATACAGTACATCCATACAATGGAATATTATTTCACCATAAGAAGGAATGAACTACTGATACATACTATGGCATGAATGAACCTCAAAAACATTAAGCTAAGTGAAAGAAGCCAGTCACAAAAGACTATTTATTGTATTATCATATTTATATGAAAGATCCAGAATAAGCAAATCTATACAGACAGCAAGTAGATTAGTGGTTACCCAGGGTTTGGAGGAGAAGCAATAGAGAATGAGGAGTTAATTGGTACAAGGTTTTTTTTTTTTGGAATAATGAAGTGTTCTAAAATTAAATTTCAGTAATGGTTATACAACTCTGTAATTATAATAAGTTTATTAAATTTTGTGGCATTTTCCCCCACATATGCCATATGCATATGCCAATTTAAACCTCAGACTTATGAAAGTTACTGTTTAACACCCAAAATGCCCAGTGTCAGCATTCATGATATAAGAATACTTTTGCAGTGTAACATGATCTGATAATCACTCAGTTATTAAATTGTACATAATTGGGATGGTTTCTTGACTTCAAGTCCACTGAATAAAAACTATAAAATTACACTCTGTGTTACCGTGCACAAGGATCAAATACTGAAAACTGTGCGGGCAAAAATATGAGACACGCCCATTTGAACACAAATCATAGTCATGCAATCTCTATTAATACATATGTTTATATACACTATGTGTAGACAACAGATTTTCTGTGTTCAGGTAAAAGCAAAAAGAATGTTTTTGTTCAAATTGATGAATTTAAAGGTATTTTTAAGAAATTTATTTAAAACAAGCTGTATATATTTGACATGAAGAATTTCCACTTAGAACTAAGATAAGACTAATTAATCTCTATATTTGTAAGCTACATTGAGTATACCTCCCCTTTATGTATACCCCTGCATTTCCTTCTGAGCTTCTCATCTTTTAAAAATGCATCTTAGTTTTAAAATAAAAGAATATTTTGTGATTCTCAGAAACACTCAGTTAAGTACCACCAGTCTAGTATTGGTAAACTTCTCAGAATAAAATCCACATACCTAGAAAATGAATAAAAGTTTGCTGTTTTCCAATTTCACTGGTAATTATATTTATTTAAGCATTAATTGCAAGCACTGACTTTTACTTAAACTTGAAATCCATACTTTGAGCAGACCAAGTCAAAGGGAGAAGAGAAAGAAATTCAGGAATATACTAATATCACTTAAAATTTTTTTTTTTAAATTTTTTAATCACTTTTAATTTATGCTAAATTCAGAGCACAGCCAAAGAAAGAGTTCCTGGGTACTTGTAAGATGTCTGAAACTTCTGAGTAAAAATTAAACATTTTAACATTTAACATTTAAAATTAAACATCAATGTCAAAAAAAAAAAAAAACCTGAACACTAAAAACTACAAAATATTGCTAAAAGAAATTTTAAAAGACCTAAAAAAAATGGAGAGATATACCATATTTAAGGGTTCACTGGATCAGAAAATTCAATACTGTTCAGTGTCTGTTCTCCCTAAGTTGAACTACAGAGTCAGTGCAATCCCCAGCAGGTCTTTTTGTAGAAATTTACAAGCTGATTTCAAAAATTTAAACAGAAATATGAAAGACCTAAAATAGCCAAACCAAATCTGATAAAGAACAGAGTTAGAAGACTAACACTATCTGATTTCAACACTTACTGTAAAGCTCCAGTAATCAAGACAGTGTAGTATAGGCATCAAGATAAATAAATAGATCAATGAAATAGAACAGACCTATGGACAACTGATTTTCAACAAAGGTACAAAGGCAATTCAGTGGAGAAAGTCTTTTTAATAAATTATCCTCGAACAACTGAATAGCTCTCAGCAAAAAAATAAACTTTGACCCATACCTCACACCATATATAAAAATTAATTCAGGGGCTTCCCTGGTGGCGCAGCGGTTGAGAGTCCGCCTGCCGATGCAGGGGACACGGGTTCGTGCCCCAGTCGGGAAGATCCCACATGCTGCGGAGCGGCTGGGCCCGTGAGCCATGGCTGCTGAGCCTGCGCGTACGGAGCCTGTGCTCCGCAACGGGAGAGGCCACAACAGTGAGAGGCCACAACAGTGAGAGGCCCGCATACCACACAAAAAAAAAAAAAAAAAAAAAAAAAAATTAACTCAAACTGGATTATAGACCTAAATGTAAACCTAAAACTATAAAATCCTTAGGGAAAAAAAATAGGAGAAAAATCTCTGCAAATTAAGCACAGATTTCTTAGGTATGACACTAAAATCTCAATCCCTAAAAGAAAAAAAATCATAAATTAGATTTCAACAAATTAAAGACTTCTACTCTTAGAAAGACACTGTTAAGAGAATGAAAAGACAAGCCACAAACTGGGAGAAAATATGTGCATCATATATCTGGTAAAGGATTTTTATTCATAGAATGGAACATTACTCAGCAATAAAAATAATAAATTATTGATAGATGCAATAACACGGATGAATTTCAAAATAATTAGGCTAAGTGCAAGAAATCAGTCAAAAAAGGATACCTACTATATGATTCCATTTATATAAAATTCTCGAAAATGCAAACTAATCTTTGGTGACTGAAAGCAGATTAGTAGTTGCCTGGGGACTGGAGGGAAGCTCTGGGAGGGAGACCAGTGGGAGGGGTGGGGAGTAGTGGGAGGGAGGGATCACTGGGGGAATGAGGGAACTTTTGGAGGATACATATGTCAAAACCTAACAAACTGTACATTTTATGTACAATTTAGTGTATGTATGTCAACTCACCACAACAAAGCTGTTTTTTAAAAGGAAGTGGAGCAAATCTGACAAAATATTAACATTTATTAAATCTTGATAGCGAGTACATGGCTGTTATTTATGTTTCTCACACTTTTCTGTATACTTGAAATATTTCATAATTTAATTTGGAAAACCTAATCAAACCCCTTAATGTTACAGGTAAGGAAACTGAGTAAATGGTAGATCTTGTTTCCTAATTCAATACTCTTCCCATTCTATCAGGGAAAAAAAAAGTATAATTAGCAATACACATGTAAGGTTCAGAGAGAAATGCTTACCCTTAAATTTATTCACTGTCTCAATGTTTTGAAGAATTCTTCCAGGACTGTTTGCTGCAAAATAAACTGCTTTTTCATATTCCCCAAGTGAGATTAATTCATTGAACCTACAGCCAGTGCATTTCATTATATAGTAGTACACAAAAAAAGTAAAGAAAAGTGATTAGAAATATCTAATACAGACTAAACATAGTAGCATAGTAATACAGAAAAGCACCTCTAATAAATTATAACTAGATTCATTCACTCTGTGAAATATTCTTTCACTTCCTTCCCTAATATTGTTTTTTGTAGCCTCAGAATAAGACTCACCTGCCAGGTGACTTGAACCTGATCCTGTACCTTATTCCTATACTGCTGAGAGCAAGCCATAGAAACAGCAACTGAATTTATTCAGTTGAAAGAACTTCAACTGAATTTATAATGAGCTCAGATTTTTTTCCTCTCATATCATCTCCAGAAGAAAAGGGGAACCAGGGGAAAGAAGGGCAATCTGCTTAAAGGCTCGGCCTAGAGGAAATATTAATTGCACACAAAGGCTGCCAAGTTGAAGATCAAGAAGTGTCCTTGGTATTCAGAAGCCTTAGTTGTTCTGCCAGGAATCAGACTCCCAACTAAATGTGAGACTAATACAAGAAGAAAAGATAATAGTTCAGATAACTTAAGCTTCTACTCCTCTTCCTAGGGCAAAACATCAACTCAGTCCTTACTCACAATTAAAACTATGGCAAACAGGATTTAAAGAGTGTTGCAAATGAATGTGGAACCCCAGAGGAGAAAAACACCAAAGTAACATTAAACAAAATACATAAAACTTTTAACCTCAACCAGGGTTTTTCTCTCATATCTGAAGCTGATAGACTTAGAGAAGCATAGGGTATAAGGATATAATCCAGGCTTTGGTGCCCCTCAAAATGATCTTTACCCCTTTTTTGTACCATATCAACAAGCAAATCAACAGTTGAAAACTGTTTAACATAGAAGGCTAGGAATATTATATATGTTCACTACATACTGGCCTCACAGCCTATGAATTAACCTCTTTTTTTTTTTTTTTTTTTCGGTACGCGGGCCTCTCACTGTTGTGGCCTCTCCTGTTGCGGAGCACAGGCTCCGGACGCGCAGGCTCAGCGGCCACGGCTCACGGGCACAGGCGCTCCGCAGCATGTGGGATCTTCCCGGACCGGGGCACGAACCCGTGTCCCCTGCATCGGCAGGCGAACTCTCAACCACTGCACCACCAGGGAAGCCCATGAATTAACCTCTTAAAGAATAAAATCTTAGATCTCTAAGCCTCTACTATAAAATATATATAATAATTTAGTAAGTATTAGGGGGAAATATGCCTTCCTAATATGTCATAGGATGGAAATAATGAGAAAAAAAGGACTAAATTGGCTAGGATAATCTGACACAAGAAGGTCAGAAAAAAATAAAAAATAAAAAATCTAAAAATATAAATAAAACTTAACACTACAATCCACCTATAACCTCTGAAAAATCTCTTAGACCATCAATCTGGTATTTTTTCCACAAAGAATCTATCTTTTAAAATTCTAGCTTATTTTCTAATTTGTCTACTAGAGTAGAATTTTAAAATACAAAAGCTAGAGACTACAGCTCAAAAAGATGCTACATAAATGCCAAACATTTAATGTCCTCAAATAAATATTAAATAAATGCTATAATATCTTAACATGGAAAATCAAAAAACTTTTAAAATATTTGCCTTTCAACGTAGTTTAGCAAAATTTCAGCTTCTTTTGCCTTGCCTGGGTCATCTTCAAGTACTTCCCTCAACAATGCCTTGTTCACCTGTAAATATTGAAAGCACCACTGGATGATATTTAAGGTTATCAATCAATAGAAAATAACAAACATATAAATGTTTAATACCAACAACTTAATGCTATAGTTTCTAATAGCACCAACCTCTTCCTAAACTGAGTAGCTTCCCCATCCCTTTCTTCCTTATTTTCAGGTACATTTTCAGGTATTCTCTCCTTGGCTAACCAAGTCTACTCTTTACCAATTATTTGTCAGCTGTTGAAGGAAGAAGCCCACAGGGTAACAGAGACCTAACAGAAGTAAGTACATTTTTACTTTCTTTAAACTCAGCCTAGGAAAATACCCATTCTTTAGCTTTCTGGGGAAAAAAAAATGTTTTCCATTATTCATGTTAATTAAAAAATATAGATCATCTACCGTGTAAATCTTTATTTTTCTGAATGTGCTCCATGAAGTCTTGAAATGATCTGCTCATATCAGATTTTACCCACAAAGTAAGTGCCTGTGAAATAATCTGCAGTCTTTGATGACTATAAAGATAAAAAACATTAACAATATACTGAACCTAAAATCAAATAGTGGAATATTAAAATAAACACAAATAAAAGCTTCAAACTGTAAAAAATATATATTCAACTTTCATACCGAAACTGTAATTCATTGTTCAGATTTTCAGCTAAATCTCGCCGTTCTAATACCACAATCATTTCCTCATCTAAATCTGCCTTCCTCTGAGCTGGTAAATATTTTTCTGACATAAGTTGCTCAATTTCTGCATACTTATCTTCAAGATGTTTCAAGTATTTAGTGAGAGCATCTAAACTGACAGATTCTTGGAGAGTCATGCCTAAGGGAAAAGGGAACAAATCAAACAAGCCAAGCCACGTGTGGGACTCTTGTGCTGAAACAGCAAGTCTTAGCAAAATAGGTCAGATGGTTGACTATGTTAAGAAATAATTAAGAAATTGTAGCATGAACTTGAAGATTACTGAACATAAACAGAATCAGCATATATTTCTAAGTGGCTGGTAGTTTTAAACAAATCATCAATGAAGACTTAGTGAAGACTGATTGTCCAAACCTTAGCATTTTAAGAAAAAAAATTTTAATGACCACATCACCACATCTTGCAAACCCCTAAATATCGATCTTATTCAGTAACACCAAGAACTTCTGCCTAATAATTCAGGATTCCTGTTCAATGATTTTTCCCTAACCAAACCTTCCATTAGTCTACTACAACTAACCCCAGGGTAATCTGCTTATTCTCTCCAATGAAAAGTTTATAAATGCCTGCCAAATCTTCAGTCCTTTCTCCCTCGGTCATTGTCCCCTCTATTCATTATTCATAACTGCCCCCCCCATACACACACACTTCAAATGACTTTCATTCTCATTCAGACCAATTGTTGCCTTTAAAGGCACACCTCAAAATTCTCTTCAAGAAAACCCCTGGGGCTTCCCTGGTGGCGCAGTGGTTGAGAGTCCGCCTGCCGATGCAGGGGACACGGGTTCGTGCCCTGGTCCGGGAAGATCCCACATGCCACAGAGCGGCTGGGCCCGTGAGCCATGGCCGCTGAGCCTGCGCGTCCGGAGCCTGTGCTCCGCAACGGGAGAGGCCACAACAGTGAGAGGCCCGCATACCGCAAAAAAAAAAAAAAAAAGAAAAAAAGACACCCCCCCCGGATTAACCCTAATTAATTTCAATCATTCCCTTACACCCTGAATCCCTTCAGCATTTAATCAATTTGTCAGCTATTTTGTACTTATTCATATGTATCTTATTTGTAGTCTGCTAGTCATAATTTTATACTTGAAAGTGAATCTAGTCCCTGCTTCAACCAATCATAGGATGATCATTCAACCTCAGTTAAAAATCCTCTGGTGTGGGGTAGCTCATTATCTCAAGACATAGCTTCTTCCATTGAAACCAAACCTGACTTCCTAAAATTTCCACTTATTGATTCTGCCTCTGGATAAACACTAGTTGGAATTTTGAAAAGTTTTTTTTTTTTGCGGTACGCGGGCCTCTCACTGTTGCGGCTTCTCCCGTGGCGGAGCACAGGCTCCGGGCGTGCAGGCTCAGCAGCCATGGCTCACAGGCCAAGCCACTCCGCGGCACGTGGGATCTTCCCGGACCGGGGCACGAACCCGTGTCCCCGGCATCGGCAGGCAGGCTCTCAACCACTGCGCCAACAGGGAAGCCCTAGAATTTTGAAAGGTTTTGAATGCAGTTATCTATTCTCAAAGTCTTTCTTTACTCCAGGATGTATATTTGTAATTCCTCTATCCATTCATCATACAAATCTCTCAATATTCTGGAGGAATTCCAGGATATACTCCTATGTCTTAAAATGTGGCTTGGCTGAAAATGAGGAACCAGTGAATGCTGACATCAATGTGAATCAACAATATTCACCAGAACTTAACGTACCACAGTTTTTTTTTACATATTCCATGGGTTCTCAAACTTTATAAAATGCATCAGAAAAACTTGGAGAACTTGTTAAAACACTGACTGCTGGGCTCCACCACCCGACCCCGACTCTCATCCCTGGAATTTCTGACAGAGTAAATCTGCAGCAGGACCAAAACAATTGCATTTCTAACAGGTTCCCAGGTAATGCTGATGTTGATGTAGGAACCACACTTTAAGAGCCACTGTACTATACTTTATATAATCCAGCCAGACTGGAACTCTTTTAATCGTTTAGGGTTAAGTTTTCTCATTCCCTTGTATGTACCTAGAGGCCAGACTAAAGCTGTTTGTAAAGTCTGGCTAAAGTCCCGGTATACTTGGAAGATGTATACATGGTAAAACATATATATTAATTTGTGTAACTGGAAACAGTTGGAAATTCTTTCAAATATTTTAAACAAAATACTGTACCTGGAATAGGTTTTGAAGGATCTTTGCAGAAAATACAATATTGTTCTTTTGTGTCATACTCTGCCCTAAGTTGTTTCATTTCATCTATCTGCAATTGAATCTTTGAGGAATTATTTTCAATAAGGCTCATCCTGAAAAACAGAAAGGCTTTTTTATGTTTCTTTCAATGAATTATTTAATCATACAATTCAAAGTAAAACAGGTTAAATTATTACTTTAATTTGGCTAATTATCATTTTGTACCATTATGAACGTAGACAGAAGTTTACAAAAAAATGCCTAGGAAGTTAACTAACCTCACAAGTGAGGAACAATTTTCTTTCAAAGCATCAATAAAATCTTATACTGCCTATGATTCGTAACCTTATTGGAAATTTGTAAGTATTAAATATAATAATCTAGCCACAAAGTACTATGTCTATTCCCTTTAGTTGAAAATTACCTTTGCAATTAAAAAATTATTTTTGTTAAGTAATCGTATTAGTTTCCTATGGCTGCTATAACAAACTACCACAAACTTGGTGGCTTAAAACAGCAGAAATCCATTCTTTCACAGTTCTGGAGGCCAGAAGTCCAGTATTAGTATCAGCGGGACAAAATTTGTGTTTTTAGGATTGTGCTTCCTCTAGAAGCTCTAGGCGAGCATCCATTCCTTGCCTCCTCCAGCTTCCGGGGGCTGCCAGCCTTCTGTGGCTGCATCACTTCAGTCTCTGCCCCCGAGGTCATGGTGCTTTCTCCCCTTGTGTCTGTATCAATGCTCCCTCTACCTCTCTGTATAAGGACACTTGTGATGATATTTCGGACCCACCTGGATAATCCAAGATAATCTCCCTAGCTCAAGATCCTTAATGTAATCATATCTGCAAAGACCCTTTTTCCAAATAAAGTAACATTTCCAGATTAGGACCTATTTCTTTGGGGACCATTATTCAGCCTACTCTATTAATTTTGATTCTAGAACTAGAGGAATGATAGCATTTTGAGATAAAACTGAGTTCATCCAGAAATGGAGGTTTTAAAGACCAAGAAGTAAATAAAAACTTCTTTTAAGCATTATTTGAAATTTACTTCCTAGTTTATCACCAATATTTTGGCCCAGGGAGGAAATAATAGATTAAAATCAGTTAGCTACATAAATGTTACAGGATTTTTGGCAAATTAAAAACAAGTTTGTCAGTAGATAACCGCTACCTAAGTCTGATTACTATATAGAGTTCTTGGTAACTACAGATGGCTCAGAGTAGGAGCTTGCAGTATTTATGAAAGAGGGACTGTGGAAATAAAATATCCTTGGCTTTCATCCAAATAGTTATGCTTTAGGAAGAAAGACATGTTAAAAGTAAACAGACTTTCGAAAAAATTGAAAGCAGGGACTCAGACAGATACTTGTACACGAATGTTCATGGTGGCACAAGTCACAATAGCCAAAGGTGGAAAAAACTCAAGTACCCATCAACTGATAAGTAGATGAAATATGGTACATACAAACATGGAATATTATTCAGCCATAAAAAGGAATTAAGCTCCAGTACATGCTACAACATGGATGAGAAGGTATCCAGTCGTTGCTCCTATCCACAGCTACTTTTATGATCTCTTTATCTTTGACAATTTCACTACAGTAAATCTAGTTGAGTACTTATTACTTACAATGGGATTCTTTGGTCTTCCAGAATCTGTGAATTGATATCTTTCACCAGTTCTAGAAAA
The DNA here is from genome assembly GCF_025265405.1 of Mesoplodon densirostris. Classification (NCBI taxonomy): domain Eukaryota; kingdom Metazoa; phylum Chordata; class Mammalia; order Artiodactyla; family Ziphiidae; genus Mesoplodon; species Mesoplodon densirostris. The sequence goes on from NC_082674.1 coordinate 46,365,314, forward strand.
TTCTCAGCCATGCTCTCTTCAAATATTGTCTCTGTCCCATATTCTCTTCTCTTTGAGTTGTGATTAGACATAATAATATAACTTTCTCACTCTGTCCTCCATGTTTTTTTTTATAATAGCTTTATGGAAATATAGTTCGTATACCTTAAAATTCACCCTTGTAAAGTATACAATTCAGTGAATTTTAGCATATTCAAAGAGTTGTGCAAATACTACCATTTCTAGTTCCAGAACATTTCATCACCCCCAAAATAAGCCCTGGATCTGTTAGCAGTCTGCTAAGCAGAAGACAATTTTCCATGCAGTCCTCAAAGGTGGAGCAGTTTACCTCTTGTTCACTCTTCAAGGGTGTAGCCCTTTATCATCCCAGCTTTATATGGGGAGGATTTCCCAGTAGACTACACCCCTTGGACAGATAGATTCTGGGCTCTGTCTTTTGTACCCCTGTGCTACAGACTAAAAACTAAAGCTTATGGCCACGAGTTTTAATAAACGCTTTCAGGGTCAAAGAAGCTTTAGTGCTTCTCTATCTTTTGTCTTCTGTTATGATTTTGCCCTAATATTTCTGTCACTACCCTGTCAGCTTCCTGTTACTTTTGGAAAAAAAATTTTTTACCATCTTATGTAGCATATTGCCCCAATAGGAAGATCTATCCCAACATCTAGCAAGCCACATTACCAGAAGTGGAGGTCAAATTTTACATAATTTTCCACGTTGACTTGAAATTATCTATAAGAATAATTTACCCATCAATTACCAAATGGAACACTGAAAATCTGAGACTACTTAACAAGAGTGAGCATTTTATCCTCTCCCAGTAGGTTATTTACCTTTGTGCATCAGAGCATTAAGTGCTCTATTTCAGATGGTAATCATGAAATTGTACTATTAAACCTTCCATGCAAGAAATCACCTGGAGCAATTATCTGTATCCCTCATTTTATGATACTACAATGTGCCTCCAATTATCCTAAGAGATATTATAAAATTCTCAAACAGAATTAGTATTATTTTTCAAGTAAAAATATAGTAATTTCAATAGGAAGGGTAACATAAAAACATGGCTTTAAAATAAAATTGAAATTGAAAAAGACTAAGAACCACTGGTTATAGTTACAATGGCTAGTTAATATAACCAAGTAACAATTATCACCTTTTGGGCTACTTACTAATATACTTACTTTGCTTTAAGTTGAGTTATTCTTTTCCTGTGATATACCAATGTTGTGGGCTCTCCTGCCAAAACTTTAAGTTTTCCATGAAGATAAAATGCAGTTCTTTGGCTTTTCTTTATTGTCTCAATAAAGCCATCGTATTCTTTTTTGATTGAAGTAAGAATGGATTTGTATGCAGTGACATACTCTATTAAAATATGATTTTTCTAGAAGACTATGGATCAAAAGACTTGCAAATATAGATTATAGTTTTTTTTAATGAAACATGATGGGCAATTAGAAATCTAAAATTTTACAAATTTGAGCTTGCATTCATATGCAAATACCACTATTAAAGACAGTTAATTGTTACTGAATATATGCTCTTTTTGAATCATTACAATCCTGTGAGCTTAAACATGAGGAAAAAAACATGTTTTTTGCTCTACTAGGAATTAACACATACATTATATGAGGTCAGATAAAACCAATACCAGATCTAATTATCCCAATTCTGGATCTCTTAAATACTATTACATATCGCCCCTCATTACCTCCAAGTCTAGTCTCTGACTTCATTCAGACCTTAAAATCCTGGACTCCCTTCACTTCCGTGTTTTTCTAACCCATCTGCTCCTACTAGCTGATCAATACTCTCAATTCCAAACTGCATTTCTAATCCCAAGATGTCAAGTGCAACTGGAGAAAACCCTTCATACCTTACATTCATGGTTTACAATGGTGTTTAAGAACATAATATCTCTGGAACGATAATGGAAGAGAATAGAAACCTACAGAGAAGGAAAGGAAAACAGAAACCTACAGAGAAGGAAACCTACCTATCTCTGGATTGATAATAGAAGAAAATAGAAATCTACAGAGAAGGAAAGGGAAGTAGGGTCTAAGATGAGAAGGACCAGACTTTCCACTGTATACTCTTCTTACTGGTTCTTTAACTTTTCTTTTCTTTCTTTTTTTTTTTTTCTGGTTAATCCTGTGTAGGCATTACCCATACAAAAAAACAATAATAACTAAGGAGCACTTTAAAGAAGTTAAAAAACAAAAAAAGTTAAAAATAATTTATGGTTGCCAAATTCTGCTCACAAGGATTTTGGAAGGTGTCGAGGCATATAAAGAATAGATGTGATCAATCCACAGTTTTCTCTGAAAGATACAATTACGCTTTCTACCCTTACTATATCTCTAGTCTCTGGTATATCACACTGTTAGCTAGAAAATACCTGGAAAAAATCATCCAGGAAGACATCTGGTCTATCAAGAAATGGTATAAGGAGGGGAGTTCCCTGGTGGCCTAGTGGTTAGGATTCGACGCTTTCACTGCCGTGGTCTGAGTTCAATCCCTGGTAGAGGAACTGAGATCCTGCAAGCCATGCGGCCAAAAAAAAAAAAAAAATGGTATAAGGAGATAACTGATCAATGCCAAGCACCAGGAAAGGATATCTTTTTGACATGACCATACTACCTATCCACCCAAAGGACTGCCACCCAGCAACTTTCAATAAAATTGAGGTCATTAATCTGTGGTCTTCCAGATTAAATACCCCACGGTTCCTGGCCATCCTCCACTCCACAAGCCTCCATGATGTGCTGCAACAATTCAAGACAACTCAGATATGTTAATGGATAGAAAACAGACTTGTAGTAACATCATGATCAGCTCCCATATGGGTTTGCTAGAAGAAATAGATTTCAGAACACCCATAGGAATCTTTCAGAATGCACAGAAAATGCATTAAAGGAGGGAAACTTGTATGCCAGAGGTAGAACAGTTTTGCTTGGTCCACAAAATATTTTAAAATTTAGGAAATTTCGCCCAAAACCCAAATTTTCAGCTTCTCTTGAAAACTGAAAAATCTACCAACGTGGAACCCCCATTCCTTAATGGCAGTAATCAGCTGGAGCTTCAGATTGGATTGGTTTTTCATTTTACCACAGTCCCCATGATTCCTTATTCTGTTAAAGCCAGTACACTTAACTCTTTTATATGACCTTCTTGGCCTCTAGGGATTCAAGTTTCAGACTCTGGTATTAAGGTTTCCATTAACCCCCCCCCCCCCCAAAACAGAGCCATCCTTACCAGGTACAGGGATCTGAGGGAGAGGAGGAATGGTATCCATTCCACCTCAGCACCTACACACGAATATAGACTTTTTTTTTTTTTTTTTTTTTTCTTTTTGCGGTATGCGGGCCTCTCACTGTTGTGGCCTCTCCCGTTGCGGAGCACAGGCTCCGGACGCGCAGGCCCAGCGGCCATGGCTCACGGGCCCAGCCGCTCCGCGGCATATGGGATCCTCCCAGACCGGGGCACGAACCCGTATCCCCTGCATCGGCAGGCGGACTCTTAACCACTGCGCCACCAGGGAGGCCCGAATATAGACTATTTGTACAACACGCTACCTGGATGCAAAAGGCCAGTCACTTTCCAGAGTCCAATTACCTCCATAATTCACCCGTATCTGTTGAAGCTCACTCTTCCTAGCTTTGGTTTTCTTTGCTTACTAAGTCCTTTGCTTATTAAGTCCTTGGCTCTCTCTGCAATGTACCCTCAACTCTTGTCACACAGCCTCAGGTCCTCCTTGCTTTGATTTAGGCATGGTTCTCTAGGCCAAATCCTCTATCTTTGATTTTAAACAGAATTTGGTATTTGTTCTCTGGTTCTAAGTACTCAGAGATGCAAGCTGACACTTTCGTCTTTTGCCCAACCAGATCCTTCCAAGAGAGAAGGAAGATTAGAGAAGGCAGGCATTAATAGTTTATTAACAATCAAATGTGTTGGAATAACATGAAAATGGAAAGGCAGATTATCTTATTGAGAAGCTAGAATAAAAGTTTCTCTAAGTACCAAATGATTTTTATTTCAGATCCCCTCTCAGTCCTGAAGAATAGGATACTTCACAATGTACAAATGTACAATTTATAACTGTACAATGTACAAACAGTCCAAATGGAAATCCTGGGGGGTAGGGAGAAAAGGACTAAAGATACAGAAATTATCTTTTATTTAATTCCATGTCTTTTCTCTAAGAATTAAATTTACCAAAGCTCCTCCAAAATGACTTCACTATAACTATACTAATTTAAAGCAGAGAGCTCTTCATGTAAGAAAACTTCTGACAAGTGTTAGCATTTGGACATGCAAAGATAAGTATGTTACAATCATGATAACTTTCCTTTGCTGATTTCACACAAGTAGAGTCTCAACATGATTCTTGATATTTATAGAACCTATTCAATACACTACCTTCACTATCTTTAAATATTCACCTAATACAGTCCTTAATGACTAAAACACCAAAACAATTTCATTGATCATAACAACTTATAAAATGAAGCTAATCTGCCAGTTCCAAAAGACAGATTTTACAGATGACTTAAAGGAAGAAAAGAGTCTTTTTTTCCATTTTATACTTTTATGGATATGCATCAATTTTCTTAATTCCACTTGTAGGTATATATCACTACTTTGTGTTCACTTTTCCTTAGAGTGAGGCACTATATTTTTATTTAGAGGAGAAATAAGACTCAGTGTGTAATGTTTAAAATTTAAACAAAACACTGAGTTCCTATTTTGCCTATGGCTGTTTTACTCAGAGACCAATAGTTTACAGAAGTCTTCACATAGGTAATTATTTCTTCTAGGGAGAAAAGAGTGCTGACTTCACTGATTTTACTGTCAGGGCATCTTACGTGGGTAAAAAAAAAGTGAGATAAAAAAATGAGGATCAGTGGCCATATTGCAATTGTTTTTAAGGAAAAGCAGGTATTTCTAAAACCTTGAAAAGCAAAATCAAATGACACATAAAGCCGCAGCATTTTCTGACCTCCATATTTCCAACATTCAGTGCAGTTAAACTCCTTGTTTACCATGCCTATCTAGACCTCTAATCTACAAGGAGTCTCAATTTAATATGCTAGATCAAATCTAAACCAAGATTTTAATTATACCACAAACCAACCCAAAACAACAAAGAACTACCAGGTTCGTGCTTCAGGCCAATTCCTAACAAATCAGATAATGATTTGAGATGGAAGGTCAAAATGACATTAGAGGGCACAGCTAGGTTGTTGTTCAAAAACTGATAGCCTGCACTTAAGCTACAATAACTGAAACTCTCATTAACTGTCTAGTAATATAAATCCAGCATTGCATTTTCCCCATTCATCCCTTTCTGACAAATTGGATGAACTTCTCAAAACTGACAAATGGAATGCAGTCAAACAAGCAGTGGTGTTACTAAGGCAGGAATATTAGTTGTCAAGATAGACCATTTCTACTACATAAAAACTCTGTTGTCTTAAAGCATTACGATACCTTATCAAAAACGTTTCGGTATATGATGTAATATTCATCAGCAGGTCCTTCCTCATTACAGCCCACTCTTTCAGTTTCTGTAATTATGTATCTTTGCATTCTTTCCAAAAATTCCTTGTCACTTCTACTAATGATAGGAGGGAGAACTGCATGTTTATTTATTTCTTGGACGGACATATGTCACAGTCTGCACACCTGTTCACCAGAGAAAAGTCTTGACTTGCTTTTGCAACAAAGCCAAAACTTTGATAAGCCTGAAAGAAAAAGACTATCAATTAATCTAAAGCTTAAAATAAATTAAGTCGGGCTTCCCTGGTGGCGCAGTGCTTGAGAATCTGCCTGCCGATGCAGGGGACACGGGTTCGTGCCCCAGTCTGGGAAGATCCCACATGGCGCAGAGCGGCTGGGCCCGTGAGCCATGGCCGTTGAGCCTGCGCGTCCGGAGCCTGTGCTCTGCAACGGGAGAGGCCACAACAGTGAGAGGCCCGCGTACAGAAAAAAAAATAATAAATAAATAAATAAATAAATAAAGTCAAATATTGATCTAAATAAAATGTCTATTTGTTTCAGAAAAAAAAAGTCTCATGGATCTCTGAAATAAATATTCCAACCTATTAATTAAAATGTCTGATCATTCTACTACCATGTGCTATACTATACCTCTGGGATAGAATACCAGTCAATAAAGAACTCATTTCTTACTAAACAAGTATATGTATCATATGATTGAATGGTTTCTTTAACTCAACACTTTCTAACAGAAGGTTTATTAGCATTTTCTTTATTTGTTTCATGTGGGAAAACTAGTTTGGAGGCCTCCTGATGAAGCAAACAAGGTCAAATATTTCTCTACACATGTACCTACCTGGCCCAGTCACAGTTATCCAACACACAATAGCTATAAATAATTCATGAATTTATTTTTATGATGAATTTTATTATAATTCTTATCTTTACTATGAACGTACTAACTGAAAAGTAAGAAGTCAGGACTTCTGCTAAAATCTGTACATCAGTGATGTCAAAGATAACAAACTGTACCTTTCTGAGTGAGGTTTTCAAGCAGCTATATTTCACTGCTCTTTTAGTAAAGAATCATTATCCAACTAGAGTTGGATACAAAAGTTGGTTCCTGAGATCTATTCACATCAACATTAAACAGAACCCATGATTTGCTTTAAAATGTGTGGCAAGGTAAAACATTTTAACTCCCCTCATTCCCATCACAGAGGTTTATACTCATGGTATAAAATTTGGAAAATATAAACTAAATTTGGAAAATTAATGAAAACCCAAAAATCATCCAGAATCCCACCACCAAAAAATAATGACTACTTAATATGGTGTATTTCCTTCCAATGCTTATAATTATAAAAATTAGGATCACACTCTATACTCAGTTTTGTATCCTATTTTTTTCACTTAATATTAAAAGCAGTTTTCCATGTTGTTAAATATTACAGTTTTCAAAAACATGACTTCTAATGATTGCATAGTACTTCATGGTATGATACACAATAACTTACTTAACCATTCCCCACCTGTTGGATATTTTCACTATTATAAATAATGCTGTGATGAATAAATGCCTAAATCAATTTTACCGTGTTTTGGCAATATAATTGATACCTAGTTATCTAAAATAACATATATGGCCAATAAATACTGCCCATAGGCCATATATTGGAGGAAGGAGACACCAAAATAATTTCAAAGTTTAAAAGACCTAATTTATTTTTATATTGATGAACTGGATAATGAGAAATCAATTTATAAGTGAACATAAAGTAGTTCCAACAAAGCAATAATCTATAAATGGATCAACAGTTTTCCCAAATAAGAAATCAATTTCTTTATTCATTCATTCAACCAATATTTACTGAGTATCTATTAAGTGCCAGGCATTGTTTTATAGCTAGAGATTCAGCATTCTCCATTATCCTTCCCCACCCATATGCACTCCAGTGCATAATACAGTTATAAATAAGATAAAGTCCCTGGCTCCTTGATAGCTTACAATCTATTAAGGGAGACAGACTATAAATAATGTTATTTCCGGGAATTCCCTGGAGGTCCAGTGGTTAGGGCTCAGCGCTTTCACTGCCGTGGACCCAGTTCAATCCCAGGTCGGGGAACTAAGATTTTGCAAGCAGAGCAGTGCAGACGGGGGGGGGAAAAAAAAAACGGAGGAAGGAATGGGTGTGATCACTGGGGAATGGGTGTTCACATCTGAATACCAGTGGCTTCCTATTACCCTTAGGATAAAATCCAAGTTCCTTTCCTTAGTCTATGAATGCCCTATAGGAACCAGGGACTTTTTCTCTGACCAAATCTAGTCTTTTCATGCCCCTGTCCTCCTCAAAACCCCCATCCACTCCTATAAACTTGCTCTCTTACCTGAGGGTCTTGCATAATTCTCTCCCCATCCCTGCATTCCCTTCCCGCATCCTCACCACTCTCCTCCTCCATAAGATACACATAGTACTTCCACTCTCATTTACTTGGCTTTGATTTATTTTTCAGATCTCAGCCTATACAGCTCCAGGAAAGCTGCCCTGGATTCCCTTAAATTTGATCAAGTGCCACTGCTATGTTCTCCCACGTACTGTGCACTTCCTCTATCATGATATTATCACTCAGAATTCTGGTTATATTCTCTCAGTAGGCTCTAAATTTGATAAGATCAGGAACCAAAATGTTCTCATTCCCCATCTTCCTTCCCCACCCATATGCATTCCAGTGCATAATACAGTTGCTAGCAGAGCACATGCACCCCCCCAAAAAAAGAAAGTTGATTATTAATCAGTAATCACTGAGCAATAATCTGGTCTGCTCAGAAGACATGACTTGTGCCCTCAAATCAGAACACAGCTAAAGTGATTGTTCCTCAGCATCTACAAAATGCCACTGAGTTACACAGACCAACTCAGATTACCTTGCACTCACTCATTCAAATTAGACCCTTAGGGATACAGAGGAAACAAGTCACAAGGGTTCCTAGACAAGTATTGATTCTAGTTAAATGAACCTCTGCCACAGAGCAGAGAAGGCAGTGTGACCAGTGGGCACAATGGGCTACAAAAGCCCAGAGGGGCATCTCACTAGTCTGTGGGAGAGGGCAGGGAAATATGAGGGAAAACATCTCATGAAACAACATCCAGGACAATGTTTAATCTGTGCTGCATTTATTTATTCAATAAATATTGGGGGGGGGCACCCACTGTGTGTCTGCCGCTATTCTAGGCACTAGAGATATAGTACTAAACAAAACAAAGTCCCTAACTTCCCAGAGGTTACATTCAAGTAATGAGACAGAAGACACACAAGTAAAAAACAGTATAACAGATGGGGGTAAGTTGTATGGGGAAAAATAAAACAAGGAAAGGGGTATAGAGAGTAAGAAAGGTGGGAGGGTGTCATTTTACATAAGGCATTAAGTCAGGAAAGAGAATAGCCCTCACTGATAAGGTGACATTTCAGAAACCTGAAAAAAGCAGGTAACATAGATTCCTGGGAGGAGAGTGGTTGAGGCAGAGAGAGATGCAAGTCCAAAGGCCTCAAGGCAGGATAGCATATCTGCCAGCAAGAAGGCCAGGAAGACTAAAAGAGAATGAGAAAAGGAGAGAAGAAAGATGAGGTCAGAGAGGTAGCTGCCAGATCATGTAGAAAATAGGGCCTTGAAGGTAGGAGCACTACCAGCCCATGGGGCACCTTTGTGCAGGTTAGAAAAAGATGCTCCTTTCTCTGGGCAGACTTGGCAAGAGGAGCAATGAGCTGAACTGTGGCCTCCAGTCATTCCAGTGTGGGAGTGACAGCCTTGCTTATAGGAACTTAGGCTTAACTCAGAGCGAGATGAAAGCCATTGGAGAGCTGTGGGCAGAAGAATGACAGCTGACTTCCATTTTCAAAGAATTGCTCTTGCTGCTCTGTGAAGACAAGTGTCAAAGCCAGAAGAGCTACTGGGAGGCTACTACAATAGTCCAGACAAAAGATAACGGTGGCTTGAATCAGTGTGGTAGCAGAGATGGTGAGAAGTGTTCTGTATATACATTAAAAGTAAAACCAAGATTTGCTGAGGGATTCGATGTGGGTATGAGAGAACAGTCAAGGATGACCATAAAGTTTTTGGCCTCAGCGATCGAAAAGATGAAATTGCCATTTATGAGATGGGAATATCAATTTCATAAGATCAGGAGTTTGGGCCTCCCTATTAGACATGTTGAAGTTCAGGTGAGCCTGAGTGAGAAATAAGTTTATAAGTTATATGCATATAAATGACATTTAAAAGTTATGAGACAATGGAAAATGTTCTCGGAAATGTAAACAAAGCAGAGGTCCAAGGACTGGGCATTGGGGGTACTCCAAAGTTTAGAGGTCTGGTAGATACGGAGGAAGCAACAAAACAGCCTGGAAAAGAGCATCCAGGCAGATGGAAGAAGAGAGATGGAAGTCAGGTGAAGAAAGTGATTCAAAGAGGAAAGAAATGATCAACTGTGTCAAATGCCGCTGCTAGGTCAAATAAGATTAAACGGCCATTGAATTTAGCAACACGGAGGTGATTAGTAACTACAAGAGCTATTGCACTGGAATGGTGGAGACAGAAGCCTGATAGGAGTGGGTTCAGTCAACGGAAGGAAAAGAATTAGAGACAATGAGTATAGACAACTCTTTCGAGGAGTTTTTTTTTTTTTTTTTTTTTTTGTAAAGGTGGAGATTAGCCAGCAGAATATGGTAGGAGAGCGTTCCACAGAGAAGAAACGTTTTCTTCAGAAGTGCCAAAGCATGAAAGAGCTTGTCAGGAACTTCAATTAGCTCAATGATAAGTGAGTAATGGGTTTGGCAGACTAGGCTGTAAGGAAGGCAGAGGCTGGCTATCACACTAAGGAATTTGGATTTTATCTTGAAGGTGAAATAGCATTAATGACATAATCATTTTTACTTTTTATAATATGTTGGAGGCAAAAGTGAAGGTGGGTTAGAAAAAGACTGGGGACAGAAAATTAAGGAGCCTGAATTTGGGGATGGAGATGCAGAGAGGAGGGCACAGAGAGATAGAGAAGACATTAGGAAGGTGCACGCACAGGATTCTGTGGTTGCGCAGCGGCGAAAGGCCAGGGGAAGGGAGTTAACTCGCCCGCCTTGCCAAGACAGCCCCCCCACCCATACTCCCAAAACTTCCTCTTAGGACTTTCACCACAACTCCAAACTCCAAACTTGGAAATTCTACAGTAAATAAACCTTTCCGCGAGTTTCCTTCCCATGCGGCCTCATTTGAAAATTTGAAAACTCCTGAGATTTTCAACATATTAAACCGTTTCACACTGCGTAGCGACATATAACACAGAACCTTCCTTAAACTAGGAGAACATCCGGGGTTGAAGGCGGGGAGGGGCTACAGGGAGAGACAAGGACGGACAAGAGGTTTTGAGGACACCACCTATTTTTCAGCTTGCCTGGAGTTGGCCACAGGTGTGCCCTTCCCTTGAAGGCCCAGGGGAGCGTCTGGTGGTAGATCGCTGATCATCCGCCCCTCACCGCCTCAGTAAGTGGGTGATGACACTTTCTGTCCCCCACTCTTCCCCAGCCTCTTAACCTTCCCTCCTAGTCACTTCCGACCCGTTTCCACCTTCCCCGAAACCATTACTGCACTTCACCCTCGCTCCCTCCTCACCTTAACCCCTTCCTCCAAACCCCGACGCCAGGGCTAGGCGATAGTAACTAGGGAGCCCGAGGCTGTGGAACTGCATCTTGGGACGAGTAGTCCTAGAGAAAAGAAAGCAGCGGAAAACTACAATTCCCAGAAGACACTTCCATTTCCTCCGTTTTCCTCATGAGGCCCCCTCAACCCCACCCCCTTTTAAAGACCCTCTTAGCCACGTCAACTACGGTGGAAAATTCTTTTAAAGACATTTTTAAGTTGCTTAAACCCGCTATTTCAAGAGCGTTCTGAAAGCTAAAGTGAGAAATAAGCCAGGCTACCGGGAGGAGAAATGAGGTCACTATCTGGTCTGGCACGTGACTGGACAGCCGCTGCGACAGCGCTCAGGCATTTGGCGTGGCCGCCTAGGAGGCGGGGCCTCCGCGGGGGCCCCGGGAAAGCCCGTGGGCCGGCGTGCTGCCCTTCTTTTCGGATCCGCCATCTACGGTGAGTATATTCTCTCGCCCGTCCTTCGGCCCGCGGCCGCCCATCGCGCCTCCTTTATCCCCAACCTCACCCGTTTCCTCCTTTTCCTCACCCTCAGGTGGCACCGCCGCCAAGATGCAGATTTTCGTGAAGACCCTGACGGGGAAGACCATCACTCTCGAGGTACGGGCCAGGCGGTGGGAGAAGCCGCGGCCTGAAGGAGTGGGGGGGGTCTGAGGCGGGTTTCGGCACGCGCGCTGTTTTCCGCCTTAGAATTCGTTTCCGAGCCTGGGTTCTAAAACTTGGCCGTAAAGGGAGGGTTGTTTTGCTGAGCTGGGGATTAGGGCAGGTTTCCGATGCCTGAAGTCCGAGTTTGTCGCCTCTGGTAGTTCCCGCCAGGTAGCCGCAGCCGGGATCGCGAGGTGGGAGGGTGGCGTCCCCCGCAGGTGGGCGCGAGCACTTGTGGCCCGGCCGCCGCCGCCCGGGGCTGGGGGAGGGAGCATGCGCGCCGGGGAGCCTGTCTCTAGCTGCGTGAGCCAGCGGCTCTACTAGGTAGGCTTCAGCCCCCACCGGCTCGGCTCCCTGATAATCTTCCAACTGAATGGAGTGATTACTCTAGTTCCTGATTGTGTTACCTATACGTTTGCACTTCAAAACTTCTAGGTCGAACCCTCGGATACAATAGAAAACGTAAAGGCCAAGATCCAGGACAAGGAAGGCAAGTTAATATTTTCTGACTCAGAAAAACTAACCTGCAGAGGCTCTGTCAGGCGCTAGACGTACCTGCTCTTTGTGGGGTGGGAAGAGGTCAGATTGACAAAAATGCTTTTGGAATAACACAGTAGACAGACGTTTATCAGCGTGGAGCCAAGCTGTAGTACCTTTCACGTGTGTGATTTTGGACGTGCTAGTTAATTTACACATGTATACTCATATGTAAAGTGGTTAACATGTATTAGGATTAAATGAGATAAACCGTTTAAACATTTACAATTATACTTTCCGTGTAGTAAGAACTCACTGATGGATGTTAGTACCATTTATTTGATTCAGGATTGTAAATCTTGAGCAGATATGCTTGTTTTGTAGTCGCTTAATTTGTTTGTTCAACTTGTTCCCCATTAGGAATTCCTCCTGACCAGCAAAGACTGATCTTTGCTGGCAAGCAACTGGAAGATGGACGTACTTTGTCTGACTACAACATTCAAAAGGTCTGTTTGGAGGAAAGCAGCCCTTTAAGTATAGTTTATTTTTTTATTTTTGCTTGTGTTGGGTCTTTGTTGCGGCATGTGGGCTTTCTAGTTGCGGCAAGCGGGGGCTACTCTTCGTTGTGGTGTGCAGGCTTCTCATTGCGGTGGCTTCTCTTGTTGCGGAGCACAGGCTCTAGGCATACAGGCTTCAGTAGTTGTGGTGCATGGGCTCAGAAGTTGTGGCTCGCAGGCTCAGTAGTTTTGGCCACGAGCTTAGTTGCTCCGCGGCTTGTGGGATCGTCCTGGACCAGGGCTTGAACCCTTGTCCCCCTGCATTGGAAGGTGGATTCTTAACCACTGCGCCACCAGGGAAGTCCTTTAAGTATGAATATTTGTATCTTAATTTGGAAATTTTGACTAATACTCAAAAAGTGGGGAGAATAGCATTAGATTAGCAGTAGATTCCCAGGTGATTTCTACACCACCATTTGAGAAGTGCTGCTACAGTCTTCTACATTTTGGATTTTGTGTATTGCATCCCATGGTGTAATTTAACGTGTTCCTTAATCTCTCTGAGCTAAGAGTTTATATAGGAATCAGATACCTCTTTTTTTTCTAAGACTCCCCCATCTGTGGGTGTACTTCCTGTCATATCCAGTTAGAATGTGCGTAATGCTGGTTGTCCATTCTCCACGGAGCACTAGCATCAATGTAACCATTTTTAAAGGCTGTTTTGTTCTCTGTTCAATAACAGGAGTCCACTCTTCATCTTGTGTTGAGACTTCGTGGTGGTGCTAAGAAAAGGAAGAAGAAGTCTTACACCACTCCCAAGAAGAACAAGCATAAGAGAAAGAAGGTTAAGCTGGCTGTCCTGAAATACTATAAGGTGAGCCAAATTATTAAAAATAATAATTTATCTCTGGTTTGAAACTCTTTAAAAGTTTGGGGGTTTTTCCTGTTTGGTATTTGAATAAGCTCTATATAATGGGGTTTACCTCTAGCTACTTTATTCCAAACTAAGTTTCTGATTTTGAAGTCAGATCTGGGTTCAGATCTTAACTCTGTCCACCTCTTGCAAGGCTGGGCTTTAAAGACTCTGAACTTTTTTGTTGTAGTAATTATTGGTGAGAATTTGGGGTGCTTCTGTTGGCAAGTACTAAGAAATATCACTGTTGTGTGATTAAAAGGTTAAATATTTTGAGTCATTTAAGTTAGACTTCACAATACGTTGTAAGGTTATCTTAACAGCAAGTTTATGCTTTTTAGGTGGATGAGAATGGCAAAATCAGTCGCCTTCGTCGGGAGTGCCCTTCAGATGAATGTGGTGCTGGAGTTTTTATGGCCAGCCACTTTGACAGACATTATTGTGGCAAATGTTGTCTGACCTATTGTTTCAACAAACCAGAAGACAAGTGATTGTATATTGGTTAATAAAAGACATGAACTAATGAACTAACGTTTAAATGTTGAGTTTTATTCCAGTGATTTTAAAAGTGGGTTTTAAGCATTAAATTAATGCACTGTTTTCTTAGGTAACCTGTACTTGGCAGAATTATGTTGTATTTGATACCAGCTGTCTAGATACAGGCCAGTTTCTTTGTACCTCAGCAGTATTGACTTTTTTTTTTTTTTTTTTTTGCGGTACGCGGGCCTCTCCCGTTGTGGAGCACAGGCTCTGGACACGCAGGCTCAGCGGCCATGGCTCACGGGCCTAGCCACTCCGCGGCATGTGGGATCTTCCCGGACCGGGACACGAACTCGTGTCCCCTGCATCGGTAGGCGGACTCTCAACCGCTGCGCCACCAGGGAAGCCCCCAGTATTGACATTTTTGACGGATAATTCTTGGTTGTAGGGACTTTCCTGTGTATCATAGGGTGGTGAACAGCATCCTTGGTCTGTACCCACTTGCTGCCAGTAGCACACTACCCCTCCCCACAACCAAAAGTATCCAGACATTGCCAAATGACCCCGGGGGGTGGGGAGGAACCTCCCCCACCCCCAGATTGAGAAACATTGGTTTGTGTGAATTGGTATTATAACCTTGCCTAAAAAGAAGCTACAATGTATTGACACTTGTTTCCTACAAAGGAAGTTTAAAGGCGGCAGAGCTCTCTTACCAGTTAAAAAATTCATCTGCATATGGCTTATTCACTTTGTTGTACAATAGAAGGTAACACAGTATTGTGAAGCAGTTATACTCCAATAAAGATCTATTAAAAAAAATTTCACCCAAAGTCCTTTAATGTTGAGTGTGAACTCTTTGGAATTTAAGTTCTGAGGTTTGCTTATTGGTACTGCTGACACTGAAAAATAATAGTTTCACAGTATTTGACTGGTACCATATTTTTATCTAAGGAGCACAGTTCAGGGAGGCCTGCTTGATATCAATGAACTAAAATAAGCACTTGAAGTTTATTAAACTGATTATTAGATTCACTGATATACCAATAATTAACAATTCCCTTTAGCCATATTCTTTCCCTACTCCAGGATTTCTAGTTGGACGCGTCCTTAAATAAGGTTTCCTAATGCTGTAGCGTTTTGACAGTTACACCTGTTAGTGCTCGGTAGAACTTTCTGACCAGTAGTGAGTGGTGAATTATTACCTTTAGTAAGACAAAACTAGTTGCTCTGTAATAAAGCAAAACATTTAATCATTTACATCTTCAACATAATTTTAAAATCCTGGATCCCAAGAAGTCTTGGCTAGAACTTCTTTTTCTTCATAACAGACAATATCATCTCCCACTTTAAATTCTATCTTTTCTTCATCCAAACTAAGACCACAATCCATTCCAGTTTTGATGACTGAAATATCATCTTTATGGTGTTTCAGTGAGATTAATGAGCCTTAAAAAAAAAAAAAAAAACTTAAGGTTCATATAACTCAACAAATAAGTACCCAACAAGTGCAGTTGTAGTCTGGTGTTAAAAGGAAAATTACACTGAAATTCTTACAGATTTTACAGTCCTGTCATGTTAAAAGATGGGATGAAATACCAGGGAAACCAAAGAAAAATGAAGTTTGCTATAAACAAGATGTGATTTGTAGTGAAAAGTACTGTCTCCCTTTTCAAAGGTAAACACTACAGGGGATGGGGGTTATACTCGGGACTTGAAGAATGAGTTACACCAGGATGAAGATGATGCAGGCACAAGGTTGTTAAGAAAGGATGAAAATATAATGATGTGGATCCAAGTGTAGGAGAGACATGGCTGGAAAGGTAGTTTGGGGCCAATTTTTAGAACCTTAGAAAGATTTGGGGACTAACAATCCTGGGAGAGGCATTAGGACTGGAGGCCAGATATGAGTTAGCAAGAAGTGGCCTGAACTAGGATTATGGGAGTGAAAGATTTCAGTTACCCAGGATCATCAGGTTTTGGTGACTGGATATGACATTACAGAAACAGTTTTATGTTGCTTACCCTTCCAAATAACATGTCCATTACGTATTAATTTAAATTTTTTTTGCTTTTCTAACTGTCCCTTTTGGACTCTGCAGCCGGCCACAGGAACTTTTTTCTTCCCTTCTGTTACAGAGAAGGTAGCTAGTATAGAAGCCTCACCTTTAGGAAGAAGAGAACATTAAGTATAAAGAAAACAAAAATTCTGAGAGATACATAATTTCTGACATTCGGCAGAGTAACAGTTAAAGGTGTGAGAAAAACTACAAACTCGTGCAAGGAAGTCCTAATTTTCTCTGACTCAACCAACTTTATTTTCCTGGCCAATATTAGAAATAAAAACATGAAAACCCTTGGGTATTCTTGGAAAAGAAAATCAACGAAACTACATGTGCTTACCAAAAGAATGAAAAAAAAAAAGCTCACTTTTTTGGATGAATAAAATGCAATAGAAGGTGCTATCAGTTGATAAGATTAGTATAATTCCTGTCTGCTCCATGAAAACCTAATTTTCAGTTGTCCCTCAATATATTTTCTTGAATGGACCATCTGTTGTTGCCTGATTTATTTTTAATCTCACCACGGGTAATTTATATACACTTGTTAAGAGTACTAATTCTGTGAGTCAGCTTAATTTTTTTTACTGACAAATTTAAAACAAATTCCAATAATGACACAGCATCACACACTATAATGTACCAGTTTTCTAGGGTTAGTGTTATTTGGTGCTCACTTACCCCTGGAAACCCTCATATGACTCAGTTTTCCAAATTGCTCTTAGCACAAGAACATACAAATCTCTGTGTGATCATGTTAAGTAGGTCAGAAAAGCCTAAAATAAATCTGTACTGTGGACCAAAAATGCAAATACTGAGTCTCATCATGAGGAAACAGACAAATCCAAATTAAAGTACATTCAACAAAATCACTGGCCTATATACACTTCAAAAATGTCAAGGCCAAAAAAGACTGAAGAACCTAATCTGTGATCCTGAAGGAAAAATATATATTTATAAAGTACATTATATAGGGACGATGAACAAAATTGGAATATGGACTGTGACTTAGATAAGAGTATTAATGTTCAATTTCCTGAGTTTGATACTTGTTCTGCAGTTTTATACGAGAACATCCTTGTGTTTAGGAAATGCAAATATTTAGGGGCAAATGAACACAATATCTCAAATTTACTATCAAATGGCCCAGAAAAAAAAAGTGTGTGTGTGTGTGTGTGTGTGTGTGTGTGTGTGTGTGTGTGAAGGGGGAGGACTAAAGCAAATGGGGCAAAATGTAAACAACTGGTGAACTGGGAGGGAGTTGCTTATACTTTTCCAGTAATTTTTCTGGAAATATAAAACTATCATCAAAATGAAAAGTTAACCAAAAATATCTGGATGTGGGGAGGAAAAAGAACAGATAAACTGATTCAGTCCATCTGAAATAAATTTAGCCGTTAAACTGGCCAAGGGATATGTTAGAAAAAAATATTTTTAAGTGTTTAATATTTAAAGTAAATTTTCTTCTCATGGTGGATTTCTTTGCCAGCTGCTGGACAAAATCAATGGCTCCTTCCACAACACTGTTAATAATGTTTATGCCTCCCATCCCAGTCTACTCTGTATTACAATTAGTGGTTTATGTCTAACTAGAGGGCAAGTTCTTACTGTCTTATTTGCCTTTGTATCCTCACAGCCAAAAGCACACCTTGCAGAGGGCAGGTGTTTATAATTCATACGAAGTTACACTGAACCTTTATCTATAGTAGTCAATTTTTTCTAGAACACAGGATATGTGTTGGAACAGTGAACATATTTAAACAGCAAAATACATTTCCCTTAAACTTTGCTTTCAAGTGTTATTTACAGCAGGTTAGATATGAATGTTTAAACATTCACTGAACACTCACCTATTGTGTGCTCTTCCACAATGCAGGGCAATCTACTGCTCAGTTCCTCCTGCAAATCTTCAATAAGACGGTAAATGATTTTGTGAAGTTTAATTTTTACTCCTTTTTTTGCAGCTGACTGCTGGATAACATTGCCTGCATTCACATTGAAGCCGTATATAACACCTGGCAAGCATAAATACAATAAAGTAGCACAAATATTGCATTAAACAGTTTGTCTTTCAAGCAAAAACTCAAATCTAAATTTTTTGCTTCTATGTAAATTAAAAGCGAGTAGGAGAGGTAAATTCTATCATTTTTTCTCACAAAAACTAGTTAATTTTTAAATTAATGAAAGGATTTTATAAATTCTATTGTGGCTTATTAAACAAGGAAGATTTCTTTATGATTTTTAAATCCAATCATTTAAGAAACATTATTTTAAATGACCATAATGTGCAAGGCAATATGCTAAACGAAGCTTTCATACCAAATAAGAAAAAAACGATTAGAACTGAAATATTACATTATTTTAATAACAATTCCATTATTAATTATAATCTTATAGTCTACAACTTTTGTTGTTTGCTCTTAGGTATTCAGCTGGCCAAAAGATATTCAAAAAATACAGATGACCCTTGAGCAACACAGGTGTTAGGGGCACCAATCCTCCGTGTAGTTGAAAATCCGAGCATAATTTATGGTTGGCCCTCCATATAAATGCGGTTCCTCCACATCCGAGGAGTTAACCAACCTCGGATCTTGTAGTACTGTAATATTTACTATTGAAAAAATCCACGTATAAGTGGACCCGCAGTTCAAACCCGTGTTGTTCAAGTGTCAACTGTAGTTACTTAATTGGTAAAGTTCAAGAGTTGTTTAAGAAATGAAAGAAGTTCCATGGAGCTGACCATTTTACCAAAGAACAAATAATGTATTTAACTGCCAATACCTTGGGGGTGTGAAAAAAAATTTATGCAAATGCCTTAATCAGGAGAAAAACAGAACCACCTTGAAAGTCTTATTATCATTAAGAAATCATTCAATGCATCATACTATCTACATTAATAGAAAAGTCAGTGCCCATAAAATACTTTGAAATAACCAACATTGTTGAAAACATCTTTTCAGTAGTAGAGGTAATATCTAATTCTAATCAAGTTAGGTCATGAAGTACCCCCTTCCTAAATGATTCATTAATCACTCAATAACACTGGTGCTTTGCCTAGATGTTAAACCTAGTTAAAGTGACAGTCATGCAGTCATGAGTCCCCTTTCTGTGTATCGTAAGTTTGACTCATAAACAGTCCCCTTGTCTTCAAGGCATATAAAGCTAAAAAGAGCTTTTGATTTAAGAAAAATATAATTTGTAAAATTATAAGCAAACAAAAATAGGCAACCAAAAGTAAAAGATGAAGGAAAGTACTGAGTAGGCTGATTGCAGATTCAGGAGCATTCAAAAAGTGTAAATGAAAGAGAGAGAGAGAGAACCAAGCCTGGGTTTGGTGGGGAACTGGAAGGGCTGAGGAGGCAGTAATGGTACCCTCAAGAAATACTACTGGAGGGCCTCCCTGGTGGCGCAGTGGTTGAGAGTCCGCCTGCCGATGCAGGGGATACGGGTTCGTGCCCCGGTCTGGGAGGATCCCATATGCCGCGGAGCGGCTGGGCCCGTGAGCCATGGCTGCTGAGCCTGCGCGTCCGGAGCCTGCGCGTCCGGAGCCTGCGCGTCCGGAGCCTGTGCTCCGCAACGGGGGAGGCCGCAACAGTGAGAGGCCCGCATACCGCAAAAAAAAAAAAAAAAAAAAAAAAAAGAAATACTACTGGGGCTTGAAATAGTTCCCCCAAGTTTTAGTACAACAATGACAGCCACGGTGGAGCTGTGGCTGCAATACTGCACATCCCGTTTGCCCTCAATCACTAGCTGAAACTGAACTGCAACAGGAAGGGGGATACCGATGGGGGTAAAATGTCAGGTGTGACTAGCCCAGCAACAAAAGACAGAAGCAATGGTTCAGAGTATGCTCTAGGGAACACAGTTAAACAAACAGGAAACGGAATCCTCACCATGAAATGTTTCAGCAAGGTTAACATCATTTTCACTAATATCACCCACACCAAAATGTACTAACTCTAGTTCACACTCATGTGAAGCATCATAGGAATCCATAATGTTCAAAATGGCCTCAACGGAACCGTCAACATCACCTAAATGCAGCAAAGTTTAAAATTATTGGTGTTAGGAGTTAGAAATTAACAGACGCAAAAATGACAATAATCTATTTAAAGCAATAATAGGAATAGCATTTACCACAAAATCCACTTTTCTTTAGGTTTAGCATTATAAATATCTACTTAACTGAATAAAGTATAAAGAACCAAATGTACATTTACAACAAAGTCCACTAGATAAATGTTTACTAAGGAAATCTCCCCCAGTGAGGGGGTGGGCAAAAAGGGTGAAGAGGGTCAAAAGGTACAAACTTCCAGTTATAAATATGTCATGGGAATATAATATGCAGCATGGTGACTATAGTTAATAACACTGTATTGCATATTTGAAAGTTGCTAGGAGAGTAGATATTAAAAGTGCTCAAGAAAAAAAAATTTTATAACTAAGGATGGTGACAGGTGTTAACTAGACTTATTATGGTGATCATTTCACCATATATGCAAATACTAAATCATTATGAAAATAATATAATGTTACATATCAAGTATATCTCAATTTTAAAAAATTCCCCCCAAAACACTGAAATCATTTTAACTTAAATTTAATGGCCCAAATTAATTGTGAGAATGACGAAATACATATATTCCTAAAATGAGTTGTAAAGTAAAATCTTTTAAAAGTCACCTTTAATAATTATAGGAAGTACATTTGAATCTCTTCCTGCTTTTTCTTTTGGCTTTAAGGGTTGCTGCTGTTTTTTTATTTTGTACTTTATAAATGACCTCTCCTTCCAGTGCAAAGTGCCATACTTCTCACGGGCTTTCCGATGTGCTTCTTGGTGTTCCTTTCGCTTTTCTTCTATTAATTCCAGATCCTCTTTATTTTTCTCCTGTTCTTCCTCATACTTCCTCCAGTGAACAACTTCACGTGCCCTTGGCTTTATGGGGGAAAAAAAAGGGAATTATTTAACTAAATAGAAACCAGTAACTGCTGGTTTTTTCCTCCACTATGAAATTAGGCTAGCTCATATATGAAACCACTAATTTTAAACTTATAAAACTTTAATATGGAGGCTTTGTGTAAATTTGAAATTATTTAAAAATCTTATCTCAAATTTTAAAAGCCAAATTTTACAGCCAAACTCTAAAATGACATCACTGGCCCCCCCTCACAGCCTGTTATAGTACTGAATTATTTATTACTTATTTGGTATAACAGTATAGATTGATATTTTAAATCATTATATCATATTTACTGTATAGGAATTAAGCTTGATATACCTCAGATTCTACTTCAAGAATTTCATCTCCTGCAGAAGGGAGGTCTCTCCAGCCTATAATTCCCACTGGCATGCTGGGATAGGCCTCATTGATTGCTTTGTCATTTTCATCAAACATTAAGCGTACTTTTGCCCAACTCTTTCCAGCAACCAGAATGGAGCCTTTTCTCAAAGTTCCTCTTTGAATTATAGCTGTAGTAACAGGACTAATATGAAAATAAAAGTATATACTCTTAATGCCATAATCAGGATGTAATGGCACTTTCTCAGTAAAGATATCTTTATGAGATTAAAAAATATATAATTTGAACACACAGGGTTAATTCCACCACTTCTCAAACAGTTTTTCATACTATAATGACATTTCTTCATAATTACAACCTAAATGTCCATCAATGGAAGAATGGATAAAGAACATGCAATATATATATATAATGGAGTATATAAAACCTTAAAAAAAGAAAATCCTGTCACATGCTAGAATACGGATGAACCTCCTGGATGAACATATGCTAAATGAAATAAGCCAGTCAAAAAGGACAATATTATATGATTCCACTCATATGAAGTATCTAAAGTAGTCAAAATCATGGAAACAACTACTGAAAGACAGTTGCCAAAGGCTGGGGGGAGGAGGGCGGGGAAATTAGTGCTTCATGGGTATAGAGTTTGTTTCGCAAGATGAAAAAGTTCTAGAGATCTATTGCACAACAATATGAATATACTTAATACTACTGAACTGTACGTTTCAAAATGGTTAAGATGGTAAATTTAATATTATGTACTTTTTACCACAATTTAAAAAAAAAAGAAAACAAAAAACATTTCTTGTAAGGTTATGGTAGTGAAGTGTGCAGACAGCTAAGTGTTCTGACAGAATCCTAATCTCCTTTCTATAACTAATTTGTTAAGCAGTGAAAAGACCTCTTTTGCTAATAGGGAGGGAAATTAAAGAAGAGAACACTATTCCAACAATCTTACTATATATTAATGGGTAAGGACATAAAGAATTTAGAAACCCTAAAATGCAACAATTGCTATTTTATTCCAAGTTATGTTAGTCTATAAGGCTTCAGCAATTCAGTTAAGTCAGTGGGGAAAAAAAAAAATCAAGCAAATTGAACTACTAAGTCACCTAAATATGACTACTAAATGTATACACATATTTGCTATGATCTACTGATAACTGCATTGTTTGCATTCCGTGTGCCAGTGCAATAAAATACTTTTTATTTTTATTAAAAAATTTTTTTTTTTCTTTGGCTGCACCGCAGCGGCATGCATAACTTCCCCAACCAGGGATCGAACCCGTGCCCCCTGCAGTGGAAGCGCAGAGTCTTAACCACTGGACTGCCAGGGAAATCCATATTTTTAGAAACAAATGCTTTGAAAATATTGTTCAGGGACTAACAATAATGTGCAATAAACATAAGATACTGTTTTATAATCAAGTCATAAAAACAATGAAATAAAATTATTAGAAAGCAAGCATTTTAACAGACCTACCCTCTTCCTTTGTCTGTGAAAGATTCTATTACTGTTCCTTCAACTGGACCAGTAGGGTCTGCTTTCAATTCTAACATTTCTGCAAGAGCAACTGTTGCCTCTGCCAAAGCCATCATGTTATCGCCCTTTAATAACAAAAAAAACTGTTAATATATATTAATAAATAATATCTGTAAATGTAAATACCAGGATCAGAAAGTCAAATAATCCTCGACAGTTAAGACTTTTCTCTTTAAGCATTAAAAACATGAATTACACAATGCTACGAGACTAGATATCAATTACATGAATTACACAATGCTACGAGACTAGATATCAATTACAGGAGAAAATCTGTAAAACATACAGACACATGGAGGCTAAACAATACACTACTTAATAACCAAGAGATCACTGGAGAAATCAAAGAGGAAATCATAAATACCTAGAAACAAATGATAATGACAACACGACAACGCAAAACCTATGGGATGTAGCAAAAGCAGTTCTAAGAGGGAAGTTTATAGCAATACAATCCTACCTCAAGACACAAGAAACATCTCAAATAAACAACCTAACCTTACATCTAAAGCAACCAGAAAAAGAAGAACAAAAAAACCCCAAAGTTAGCAGAAGGAAAGAAATCATAAAGATCAGAAATAAATGAAAAAGAAATGAAGGAAACAATAGCAAAGATCAATAAAACTAAAAGCTGGTTCTTTGAGAAGATAAACAAAATTGATAAACCATTAGCCAGACTCATCAAGAAAAAAAGGGAGAGGGCTTCCCTGGTGGCGCAGTGGTTGAGAGTCCACCTGCCGATGAAGGGGACACGGGTTCGTGCCCTGGTCCTGGAAGATCCCACATGCCGCGGAGTGGCTGGGCCCGTGAGCCATGGCCGCTGAGCCTGCGCGTCCGGAGCCTGTGCTCCGCAACAGGAGAGGCCACAACAGTGAGAGGCCCGCGTACCGAAAAAAAACAAAACGGGAGAAGATGCAAATCAATAGAATTAGAAATGAAAAAGCTGAACTAACAACTGACACTGCAGAAATACAAAGGATCATGAGAGATTACTATAAGCAACTATATGCCAATAAAATGGACAACCTGGAAGAAATGGACAAATTCTTAGAAAAGCACAACTTTCCAAGACTGAATCAGAAGAAATAGAAAATATAAACAGACCAATCACAAGCACTGAAATTGAGACTGTGATTAAAAATCTTCCAACAAACAAAAGCTCAGGATCAGATGGCTTCATAGGCGAATTCTATCAAACATTTAGAGAAGAGCTAACACCTATCCTTCTCAAACTCTTCCAAAATATAACAGAGGGAGGAACACTCCCAAACTCGTTCTACGAGGCCACCATCACCCTGATACCAAAAGAAGACAAAGATGTTACAAAGAAAGAAAACTACAGGCCAATATCACTGATGAACATAGATGCAAAAATCCTCAACAAAATACTAGCAAACAGAATCCAACAACACATTAAAAGGATCATACACCATGATCAAGTGGGGTTTATCCCAGGAATGCAAGGATTCTTCAATATATGCAAATCAATCAATGTGATACACCATATTAACAAACTGAAGGAGAAAAACCATGTGATCAACTCAATAGATGCAGAAAAAGCTTTTGACAAAATTCAACACCCATTTATGATAAAAACCCTCCAGAGAGTAGGCATAGAGGGAACTTACCTCAACATAATACAGGCCATATGTGACAAACCCACAGCCAACACCTTTCTCAATGGTAAAAAGCTGAAAGCATTTCCACTAAGATCAGGAACAAGACAAGGTTGCTCAGTCTCACTGATATTATTCAACATAGTTTTGGAAGTTTTAGCCACAGCAATCAGAGAAGAAAAAGAAATAAAAGGAATACAAATCGGAAAAGAAGTAAAGCTGTCACTGTTTGCAGATGACATGATACTACACATAGAGAATCCTAAAGACTCTACCAGAAAACTACTAGAGGTAATCAATGAATTTGGTAAAGTAGCAGGATACAAAATTAATGCACAGAAATTTCTTGCGCTCCTATACACTAATGATGAAAAATCTGAAAGAAAAATTAAGGAAACCCTCCCATTAACCACTGCAACCAAAAGAATAAAAGAGCTAGGAATAAGCCTACCTAAGGAGATAAAAGACCTGTATGCAGAAAACTATAAGACACTGATGAAAGAAATTAAAGATGATACAAACAGATGGACAGATATACCATGTTCTTGGATTGGAAGAATCAACCTTGTGAAAATGACTGTACTACCCAAAGCAATCTACAGATTCAGTGCAATCCCTGTCAAACTACCAATGGCATGTTTCACAGAACTCAAACAAAAAATTTCACAATTTGTATGGAAACACAAAAGACCCCGAATAGCCAAAGCAATCTTGAGAAAGAAAAACGGAGCTGGAGGAATCAGGTTCCCGGACTTCAGACTATACTACAAAGCTACAGTAATCAAGACAGTATGGTACTGGCACAAAAACATAAATACAGATCAATGGAACAGGATAGAAAGCCCAGAGATAAACCCACGTACAAATCGTCACCTTATTTTTGATAAAGGAGGCAAGAATGTACAATGGAGAAAAGATAGCCTCTTCAGTAAGTAGTACTGGGAAAACTGGACAGCTACATGTGAAAGAATGAAATTAGAACACTCCCTAACACCATACACAAAAATAAACTCTAAATGGATTAAAGACCTAAATATAAGGCCAGACACTATAAAACTCTTAGAGGAAAACATAGGCAGAACACTCTATGACTTAAATTACAGCAAGATCATTTTTGACCCACCTCTTAGAGAAATGGAAATAAAAACAAAAATAAACAAATGGGACCTAATGAAACTTAAAAAAGTTTTTGCACAGCTAAGGAAACCGTAAACAAGATGAAAAGACAACCCTCAGAATGGGAGAAAATATTTGAAAACTAAGCAACTGACAATGGATTAATCTCCAAAATATACAAGAAGCTCATGCAGCTCAATATCAAAAAAAAAAAAAAAATCCAAAAGTGGGCAGAAGACTTAAATAGACAATTCTCCAAAGAAGATATACAAATTGTCAACAAACACATGAAAGAATGCTCAACATCACTAATCATTAGAGAAACACAAATCAAAACTACAATGAGGTATCACCTCACACGGGTCAGAATGGCCATCATCAAAAAATCTACAAACAATAAATGCTGGAGAAGGTGTGAAGAAAAGGGAACCCTCTTGCACTGTTGGTGGGAATGTAAATTGATACAGCCACTATGGAGAACAGTATGGAGGTTCCTTAAAAAACTAAAAGTAGAACTACCATATGACTCAGCAATCCCACTGCTGGGCATATACCCTGAGAAAACCATAATTAAGAGTCATGTCCCACAGTGTTCACTGCAGCTCTATTTACAATAGCCAGGACATGGAAGCAACCTAAGTGTCCATCGACAGATGAATAGATGAAGAAGATGTGGCACAGTTACACAATGGAATATTACTCAGCCATAAAAAGAAACGAAATTGAGTTATTTGTAGTGAGGTGGATGGACCTAGAGTCTGTCATACAGAGTGAAGTAAGTCAGAAAGAGAAAAACAAATACCGTATGCTAACACATATATATGGAATTTAAAAAAAAAGAAAAAATGGTTATGAGGAACCTAGGGGCAGGACAGGAATAAAGATGCAGACGTAGAGAATGGACTTGAGGACACAGGGAGGGGAAGGGTAATCTGGGACAAAGTGGGAGTGGCATGGACTTATATACACTACCAAATGTAAAACTGATAGCTAGTGGGAAGCAGCTGCATAGCACAGGGAGATCAGCTCAGTGCTCTGTGACCACCTAGAGGGGTGGGATAGGGAGGGTGGGATAGGGAGGGTGGGCGGGGAGACACAAGAGGGAGGAGATATAGGGATATATGTATATGTATACTTGATTCACTTTGTTATAAAGCAGAAACTAACACACCATCGTAAAGCAATTATACTCTAATAAAGATGTTAAAAAAAAACCCAAAAACATGAATTACCTGTTTGACGGAAGGAAAGAAGGAAGGGAGGGAGGAAGGGAGGGAGGGAAGAAGAGATAAGCAAGAAAATCTGACCCAGAGACAGATCTTGCAATGAACAGTGGCTATACATATAGATATTATATATATAATATATATATTATATATATTATCTATCTATATATTTTTAAGAATAGCTACTAGAGTGTGTTAATACCCTTTTATAAACACATGCTTCTTTCTCCCTCTGTCCTCCATCTGTCTCTACAATTGTGTTTTCTTCCTCTTTCTTTACAATGCTACATTACAATTGAAGTTCTATCCAACTGAACAAGCTTTCACTGATTTCATCTGACCCACTCAAGAATCCTGTAAAATAAGTAAATCAAACACTATTTACTCTTATTAAATAAATAAGGAGAAAAAGCACTGACTAGACCCAAGCTATAACCTATACTCTGCAACTACCCAGCTGTACAACCTTGGAAAATCA
This sequence comes from Mesoplodon densirostris, assembly GCF_025265405.1. Taxonomy (NCBI): domain Eukaryota; kingdom Metazoa; phylum Chordata; class Mammalia; order Artiodactyla; family Ziphiidae; genus Mesoplodon; species Mesoplodon densirostris. The sequence continues at coordinate 46,392,858 of NC_082674.1, forward strand.
GTTCACCTCCTGGATCACCTTTCCTCAACTGTAAAATGAAGGAGCTAGATTAGATGATTCTTTCACCTTTAATGATCTATGTCTACTATGCTTTCTAAGGCTCTGAAAAGCAGAGCTGGGGTTGTTTCTTTGCATGAAGAGTCCTCTATTCTTCCTCGGAAAAGAAGGCCTCATCTTACTTCCCTGCCACTCTCTTACCTCCATTCCCAGGATTCATCTCTGTCATGCCTCCAAATTTGCCTAAGCAGCTTTACACCTATCTATCTACTCATCTAATATCTGGGCACAAAAGGTGGTCATGTCTTCAAATGTTCTAATCTTGCCATCTGGTTTTCACATTGTAGTAACAATCAAGGTATAGTAGAAAGATGACAAAGTAAGGTGGCATTTTATGAGTTTCAGAGAAAAAGAGGCATAGTTTTACTATTAACAGAGGTATAACTTCTAATCATCTTGGAGGTAACAAATTTAGGAAAAGTAAAGATGAAATGAGACAATTGGAGGAAGATGGCCAAATAAAGTACAATTTCTTCACCAAATGATCAGAAGAAAAAAAGTCCATATTACAAGTAAACCATGGAATATGGTAAGAATGGACAAAAAAGCAAATTTTTACTTAGCAGCAACCTGTATAGGACAAGAGAATTGGAAAATGCTATCACAAAGCAAGTACTGAGCTTCCTTGGTGTATTTTATCCAGAAGAGAATAATTGGTAATTTAAAAGAAAATGGAATTCATCATAAATAACATTATAAAACTTAGAGCAATTTAGTTCATGGAAACACTGAGTCAATCAATAACAAACTGAACCAAAATATTTCAACACTGTATTAGTAAAAAGTTTTATTTGTTTAAATTTCTCTTAAATGTCCTAAGACCTATTCTATAGATTTTCACTTTAAAAACAAGCACTTTTTATTACCAACTGAATTTCGTTTCTGCTTAAAACAGTCTTTATCCTACTATTATCCTATCCCCACATCATTCACCACTTATTCTCCTCATTCTAAGTACCTCATAGTAAGAAAAGCATAGGTAAACCTGACTCCTCTGGATTGATGACTAATCTTTCTGAGCCTAATTTCTAATCTGCCAAACTAGGATAATGATACCAGCTTTGCCTAGTTCTCAGAGAATTTTTAAACAACAACAGAAATTATGGATGTCAAAATGTTCTCTAGGTATAAGGCACTATGTGCCTGATGTGTAGCACTCCCATCTGAACACACTGTCTCTGAGGTGCCTGCACTTACCGTGAGTGCAGAAACACGCACTGCTTGAACATCGCCTCCATAATCCTCACATACCACATCATAAGCTAGCAGTTCTTTTTTCACTTTCTCAGGATCAGCCTCAGCTTTGTCACATTTGTTTATGGCAAGGACAATAGGAACTGAAAGAGACAGAGTTAAGAAGAGTGCAAATGATGACACTTCAACTCCAGGTATTCACAATGAAAGATGCCAACGTTTTCTGGCTTTCTCCTGACCCAGTGGATGTATTTATCTAACAAAAGACCTGAAAAGACCCACTTTACACCCACCTACTCTACTTTATACACATGAAGGATTCCAGATGAGAGATGTCAAAACTGCAATTATAAGATTCTGAATTAAGAATACGCAATTATGCTGATTAAAAAACAAAAACAAAACACACAACAGTATTTAGGGTAGAGAAAGGACTATCCTTAAATCTGAAAGCAAGATCAGCAACTACACTAGA